>NC_142437.1:82488030-82791060 GCF_059453495.1 Arachis ipaensis | reverse complement strand
GGGGATGTAACCATTGACAACGGTGATGCCCTTGCATAAAGCCAACCATAGAAAGGAGTAAGACTGATTGGATGAAGACAGCGGGAAAGCAGAGATTCAGAGGAACGAAAGCATCTCTACACGCTTATCTGAAATTCTCACCAATGAATTACATAAGTGTTTCTATCCTTAGTTTATTATTTATTTTCGAAAACTCCATAACTATTTTATATCCGCCTGACTGAGATTTACAAGGTGACCATAGCTTGCTTCATACCAACAATCTCCGTGGGATCGACCCTTACTCACGTAAGGTTTATTACTTGGATGACCCAGTGCACTTGCTGGTTAGTTGTATCGAAGTTGTGACAAATTATGAATTGAGATTAGAGCACCAAGTTCTTGGAGCCATTACTAGAGATCACAATTTCGTGCACCAAGTTTTTGGCGCTGTTGCCAGGGATTGTTCGAGTTTGGACAACTGACGGTTCATCTTGTTGCTCAGATTAAGTAATTTTCTTTTTGTTTTCTTTTCAAAAATTTTTCAAAAATCTTTCAAAAAAATTCTCCTTTGTTTTCGAAAAAAAAAATTTTCAAAAATATATTTTTCTTCAGAATTTTTAAGAATGAATTCTAGTGTTTCATGAAACATGTTGAAGCCTGGCTGGCTGTAAAGCCATGTCTAATTCTTTTGGACTGAGGCTTCCAAACCATCAGCATAGATGCAAGTTAATTTGATAAGTAATGAGCAGTATATTCTGATATCATATGCTAAAGCTTGACTGGCTATTAAGCCATGTCTAACCCTCAGATTGGAGCTTTAGATTAAAGAGCACAAGATTCCTGGAATTCATATTAAAAATTTTGGAATCCTTATTTTTCTTTTTCATATAATTTTCGAAAAATACCAAAAAAATTAGAAAATCATAAAAATCAAAAATATTTTTTGTGTTTCTTGTTTGAGTCATGTGTCATGTTATAAGTTTGGTGTCAATTGCATATTCATCTTGTATTTTTCAAAAATTCATGCATTCATAGTGTTCTTCATGATCTTCAAGTTGTTCTTGGTAAGTCTTCTTGCTTGATCTTGATGTTTTCTTGTTTTGGGTCTTTTCTTGTTTTTCATATGCATTCTTGCATTCATAGAGTCTAGACATGAAAGATTTCTAAGTTTGGTGTCTTGCATGTTTTCTTTGCATATAAAAATTTTCAAAAATAAGTCTTGATGTTCATCATGACATTCAAAGTGTTCTTGGTGTTCATCTTGACATTCATAGCATTCTTGCATGCATTCATTGTTTTGATCCAAAATTTCCATGCATTGAGCATTTTTAGTGTTTTTCTCTCTCATCATAAAAATTCAAAAAAATAAAAAAAATATCTTTCCCTTTTTCTCTCTTAAAATTTCGAAAATTAGATTTGACTTTTTCAAAAATTTTTAAAATCTAGTTGTTTTTATGAGTCAAATCAAATTTTCAATTTAAAAATCTTATCTTTTTCAAAAATAAAATCTTTTTCATTTTTCTTAGTTATTTTCGAAAATTTTAAAAATATTTTTCAAAAATCTTTTTCTTATCTTTTACATCATATTTTCGAAAATAACATCATCAATTAATGTTTTGATTCAAAAATTTCAAGTTTGTTATTTACTTGTTAAGAAAGATTCAAACTTTGAGTTCTAGAATCATATCTTGTGAATCAAGTCATTAATTATGATTTTTAAAAATCAAATCTTTTTCAAAAACTAATTTCAATCATATCTTTTCAAAAATATCTTCTCATCTTATCTTTTTCAAAAACTTGATTTCAAAATATCTTTTCTAACTTCCTAACTTCTTATCTTTTCAAATTTGTTTCAACTAACTAACTAACTTTTTGTTTGTTTCTTATCTTTTTCAAAACTACCTAACTAACTCTCTCTCTCTAATTTTCGAAAATATCTTCCCTCTTTTTCAAAAATTCTTTTTAATTAACTAATTATTTTAATTTTTGATTTTTTATTTTCGAAAATTACTAACCTTCTTCAAAAACTATTTTCGAAAATCACTAACTCTTTTTCAAAAATTATTTTCGAAAATTTCCCTCTCTCATCTTATTCTATTTATTTATTCATCTACTAACATCTCCTCACCTCACATCTCTGCTCTCCTCACCCTTGTGTTTCTTTCCTTACATTATATTCTTTGTCCCTTTCCTTTCTTCCACTCACACAGGGACTTCTATACTGTGGTATAAAGGATCCCTATTATTATTATTATTTTTTTTTTTGTGCCCTCTTCTTTGTCATATGAGAAGGAGCAAGGACAAGAATATTCTTGTTGAAGCAGATCCAGAACCTGAAAGGACTCTGAAGAGGAAACTAAGAGAAGCTAAATTACAACAATCCAGAGAGAACCTTTCAGAAATTTTCGAACAAGAAGAGGAGATGGCAGCCGAAAATAATAATAATGCAAGGAGGATGCTTGGTGACTTTACTGCACCTAATTCTAATTTACATGGAAGAAGCATCTCCATTCCTACCATTGGAGCAAACAATTTTGAGCTGAAACCTCAGCTAGTTTCTCTGATGCAGCAGAACTGCAAGTTTCATGGACTTCCATCTGAAGATCCTTTTCGGTTCTTAACTGAATTCTTGCAGATCTGTGATACTGTTAAGACTAATGGAGTAGATCCTGAAGTCTACAGGCTTATGCTTTTCCCTTTTGCTGTAAGAGACAGAGCTAGAGTGTGGTTGGACTCTCAACCCAAAGACAGCCTGAACTCTTGGGATAAGCTGGTCACGGCTTTCTTAGCCAAGTTCTTTCCTCCTCAAAAGCTGAGCAAGCTTAGAGTGGATGTTCAAACCTTCAGACAGAAAGAAGGTGAATCCCTCTATGAAGCTTGGGAAAGATACAAGCAGCTGACCAAAAAATGTCCTTCTGACATGCTTTCAGAATGGACCATCCTGGATATATTCTATGATGGTTTATCTGAGCTATCAAAGATGTCATTGGATACTTCTGCAGGTGGATCCATTCACCTAAAGAAAACGCCTGTAGAAGCTCAAGAACTCATTGACATGGTTGCTAATAACCAGTTCATGTACACTTCTGAAAGGAATCCTGTGAGTAATGGGATGCCTATGAAGAAGGGAGTTCTTGAAATTGATACTCTGAATGCCATATTGGCTCAGAACAAAATATTGACTCAGCAAGTCAATATGATCTCTCAGAGTCTGAATGGAATGCAAGCTGCATCCAACAGTACTCAAGAGGCATCTTCTGAAGAAGAAGCTTATGATCCTGAGAACCCTGCAATAGCAGAGGTGAATTACTTAGGTGAACCTTATGGAAACACCTATAATCCATCATGGAGAAATCATCCAAATCTCTCATGGAAGGATCAACAAAAGCCTCAACAAGGCTTTAATAATGGTGGAAGATACAGGTTTAATAATAGTAAACCTTTTCCATCATCCACTCAGCAACTGACAGAGAACTCTGAACAAAATACTTCTAATCTAGCAAACTTAGTCTCTGATCTATCTACGGCCACTGTGAGTTTCATGAATGAAACAAGGTCTTCCATTAGAAATTTAAAAGCACAAGTGGGCCAGCTGAGTAAAAGGATCACTGAAATCCCTCCTAGTACTCTCCCAAGCAATACAGAAGAAAATCCAAAAGGAGAGTGCAAGGCCATTGAATTGATCACCATGGCTGAACCTGTGAAGGAAGGAGAGGATGTGAATCCCAGTGAGGAAGACCTCCTGGGACATCCAGTGATCAATAAGGAGTTTCCCTTTGAGGAACCAAAAGAATCTGAGGCTCAACTAGAGACCATAGAGATTCCATTAAACCTCCTTATGCCATTCATGAGCCCTGATGAGTATTCCTCTTCTGAAGAGAATGAGGATGTCACTGAGGAGCAAGTCACCAAGTACCTTGGTGCAATCATGAAGCTGAATGCCAAATTATTTGGCATTGAAACTTGGGAAGATGAACCTCCCTTGTTCACCAATGAACTAAGTGATCTGGATCAACTGACATTGCCTCAGAAGAAACAGGATCCTGGAAAGTTCTTAATACCTTGTACCATAGGCACCATGATCTTTAAGGCTCTGTGTGACCTTGGTTCAGGGATAAACCTCATGCCCCTCTCTGTAATAGAGAAACTGGGAATCTATGGGATACAAGCTGCTAAAATCTCATTAGAGATGGCAGACAATTCAAGAAAACAGGCTTATGGACAAGTAGATGACGTGTTAGTAAAGGTTGAAGGCCTTTACATCCCTGCTGATTTCATAGTCCTAGATACTGGGAAGGATGAGGATGAATTCATCATCCTTGGAAGACCCTTCCTAGCCACAGCAAGAGCTGTAATTGATGTTGACAGAGGTGAACTAGTCTTTCAATTGAATGAGGACTCCCTTGAGTTTAAAACTCAAGGACATCCTTCTGTAAACATGGAGAGGAAGCATAAAAAGCTTCTCTCAAAACAGAGTCAACCAGAGCCCCCACAGTCAAACTCTAAGTTTGGTGTTGAACTCCCATATCCAAACTCTAAGTTTGGTGTTGGGAAGTCTAAACAATGCTCTGAATATCTGTGAGGCTCCATGAGAGCCCACTGTCAAGCTATTGATATTAAAGAAGCGCTTGTTGGGAGGTAACCCAATTTTTATTTAATTATATTTTTCTTGTTCTTTCATGTTTTATTAGGTTCATGATCATGTGGAGTCACAAAATAAATATAAAAATTGAAAACGGAATCAAAAACAGCAGAAGAAAAATCACACCCTGGAGGAAGACCTTACTGGCGTTTAAACGCTAGTAAGAAGCATGTTTTGGGCATTCAACGCCAGAACAGAGCATGGTTCTGGTGCTGAACGCCAGAAATGGGCAGCATCTGGGCGTTTGAACGCCAGAAATGCACCCTGGAGAAGAGCTGGCGCTGAACGCCCAGAACAAGCATGGTTCTGGCGTTCAACGCCAGAAATGGGCAACAAATGGGCGTTCAACGCCCAGAACAAGCACCAATCTGGCGCTAAACACCCAGAGTTGTGTTCAAGGGCATTTTGCATGCCCAATTTGGTGCAAGGTTGTAAATCCTTGAACACCTCAGGATCTGTGGACCCCACAGGATCCCCACCTACCTCCACTTACTTCTTCTCACCCCTCTTTCACACAATCCCATAAACACTCTTCCCCAAAACCCTTCACCAATCACCTCAATCTCTCTTCCCTATCACCACTTCACCACTCACATTCATCCACTCTTCCCCATAAACCTACCTCATAAACACCACTTACCTTCAAAATTCAAAATCAATTTCCCACCCAAACCCACCCTAAATGGCCGAACTTACCCCCCCTCCCTTCCCTATATATAACCCTCCATTCTTCCTCATTTTCTCACAACACAACCCTCCATTCTCTTCTTGGCCGAAACACACCTCCCCCCTCTCCATATTTTCTTCTTCTTCATCCATTCTTTCTTCTCTTGCTCGAGGGCGAGCAAAATTCTAAGTTTGGTGTGGTAAAAGCATAAGCTTTTTGTTTTTCCATTACCATTGATGGCACCTAAGACCGGAGAATCCTCTAGAAAAGGGAAAGGGAAGACAAAATCTTCCACCTCCGAGTCATGGGAGATGGAAAGATTCATCTCCAAAGCCCATAAAGACCACTTCTAGGATGTTGTGGCCAAGAAGAAGGTGATACCCGATGTCCCTTTCAAACTCAAGAAAAATGAGTATCCGGAGATCCGACATGAAATCCAAAAAAGAGGTTGAAAAGTTCTAACAAACCCCATCCAACAAGTAGTCATCCTAATGGTTCAAGAGTTCTATGCCAATGCATGGATCACTAGGAACCATGATCAAAGTAAGAACCCAAATCCAAAGAATTATGTTACAATGGTTCAGAGGAAATACTTAGATTTTAGCCCGGAGAATGTGAGGTTGGCGTTTAACTTGCCTATGATGCAAGGAGATGAGCGCCCCTACACTAGAAGGGTCAACTTTAATCAAAGGTTGGACCAAGTCCTCATGGACATATGTGTGGAAGGAGCTCAATGGAAGATTGACTCCAAAGGCAAGCCGGTTCAACTAAGAAGACTGGACCTCAAGCCTATGGCTAGAGGATGGTTGGAGTTCATCCAACGCTCCATCATCCCCACTAGCAACCGATCTGAAGTTACTGTGGATTGGGCCATCATGATCCATAGCATCATGATTGGAGAGGAAGTAGAAGTTCATGAAGTCATCTCCCTTGAACTCTACAAAATAGCCGAAAAGCCCTCTCCTTGGGCAAGGCTAGCTTTTCCTCATCTTATCTGCCATCTATGTTACTCAGCTGGAGCTTCCATAGAAGGAGACATTCACATTGAGGAAGAGAAGCTCATCACTAAGAAAAAGATGGAGCAAGCAAGAGAGCCCATTCATGGAGCTCAAGAGGCGCAGGAAGCTCACCACCATGAGATCCCGGAGATGCCTCAAATGCATTTTCCTCCACAAAACTATTGGGAGTAAATCAACACCTCCCTAGGAGAATTAAGTTCCAACATGGGACAACTAAGGGTGGAACATCAAGAGCACTCCATCATCCTTCATGAAATAAGAGAAGATCAAAAAGCAATGAGGGAGGAGCAACAAAGACAAGGAAGAGACATAGAAGAGCTCAAGGACATCATTGGTTCCTCAAGAAGAAAACGCCACCATCACTAAGGTGGACTCATTCCTTGTTCTCACTTTCTGTTTTTCGTTTTCTATGTTAAGTGCTTATCCATGTTTGTGTCTTCATTACATGATCATTAGTAATTAGTAACTTTGTCTTAAAGTTATGAATGTCCTATGAATCCATCACCTCTCTTAAATGAAAACTGTTTTAATTCAAAAGAACAAGAAGTACATGAGTTTCGAATTTATCCTTGAACTTAGTTTAATTATATTGATGTGGTGACAATGCTTCTTGTTTTCTGAATGAATGCTTGAACAGTGCATATGTCTTTTGAAGTTGTTGTTTATGAATGTTAAATATGTTGGCTCTTGAAAGAATGATGACAAGGAGACATGTTATTTGATAATCTAAAAAATCATAAAAATAATTCTTGAAGCAAGAAAAAGCAGCAAAGAACAAAGCTTGCAGAAAAAAAATAGGCGAAAAAAATAGAAAGAAAAAGAAAAAGCAAGCAGAAAAAGCCAAAAGCTCTTAAAACCAAGAGGCAAGAGCAAAAAGCCAATAACCCTTAAAACCAAAAGGCAAGGGCAAATAAAAAGGATCCCAAGGCTTTGAGCATCAGTGGATAGGAGGGCCTAAAGGAATAAAATCCTGGCCTAAGCGGCTAAACCAAGCTGTCCCTAACCATGTGCTTGTGGCGTGAAGGTGTCAAGTGAAAACTTGAGACTGAGCGGTTAAAGTCAAGGTCCAAAGCAAAAGAAGAGTGTGCTTAAGAACCCTGGACACCTCTAATTGGGGACTTTAGCAAAGCTGAGTCACAATCTGAAAAGGTTCACCCAGTTATGTGTCTGTGGCATTTATGTATCCGGTGGTAATACTGGAAAACAAAGTGCTTAGGACCACGACCAAGACTCATAAAATAGCTGTGTTCAAGAATCATCATATGGAACTTGGAGAATCAATAACACTATCTGAACTTTGAGTTCCTATAGATGCCAATCATTCTGAACTTCAATGGATAAAGTGAGATGCCAAAACTATTCAAGAGGCAAAAAGCTACAAGTCCCGCTCATTTAATTGGAGCTATGTTTCATTGATAGTTTCGAATTTATAGTATATTCTCTTCTTTTTATCCTATTTGATTTTCAGTTGCTTGGGGACAAGCAACAATTTAAGTTTGGTGTTGTGATGAGCGGATAATTTATACGCTTTTTGGCATTGTTTTTAGTATGTTTTTAGTAGAATCTAGTTACTTTTAGGGATGTTTTCATTAGTTTTTATGCTAAATTCACATTTCTGGACTTTACTATGAGTTTGTGTGTTTTTCTGTGATTTCAGGTATTTTCTGGCTGAAATTGAGGGACTTGAGCAAAAATTAGATTCAGAGGTTGAAGAAGGACTGTTGATGCTGTTGGATTCTGACCTCCCTGCACTCAAAATGGATTTTATGGAGCTACAAAACTCAAAATGGCGCGCTTCTAATTGTGTTGGAAAGTAGACATCCAGGGCTTTCCAGAAATATATAATAGTCCATACTTTGCTTAAGTTTAGATGATGCAAACTGGCGTTCAACGCCAGCTCTCTGCCCAATTCTGGCGTCCAGCGCCAGAAACAAGTTGCAAAGTGGAGTTCAATGCCCAAAATGGCACAAAAGGTGGCGTTCAACTCCAAGAATGACCTCTCCACGTGTAGACTTCAAGCTCAGCCTAAGCACACACCAAGTGGGCCCCGGAAGTGGATTTATGCATCAATTACTTACTTTTGTAAACCCTAGTAGCTAGTTTATTATAAATAGGACTTTTTACTATTGTATTAGACATCTTTTGATCATTTTCAGATCTCTAGACCTCCATGGGAGGCTGGCCACTCGGCCATGCTTACCCTCTATTCACTTATGTAATTTTAACGGTAGAGTTTCTACACTCCATAGATTAAAGTGTGGAGCTCTGCTGTTCCTCAAAGATTAATGCAAAGTACTACTATTTTTCTATTCAATTCAACTTATTCCGCTTCTAAGATATTCATTTGCACTTCAACCTGAATGTGATGAACGTGACAATCATCATCATTCCCTATGAACGCGTGCCTGACAACCACTTCCGTTCTACTTTAGATTGAATGAGTATCTCTTAGATCTCTTAATCAGAATCTTCGTGGTGTAAGCTAGATTGATGGCGGCATTCATGAGAATCCAGAAAGTCTAAACCTTGTCTGTGGTATTCCGAGTAGGATTTTGGGATTGAATGACTGTGACGAGCTTCAAACTCGCGATTGCTGAGCGTAGTGACAGACGCAAAAGGAGGGTGAATCCTATTCCAGCATGATCGGGAACCTCAAATGATTAGCCGTGCTGTGACAGAGCATTTGGACCATTTTCACAAGAGGAGGGGATGTAACCATTGACAACGGTGATGCCCTTGCATAAATCCAGCCATAGAAAGGAGTAAGACTGATTGGATGAAGACAGCGGGAAAGCAGAGATTCAGAGGAACGAAAGCATCTCTACACGCTTATCTGAAATTCTCAGCAATGAATTACATAAGTTTTTCTATCCTTAGTTTATTATTTATTTTCGAAAACTCCATAACTATTTTATATCCGCTTGACTGAGATTTACAAGGTGACCATAGCTTGCTTCATACCAACAATCTCCGTGGGATCGACCCTTACTCACGTAAGGTTTATTACTTGGACGACCCAGTGCACTTGCTGGTTAGTTGTATCGAAGTTGTGACAAATTATGAATTGAGATTAGAGCACCAAGTTCTTGGAGCCATTACCAGAGATCACAATTTCGTGCATCAGTTATATTAGGGCAGTCAAAGAAGTTATGCCGAATGCATATCATAGGAACTGTATGTTGCATATTGATGAGTCCATATTTGATGGTAAATTTTATCTTGAATTGAGTGGACTTCATCACATAAACTCACATTAATTCACTTGAATAGCATACTTTTGTGATTTCTCTCTAAATTGTACCTAATTGTGAAAACATGATCAATTTAATTTTACTTTGATCCCATTCGATGCCGTGATATGTTCTGTTGAGTAATTTCAGGTTAAATAGGCAAGAATGGCTTGGTAGAAGTGGGAGGAAAGCATGCAAAATAGAAGAATACATAAAGAAATAAAGGAGAAGTACATACTCCAGTGTGCGTACGCACACCTTCCTATGCGTACGCATAAGTGACGAATTAGCTAGTGTGTGTACACATACAACCATGTGCGTACGCATAAGTCCTGACGCGTGACTTCATGTGGCTCGCGATTTTGGGGGCCTCTTGGCCCAATTTTGGATTTTATGAAGTTGATTTGGAGGCTATATCAAAGGGGCAACATTCTATATCAAAGGGCATTATTACACACATTACATACATCATTAGGAGTATGAGTAGGTTTAGAGTAGTTTTCTCTCAATTCTCTCTTAGGTTTTAATTAGGGTTTATAGTAGAACTTCACTTTTACATTTTGATCTTGGATATTTGCTTGCCTTCATTGTAAGTAAGCTTTAATTTTCTCTTTAATTACACTACTCTTGGTACACTCTCTCATAGTTGAAGTTGCTTTATTAATATATCCAATTTCGATTTCTTGAATCTTTTGTTGATAAATTTGATGTTTTATAATTTATATATGCTTGATTGAGTCTCTATTGTTGATTTTGTGCATAGATTGGTTGTAGTTTTCATTATCTTTTGTAATTTGCTATGTTTTATTTTTATACCCACAAAGTGTTTGTGAAAATGCCAATTATGAATTTTGAGTAGATTTTCACCTCTTGGCTTAGGAAATGAGTAACTAGGATATTAGAGTCATAATGTCCGACATTTAGTAGTAATTTTAGGTTGTTAGTTGCTCTTGTTTTCACTAATGCTAGCTTTTAACTAAGTTAATTAGTAAGTTAGCTAGGATTTATGGATTAAGACCAATTATGCTCACTTGATTTATCCTCGATGTTAGGATTGATAAAGTGAGATTAACTCATTGTAATTGTCATAGTTGTTGTTATGACAAGGATACAATTTCTTAACTCTCATTCTCAAGTTAAGGTTCTTTTATGCACTAAATCACATTTTCACTAGTTTTGATCAAGGTTGTGAGAACCGAACCGGTCAATAAACCGGTGAGGTCACTGGTTCAATGGTTCACTGGTTCGACCGGAGTTCAACCAGGATTCAACCAGTTTAATTAAATATTAAATAAAATTATTAAAAAACCTAAAAATAATTTTAAATATATAAATTTAATAATTTCTAACTTAATAAAATTTAAAATTTCACATAATAAATTATCCATAACTTAATATTAGAGGTTCACAAACAACTTCAAACATCAAAGTTTATAACTAAACAACTTCATAGATCATTAAGGAAGAGAAATATAGTGATACTAAGAATTTGAAAAGTGCCACGTTCAACTCTTAAGTAGCATGTTTAAAAACAGAGCAATTTCTAGAAATTTGGGCAGCAAGTAGCAGCAAAATATAAGCACATGAATCCAAAAATTGCAATTAACATGAGAAAAGCATGGATTGCACGTACAGAGGTAGCATCAAACTTAATTTCACAAGTACAGTTCAGCAGGGCAGCAGGTAGAATCAGATCACATGAAATAGAAACAACACAACAATGATCACACCAACATCATTCAGCAAACAAGCAGTATTAAGCCATGTTGGATAATCAAGAACGGAGCAATTATCAGGCCTAGAATCCTCTAACCACAACCTAGCTACCTAACAGCATATATATTTATCTATCCTAACAAATAGAATTAATCAGCAATCTAACTAAAATTAACAATAGAATTAATAAAAGAAAGTAAAGAAACAGAGCAGGAAGCAGGGATGAGGCAGGGGACCTGGAATGTAGCAGAGACAGACTGGGAAATGGAAAGCGAAAGAAGAGCTGAAGTAGTGCCGCCTAGAGTTGGTGGTGGCCGGCTGAGCTCGCAGCGGTGCAGAGAGCGGCGCGAGCGGCGGAATGATGTAGGGCAGAGAGATTCAGCTTCTCTCTGTGGCAGTGACGAGAGCTGGTGGGGCAGAAGCAAATCAAAATCGCAAACACATAAATCAGAAAATCAAAAACCATGAACAAATAAATAATTCTTCAAAATCATGAGGAAGCAAATAAGCAAATCAAAATCGCAAACAAATAAATCAGAAAATCAAGCACATGAAATCAGAAGGCAGAGAAGAGGAATAACTGAATAAGTGAATAACAGAGTATTACTTACCGGCGGCGAGTAATGGCGACGAAAGAGGAGGCGAGCTCGACGACGACGAAAGAGGAGGCGGTGGTGGTTGCGGTGGTCAACGCCGTCGCTGCTGTGGCTGCGGGATGCGGTGGCGACGGCGATGGGCTGCTCGATTGATGGTGGTGGCGACGTCGTGATTCCTCTTCTGGCTTCTGGGTGTTACTGAAGAGTGAAGATTAGGGCTCTGAAGAATTGAAGATTGATTAGGGCTTCGTTGTTTAGGCGTTTAGCCTTTCTTTTTTTTTTAAAAAAAAGACAAAACGACGCCATTTAGGGATTTTACCTTCAAACAAAAAACCCGTTAAAAAATTGGACGGTTCGGCCGGTTCACCAGTTAACCGCCGATTTGACCAGTTTTTCACCGGTTTTTTGCCAAACGGTTTCTGACCTTACCCGGACCGGCTAGGTGACCGGTTTCCGGTTAATCCGATTGAACCGGCTGGTCCAGTTCGGTTTTCAGAACCATGGTTTTGATCTTGTTTTCTTCTAATTTGCATTAATTGTCTTTTGATCCATTGTTAGTTCATTTATTCTTTAGTTCTTTTAAATTTTCATTCTATGCTCGAAACCCCTTATTTTCACAACCAAAAGTGTGCGCACCTAATTTCTAGTCCGAGGAAAGATGACTCGGGACTTAAACCTCCAGGTTTATATTTGAATTGAATTGTAACATCTTTATTCTAAACTTTGATTGTGAGGATTGATCGTCGGTCTAGGCTATACTTACAACAAAGAGATTCTTTTATTGAAAAATTTCTAGATCGGCATAAATCCATACATCACATATGTGGAAGAATTGTGAACTAAGATTTCAGGATAAACAAGTGAAGGGGTGTGTTTGGGAAGGCGCAAGGAGAACTACTCGAGTTCAATTCAAGGCTGCCATGGATAGGTTGAAAAGTGTGAATCATGGAGCATTGGAATATATGAGTAAGTTTGATCCTAAGGTATGGTGTAGGGAATTTTTTAGTCACTACCCTAAGAATGTTGCTATCACAAATAATATGTGTGAGAGCTGGAATGCGATTATAGTGGCAGCTAGGGAGAAGCCGATTTTGACATTGTGTGAGGAGCTAAGTGTCCATATTATGAAAAAAATGGTCACACAAAAGAGAATCCTACGGGCATACAAAGGAAAATTGGCACCAGTGCAGCAAATGAAGTTGGATAAATATATTAAGCCAAGAAGTCACAAGTGAAATGCTCAGTAGTGTAGGGACAATGACAAGGTTGTGTTTGAAGTCTGCAGAAATTCACACAAGCTTGGGGGTAATCTGAAAAATCACACATGCTCCTGTAATTTGTGGCAGTTTTCAGGTTAGGTGTACAATTATATATCCTATTTGCAAATCTGTTATAACATTTATAATAGCTATTCTATTTAGCAACATGTAAGATGGTTCAAATATACTATTTTCTTCAGATATGAAATTTAGATAGGCTATTTTGGATATTCTATCTTGTAGGTGTACCTTGTTTTCATGCTGTTGTAGCAACATCAAGAGTGAGAGTAAAATCAGCAGATGATTTTGTGTCTCTATTACTCACCATGGAAGCCATAAGGAAGACTTATGATATCTATATCAACCCTATACCTAGTAAGGAGTTCTGGGAACCAACTAACTAATTGAAGCCTAATCTACCTAGAATTGTAAGGTTTGCTGATAAACCAACTAAGAGGAGAAAGGAAGTAGTTGAACCTTCTGCATGAATCAATGGCCATAAAGTCAGAAGGACCTTTCAGGTTACCTGTAGCAAATATGGAGAAAAAGGGCACCACTTCAAAACATGCAAGGGAGCCCCTAAAAATTCTAACTGGCAGCCAAAAAGAAAGAAATAGAAAAAGGTATCTTTGGAAGTTGCACTGTTAATCAAGATGAAAACAATAATGATGCTACTATTGTATCTACTGATCCTGCACCACTGGCTGCGCTCCTCCAATTCAGGTTAACTATATTATAGAATAGTACCTATTCAATATTCATGCATGGAATTCTAGGTTAAGGATGACCTACTCCTTTTTTGATGTTGCAGGATGGATCCTCTGGTCAGACTCACACTAACCCAAAGCTTCAGAAGCTTTCTTCATAAGAAATTAGGATCAGAAAAGTGAAATGTCCTTGGCTATGTTTTTTGTTTTTTTGTTTTTAGAACTGTTTGCTTGGCTATTTATGGTGTGGCATGTGATTGAAATTCAATAGTTACCCTCTTTTTTTTTGCATACTTTCCTTTCCAAATGAAATAGTGCAAGCATAAGAAGAATAAGAGAAAGATGCCAAAGAGGCCACATGCCCCACAAGATGGACAGGGGAAAATCCAAATCACTTAGTCTGCTCCTCAGTGGTAAATGCTCCTCTCTATTCCTTTTGGCCTGCTACATTATTGTGTACTTTAATTTATTGTGAACTAACCTAATCTTGTGCATGTTGTTGCATAGCAATCTCATTACGAATCTATACTACCAGTCCAGCCAGCTATCGGATTCAGGCCCAAGCAGAGGACTTTTAGGCCACCAGCTCCTCTGAATCTACTACCATCATTCGTCTATAAACCCACTCCTCTTGCACCAACTCAAGCTACTTTAGGTCAGCTGACTACTACATCAAAAAATTCTAAGATAATCTCCAAAGAAATAGTGGTTATAGCAAGTGGAGGAACTTCTTCAAGACTACTCAAGTTCATTCCAACACTAAATTTCAGGCCACCCAAGCAGAATTAGTTATTTAGGATGCCATATCATAAGACATCATATTTAGTTATTTGTTTTTGTGTTCCTCTTTGGTTGCTAATCTTGTGTTTTGGAAACTAGTTTGGGGTTTAGACATATTTGGTGATACATTTTGTATAATGTCAAAAACATGGTTGGTGTGGTTGCATGTTGGAAACTTTGCCTGACAGATTTATGAGATACATTATTCAAACTTTGCCTCACAGGATTTGTTAGTTACATTTTGAAAATTTTGTCTTACAGGGTTTGATAGATACCTTTTGAAAACTTTGCTATTGTGAAATGAGAATATCCCATCTTTGTGTAACTGAGCATTGTGATTATGTTTTCTATTTTCTCAATTCAGGATTCTGTGTTTCAATTATGCACAAGTCATGAAATGTGAAAAACAAGAATAAATGAATATACAATCTCTATTATTTTAGGACCATAATTTACTACAATTTCAATATTTAGCTTCAACTGCATTCTCAATATTTAGTCACTTGCAAAACCTTAAAATTACACAAATAAAAGCACACTACAATTATGGTGTTGTAATTACACTAAACTCCTTTCCTATTACAATGTCCAACAAAATCAACCTAAACAATTATCACTTGCTAAGAGTACTACTGTCCTTCTCAATATTTTTGCATTCAACCAACTTCTTTTCTATCTCTGCAATCCTTTCTTCCATCTTCTTCATTTTGTCTGCACCTCCATTTTCTGGCACTTCATCAATAGAAAAAGAGGCAATATACTCATCTAGCCAAGAAAAATATTTGCAATGTCATGCGTTATTTTATAGCAAACATAACTAGTGCTAAACTCTAAAAATCACTAAATAACTCATCACATCATTAGCTTGAAACATGTTCAAACTGGATTAAAGAAGTATAAATTTTACAAAAGAAAGATAATTAACATCAGTGGTAAGGTTCATAAGAATTGAAAAATTTAAAACAAATTTAGGTTATCTTTTTAAAAGAAAAGACGTGGAATAAATATTTTTCAAATGAAATCATAAAAACGTAAATTTTTGTGTTACGTCAAAACAATCTCAAGTTAAAAATAAAATATACAAAATTTGCAAAATAAAAATTTAATTAGAATAAAGAAAAAATTTTTTCTTCAAAAATCTTGGGGGTTACTTAGGTATATAGTTAAGTAAAAATATGCATGAAAATTCGAGTAAGGTTGGAGAAGGATCAAATTATGTTCAAAGAAGGAAATTTAATGTAAAGTGTTCCAAAAAAGTTAATAAAAAAATAGGTAGTACTTTTAGAAATAAGTATGTTTTAGCTACATAAAGAAATAATTTATTTCTTGTAGGGAAGTGATAGCAAGAATCGTGTTGGTTAGGAATTTCTCTTATGGAAAGAAGAATTTCGTTGTAAGCATAGCTCCAAACCAACAAACAACTCTCACATCAAATTAAATTTTGGTTTTGTCACAAGCACAAACCCCAAATGAAAATTAACCGAAGTATTCAGACTCCGGGTCGTCTCACAAGGAATTGCAATGAAATGGTCAATTATTAGCTATGAAGGAACAAGGGGGGGGGGGTTGATAAAAGGGGCAATAAAATAAATGACAAGAAAAGTAAAGAGAGCAATTAATAAAGAGAGACATTCATGGCAAGGCTTGAGATCATAGGCTTTCTATCCTAGTCACTGATAATAATAATTAACAAGAATTTATCTTATTTCGTCATCCCCAATGTTGGAAGAAGGTATAAGTTATCTTCCATTAGAGAAAGTCAAACAAGACTAGTTAATCTCAAATCAAAAATCCTAATCAACTCACTAATTAAATTAGCAAAAGATTAGAGTCATCGAAAATGATATTAACTAACAACTCTAGATCACCAATCTAAATTGGGTACTAATGACTCAAGATTACCCAATTACTCTTTCCAAGCCAAGAATGCTCAAAATCTACTCTAAAGCCCAACCAAGCATTTTGTCAAACACTTGGTGGGTACAAATGGAAAGCATGGTAAAAATGCAAGAATAATAGATCTACCAACTATCAACTGCAAGGAAAGTAAATCAACAACTCAAATTATCAATAAAAGAACATCAAACATTAAATTTTATTAAATATAAACAAAATCCAACATGAGCATCCATGAACATAAAAGAGAGCATAAAAGGGAAATTAACAAGAAAACTAAGAGAATCAAAGTGTAGAAGCATGAAATTATGAAGGAAACAAGATGAGAACATGAAAATTGACCTAGATCTAAGACAAAAATATCCTAAGAACCCTAATTCTAGAGAGAAGAGGGAGCTTCTCTCTCTAGAAACTAACCTACATGATGCTATACTACAAACAAGTGCTCCCCCCTTGCCCAAGCTTGAATTCTGCATGAAATAGCATCAGAAATGAGTTAGGTTCGGCCCAAAGTGCTTCAGAAATCGCCCCAAGCGATTTCATCTTTAGTGGGCCATGTGCAGCATCGGCACACACATGTACAGTGCGCGTGCGCGCCCCTAAACACGAAACAACTATAACAAATTTTATATCGTTTTGAAGCCCCGGATGTTATATTTTTAACACAACTAGAACTGCCTCATTTGGACCTCTGTAACTCAAGTTATGGTCGATTGAGTGCGAAGAGGTCAGGCTTGACAGCTTTACGGTTCCTTCATTTCTTTATGAGTTCTCCCACTTTGCATGCTTTTCTCCTCACTTCTTCCATCCAATACTTGCCTTATGAACCTGAAATTACTCAACAAACACATCAAGGCATCGAATGGAATTAAAGTGAATTGAATTTAGCTATTTTAAGGCCTAAATAGCATGTTTTCACATTTAAGCACAAATCAAGGGAGAATTGCAAAACCATGCTATTTCATTGAATAAATGTGGGAAAAGGTGATAAAATCTCCTAAATTAAGCACAAGATAAACCACAAAATTGGGGTTTATCAGGAAGTACATGTAAGATCAGAGGCGGTCGTATTTAGATTTCAAAGAATGGTCACAGACAGGATCAAATAAAAACAAAGAATCAAAACAAAACTCTTTTTAAAGAAGATTTTGAAATAAGAACTTCAGAAGAAAAGTACTAGAAATGATATATAGTATCAAATAAGTTCGAAGTTTTTATCGAGGGATTATATCATTCATGTAGAGGAACACAAAGTCAAGGGTTGTAATTTGAGCAAAATACGCATAAGTTGCAGAAAGTAAAGCAGAAATATCAAATCGCATAATTAGCTTGCTATAAATCGTAACTTTTAAGGTTTCAAATCGCTTAAGAATTAAGGATTATGCATTGCCTCAGTACAAATTCAAGATCAGATCGAAGGGTACATGATTTATGAAACAATGTATAAATAATGATAAGGTTGGATAATCAAATCTAGCTCCAAAAAGAATTGAAACAAGGGACAGAAGAGATGAAAAATATATGAATAAACAGTATACCTATCACGTGGCATGGTTAGAGTACATGTTTTGATGCAAACTAATCAAGAAAGAACATCTAATGTTTTCAAAGAATTAAGGATAATTATTATGCAAAAATAAGTTCAAAGCCAAATCAAAGAACACCTAGTTCATAAAGAGGAATATGAGCAATATCAAGGATGAATGTTTCAAATATATCAAGTGAATAGTTAGGATTACAATCGAGCAGAGATATACAGGAACGATAAGAAATAGTTGAAATATAGTCAAATCATATTCCAAAAGAGAAATCTAAAACAAGAAACTTCAATACAAACGATAAAAGAGGAAAACGGTGCACTAAGTTACAAAGACTATACTTCGAAATGGAGTAAACTCTCAAAATTAATCTATAACGTCCCCCCAAACCTCGTGATTTGCACTACCTATCATTTCTATTTCATCTATGATAACTCATTAGTGTTCCTATATACATAAACTATTAGTGTTAAGTTGGTCAAACTTAATACCATGAGGTATGCAATGGTAGATTAGCATCATTAATCAATAGACAGTTATACATATAAAACTCAAACTCTTGTCATTAAGACAAGTCCTATTACATGACAAATATTCAAAGTATGCGGTGCAGCATAGTCAATCCACTCCCAAGGCTCTACAGGAAGGACTGCTCTGATACCATAATGTAACGACCCAACTTCCAGTAGATCATGATCGTACCAAAAGTAAGGCGTTACTATCTTAATTGCTTTATTATCTATTTAATATTGAGCCTTTACACGTTAATCTATCGATAGTTTTACTAAAAGGTTAAAACTTTTCTGTCAAGAACAAATAACACATATTCACATACTTAATATTAATAATACATTATAGTATTACATACAAAACTAATTACAAAACCCACACCTTTGAAAAAAACTTCAACTAACAACAACCCAACTTGCAAACATATTCTTCTATACTCCTGCAGCTTCACAATAAGCCTTCGCACCTGTAGCTGAAAGGGGTGGAAAGAATGGGTGAGAACTAAGAAGTCCTTAGAAGGGTCGAGGTAGATAATTAGGTTCATTTTATTCTTTGTTACACAGTGGTACACGAATCCCCACACTCCGTACAACTGTACCAGCAAGTGCACTGGGTCGTCCAAGTAATATCTGAGCGAGTTAGGGTCGATCCCACAAGGATTGTGGTTTGAAGAAAAATATGGTTATCTTGCAGGTCTTAGTCAGGCAAAATCAAGAAGTTATTGGTTTGAATTTGGTTGAAGGCATAAAAGGAATAAAAAGTGTATAAAATACTTTGTGAATTGAATGGAATCAATAATAGGAAGATGGTTAAGGATTGGAGTTGCCATGTCTTTCTGAATTAACTCTAGTATTACTATCTCCTTTGCTTGTGAATGATTTCTTCTATGGCAGACTGTATGTGATCAATACCGTATGGCCACGGTCATTAATCTCCTCTACTTCAGATCAAACGCCGTATGGCCGCGATCATCCAATCTGAACGAGGGTGAAGCTCTAGCAGTTCATTCCCTTGGCGATCCTACTCAAAATACCACAGACAAGGTCGAATCTTCCAGATCAAAGA
The DNA here is from genome assembly GCF_059453495.1 of Arachis ipaensis. Classification (NCBI taxonomy): domain Eukaryota; kingdom Viridiplantae; phylum Streptophyta; class Magnoliopsida; order Fabales; family Fabaceae; genus Arachis; species Arachis ipaensis. Next base: position 82,771,453 of record NC_142437.1, on the reverse strand, counting down.
ATGCTGCTCCTTTGGGTTCTAGCCTCTACCACAGAGACCCTAATCTCCTCGGAAATTGGCTGAACTGGTGTCTCGAGAAGTCTCCAACGAAGTCGTGGATTAGTTGTCTGAGAGATGTATAATCAAGCTGGCGGTTCGCGCTTTCCAGCCACGTATTCACACGAACCCAAGTAGACACAGGTGGTTGTCAGGCACGTGGTCTTAGTATGATGAACAGAGCTGATTGTCACGGATCATCCCATTCACCATGTTGAAGAACGAGTATACATCTTAGAATTAAATCAAACATGGATCGAAGAGAAACAGTAATACTTTTATTAATTCATAGAACTCAGCAGCGCTCCTCCCCTCAACCTAGGAGGTTTAGAAACTCATATCGATAGGAAATACAATGGTAAAAATGAAAATATGCTGAAAGAGGTTGAAGAAGATGTACTAATAACATGAATCTAATCCCTTAAATACTAAACAAAATGACTAATAAGGATAAAATAGTCTTTTTAGTGCTAAAATCCACTTTCGGGGCCCACTTGGTGAGTGTTTGGGCTGAGCTTTTATGAGATCCACATGCTATGAGGCCTCTAGGGCATTGAACGCTGGCTAGGGGGTCCTCTTTAGGCGTTTGGATGCTGGTCTTTGCTCCTTGGGCGCTGGACGCCTAAAAGGGGGTAGGAGGCTGGCGTTGGACGCTAGTTTTGGACCTTCTAATATGAAGCAAAGCATAAACTATTATATATTGATGGAAAGCTTAGGAAGTCAGATTTCTATATCCGTTAAGAACGCTCCATTTGAACTTTTATAGCTCCAAAAAATCTCTTCTGAGTGTAAGGAGGTCAGATCTGGACAGCATCTGCACTGCTTTCTCTGTCTCAGAATTAGACTTTTACTCTATCCCCTCAATTTCAGCCAGAAAATACCTGAAATTGCATAAGAACACACAAACTCATAATAGAATCCAAAAATGCGAATTTAACAGTAAAATCTATGAAAATATAATAAAAATTAAACAAAACATACTAAAAACTATATGAAAATGATGCAAAAAAGCGTATAAAATATCCGCTCATCACAATACCAAACTTAAACTGTTGCTTGTCCCCAAACAACTAAAAACACAGTAGGATAAAAAGAAGAGTAAGATACAGCAAATCTCAAAGTTTCCAATGAAGCTCAGTTTCAATTAGATGAGCGGGACTTAGTGGCTTTTTGCTTCTGAATAGTTTTGGTATCTTGCTGTCCATTGAAACTCAGAAATGTTGGTCTCTTTAGGAACTTAGAATCCAGATGATATTTTTGAATCTCTTAGTTCAGTTCTTTTTTATTCTTGAACATAGCTTTTTAGAGTCTTAGCCGTGACCCTAAGCACTTTGTTTTCCAGTATTACCACCGGATACATAAATGCCACAGACACTTTAACTGGGTGAACCTTTTCAGATTATGATTCAGGTTTGCTAGAATCCCCAGATAGAGGTGTCCAGAGTTCTTAAGCACACTTTTTTTGCTTTGGATCACGACTTTAACTGCTCAGTCTCAAGCTTTTCACTTGACACCTTCACGCCACAAGCACATGGTTAGGGACAGCTTGGTTGAGCCGCTTAGGCCATGATTTTGTTTCTTTAGGCCCTCCTATCCATTGATGCTCAAAGCCTTGGATCCTTTTACCCTTGCCATTTGGTTTAAAGGGTTATTGGCTTTTTCAATCTGCCCTCCTTTTCCTGCATTTTTGGGCAGTAATGAATTTTTCTGCTTTTTATTTATTATTTTTTTCGCCATTTTGTCTTTCTTTTTCGCATGCATATATAATTTTTTTTCTTTTGTAACATGCTTTTTCTTTTTCTTTTTACTACTTTTTCTTGCTTCAAGAATCAATTTTTGGATTTTTTAGATTACCAATAATACTTCACTTTCATCATCATTCTTTCAAGAGCCAACATTCTAAAATTTTAACTTCAAATATGCATTGTTTATTCATACATTCAGAAAATAAAAGCAATGCCACCACATCAAATTAATTGAACTATTCTTATTATAAACTTGAAATTCATGTATCTCTCAATTTTTTCAAATAAAATTTTCTTTTTAAGCAAGGTGAGAGATATATGGAACATTTTATAGCCTTAAGACATAAATGCAAATGATCATGCAACAAGAACAAAAGAACAGATAACACAGAAAACAGAAAAATAAAAGAAAAGGAGGTAAAAGAGAACGAATCCACCTTTAATGGTGGCAGCTAGTACCCCTCCTTGAGGATCCAATGTGATGCTTGATCTCTTTAATGTCACTCTTTTGCCTTTATTATTCTTCTCTTATAGCTCTTTGATCTTCTCTTACTTCATTGAGGGTGGTGGAATGCTCTTGATGCTCAACCATCAATCGCTCCATGTTAGTGCTTAGTTCTCCAAGAGAAGTATGCCATTGATCCCAATAGCTTTGAGGAGGAAAATACATCCCTTGAGGCATCTCAGGGATCTCATGCTGAGGTGGCTGTACAGGCTCTTGTGCATGCTCTCTAGTTTGCTCCATCCTCTTCTTGGTGATGGGCTTGTCCTCCCTAATGGAGATATCTCCTTCTATGATAATTCCAGCTGAATTGCATAGATGACAGATGAGGTGTGGAAATGCCAACCTTGCATTGGTGGAAGGCTTCTCAGCTATCTTGTACAATTCTTGAGGAATCACCTCATGTACTTCCACTTCACTTTCAATCATGATGTAATGGATCATGATGGCTCTGTCAACAGTCACTTTTGACCGATTGCTAGTAGGGATGATAGAGCGTTGGATGAATTCCAACCATCCTCTAGCTATGGGCTTGAGGTCAAGCCTTCTTAGTTGAATGTGCTTGCTTTGGGAATCCCTTTTCCACTGTGCTCCTTCCACACAGATGTCTGAGAGTACTTGATCCAATCTCTGATCAAAGTTGTCTCTTTTAGTGTAAGGATGTGGGTCTCCTTGCATTAAAGGTAAGTTGAACACAAACCTCACACTTTTCGGGCTGAAATCTAAGATTTTCCCTTGAACCATGGTGCTCCAATTCCTTGGATTTGGGTTCACACTAGTGTCATGGTTTTTAGTAACCCATGCATTAGCATAGAACTCTTGCACCATTAAAATTCCAACATCTTGAACGGGATTGTTAGAACTTCCTAACCTCTTCTCCGGATCTCTCTTTGGATTTCCGGATACTCATTCTACTTGAGCTTGAAAGGGACCTCAGGGATCACTTTCTTCTCTGCCACTACTTCAAGAAGTGGTCTTGGTGGGCTTTGGTGATGAATCTCTCCATCTCCCAAGATTCAGAGGTGGTGGCTACTGCCTTTTGTTTCCTCTTTCTAGAGGGTTCTCCAACCTTGGGTGCCATGAATGGAAATGGAAAGAAAAAAAGCTAGGCTTTTCTAACACCAAACTTAAAACTTTACTCGTCCTTGAGCAAAATTAAAGAAAAGAGAAGAATGGAGTAAAAGAAGAAGAAAATAGAAGAAGATAGAGGGAGAGAGACGGCTCAGCCGTGGGGCTTGTAGGTGTATATGAGAGGTGTGTGTATGAAGGGTTATGAATAGGGGTATTTATAGGATGTGGGTAGGGTTAGGTTCGGCCATGGGTGGAGATTTGGGTGGGAATTTTGATTTTTAATTGGGTGGGGGTTGGTGAAAGTTATGATGGATTTGGAGAAGTAATATGGATGTGATTGAGCTAGGGTTTATAGGGAAGTGTGTATGGGAAAGTGTGAAAGTAAGTGGAGTAGGTGAAGATGCTATGGGACCCACTGGTCCTGAGAGGCTAGGGAATTCAGATTCCCTGCCCTCTGCACTAGCGTTTCAATGCCCAGAGTTTGCTCCCTGGCTGGCATTCAACGTCAGCTATATTGCCTATTTGGGGCGTTGAACGCCCAAGGTCTGCTCCTTGACTGGCGTTCAACTTCAACAACACTCCATCCAGAGTGTTTTGTTTTCATTGCTGAATAATTCTGTCTCTGTTCTGACTGCTGCACATGATCATGAGCCTAAGAAAATAACTTTAAAAAAATAAAATTAAGAAATAGAAATAATAAATAATTAATTAAGGTTGTGTTGCCTCCTAACAAGTGTTTCTTTAATGCCATTAGCTTGACGGTTAGCTACTTACAGAGGTGAGTATGGGCTCCGATTTTCGCTCCTTAAAGTGAACTTTCTTCCTGTCTTTTCATGAATGAGATCCACATGCTCTAAAGACAGGATACGACTCACTGTATGTGGTAAGACTGGTTTCTTGGTGAAGACAACTCTCATGCCAGGTGAGAGGCCTTCAGTTGGAACTTTCTTGTCCCTCCAGCCTTTAGGTACTTTCTTTTTAGTACCTTTGTGCTTAGAGCTTGTTAATGGCTGCCCAACACCAAATTTAGAATTGATGTTTGGGGGCTCTGCAAAGCTCTGTATAGAAAGAGAGGGTTGGAACATTAAGTGTTGCACCTCTGTTTCTTTCTTATCAGAGGAAGAATTGGGATTAGACATCTTAAACAAGATATAGTCCTCTCCTAGTTGGAAAACCATTTTTCCCTTTGCCACATTAATTATGGCTTTTGCAGTAGCTAGGAAAGGTCTTCCTAAGATGATAGAATCATCCTCATCCTCTTCTATGTCCAAGACTATGAAGTTTTCAGGGATGTAGTGGTCTTCAACCTTCACCAAGACATCCTCTACTAAGCCATATGGCTTCTTCATTAACTTGTCTGCCATCTCTAGTGAGATATTTACAGCCTGCACCTCAAAGATTCTTAACTTCTCTATTACAGAGAGTGGCCTGAGGTTTATACTTGACCCTAGGTCACACAGAGCCTTCTCAAAGGACATGGTGCCTATGGTACAAGAAATCAGGAAACGTCCAGGATCTGGAAGCTTATGAGGTAGCTTCTGCTGAACCAAAGCATTGAGTTCTTTGGAAAGCAATGGAAGTTCTCCCTCCAAAGGCTTTATACCAAACAACTTGGCATTCAGTTTCATGAGAGCACATAAGTACCGAGCAACTTGCTCTTTCCTAGTGTCTTCATCCTCATCGGAGAATGAGTGTTCATCAGAACTTATGCACTACAGAAGTGCATGCAAAAGAACCTCTATGGTCTCTATATGAGCCTTGGCTTCCTTTAGTTCTTGGATAGGGATTTCTGGAGTGGGTATTGAGCACTTAGAGGGTGCGCTTTTACTGGCATTCAACGCCAGCTTTGTTACCTCTTTGGGCGTTGAACGCCCATGCTGTGCACCCTTACTGGCGTTAAATGCCCAGCAGAGGTATCCTTTTGGGCATTGAACGCCCAGCAGAGGTATCCTGGCTGGCGTTCAACGCCAGCTTCCCTGGCTATGTAGGCGTTGAATGCCCAATGAGGGTTTCCTCACTGGCATTCAACGCCAGAGTTCCTGTCTGTTTGGGCATTGAACGCCCAGCCAGTGCTCCCTGGCTGGTGTTCAACGCCAGCTCTGCTGCCAGGATGGGCGTTGAATGCCCAGTGAGGGGTTCCTCACTGGCGTTCAGTGCCAGGCTCTAGCCATTGTAGGCGTTGAACGCCCAATGAGGGCTTCCTCACTGGCGTTCAATGTCTTCCCAATTTCTCCAGTTTTGGCCTCAGCCTCAGAGGTGATGGCTTTGCACTCTTCTCTTGGGTTTACTTCAGTTCTACTTGGAAGAGTGTCAAGAGGAGTCTTAGGGATCCTCTTGCTTAGTTTACCAAGCTGTACCTCCAAATTTCTAATGGAGGACCTTGTTTCATTCATGAAACTATGAGTGGTCTTAGAGAGGCTGGAAACCAGAGTGACTAAGTCAGAGAGGCTCTGCTTAGGGGTTTCCTTATGTTCTTGAGAAGATGGAAATGGTGGTCTGTTGTTGAACCTATTCTGGTTCCTTCCACCTTGATTATTATTGAATCCTTGATGAGGCTTCTGTTGATCCTTCCATGAAAGGTTAGGATGGTTCCTTCATGAAGGGATGTAGGTGTTTTCATAGGGTTCTCCCATGTAATTCACCTCCTCCATGGTAGGTTGATCAGGATCATAAGCATCCACATCAGGAGATACTTCTTGGGTGCTGCTAGCTGCAACTTGCATTCCAGTCAAATATTGAGAGATCATATTGACCTTTTGGGTTAAGATCTTTTTTTTGAGCCAATATGGCATTCAGAGTATCAACTTTAAGAACTCCTTTCTTCTGAGAGATACCATGATTTACAGGATTTCTTTTAGAAGTGTACATGAATTGGTTGTTTGCAACCATCTCAATGAGTTCTCTTACTTCTGCAGGCGTTTCCTTCAAGTGGAGTGATCCACCTGTAGAGTTGTCCATGAGATTTTAGACATCTCAGACAGACCATCATAGAACACGCCTATGATAGACCATTCTGAGAGCATATCAGGAGGACATCTCCTGATCTGTTGCTTGTATCTTTCCCAAGCTTCATAGAGGGATTCACCTTCTCTTTGTTTGAAGGTTTGAACTTCCACTCTAATTTTGCTCATCCTTTGATGGGGGAAAGAATTTAGCTAGGAAAGCATTAACCAGCTTTTTCCAAGAGTCTAAGCTCTCCTTTGGTTGGGAATCCAACCATATCTTAGCTCTGTCTCTTACAGCAAAGGGAAAGAGCATAAGCTTATAGACTTCAAGATTTACTCCATTGGCCTAAATAGTATCACTGATTTTCAAGAATTCAGCTAAGAACTGATGTGGATCTTCCTGTGAAAGTCCATGGAACTTGCAATTCTGTTGCAGAAGAGAGACCAACTGAGGCTTAAGCTCAAAATTGTTAGTTCCAATGGCAGGTACAGAGATGCTTCTACCACAAAAGTCAGAGGTAGGCATGGTGAAGTGATAAACCACTATTTTATGATTTATCTTGTGCTAATTTGAGTATTTTTTATCAAGTCTTTGCTCACTTATTCATATGATTTGCATGGTTTTACAAATCCTTCCTTATTCTGTGATATAGTTGAAAACATGTTTCCTAGACCTTTAAACTGTTAACTTCGAACACCCTTTATTACCATTCGATGCCGTGATCTGTATGTTGAGTGCTTTCAGGCTTTATAGGGTAGGAATGGCTTAGAGAATGGAAAGGAAACATGCAAAAGTGGAAGGAACGCGAAAAATAAAGTTTTGAAGAGCTGGCATCGATGCGCACGCATAAACGATGCGTACGCGTGCCTAGCGTAGAAGACGAGTGACGCGTAGGCGTGACTGACGCGTACGCCTGAAAAGGAATTTCGCCAAATGACGCGCAGGCATGACCTACGCGTACGCGTGACATGCGCCACGTGCAGAAAGTTGCAAAAAGCGCTGGGGCAATTTTTGGGCTCTTTTTTGGCCCAATTCCAAGCCCAAGAAGACAGAATAGAGGCTGGAGAATGGGGGAATCATCAATAATCCATTCGTTATTCACACTTTTAGGTTTTGGATATAGTTTTCTAGAGAGAGAGGCTCTCTCCTCTCTCTAGGTTTTAGGATTTAGGATTTCTTCCTTCAATTTCTTCTCAATTCCAGGTTCAATGTTCCTTTAATTAGTTTTTCTTCTACTTTTATTTGTCTTGGTATTCTAGTTCATCTATTTCCCTTATTGATTACTTTATGTTGCAATTTGGTTTATGAACTCCATGTTAGATTTGATTTCTTTATTTAATGCAATTTGAGGTATTTCAGATTTATGGTTGCTTTCTCCAATTTATGTGATTGATGCTTTCAATATTTAGATTTCTCTCCTTTTGGCTTTGGCTGAGTAATTAGTGACACTTGAGTTATCAAACTCCTTTGTTGATTGATAATTGGAATTTGCTGGTTGATTTGGATCCCTCTAAAGCTAGTCTTTCCTTAGGAGTTGACTAGGACTTGAGGAATCAAATTGACTAGTCTACTTGACTTTCCTTTATTTAGTAAGGGTTAACTAAGTGGGAGTAATGAACAATTCTCATCACAATTGATAAGGATAACTAGGACATGATTTCCAGTTCTCATACCTTGCTAAGAGCTTTATTAGTTATTACTTTAATTCTTGCAATTTACTTTTCCTGTTCATTATTCAAAAAACCCCAAAAAGATAATCTTCCATAACCAATAATAAATACACCTCCCTGCAATTTCTTGAGAGACGACCCGAGGTTCAAATACTTCGGTTTATATTTTTATTGGGTTTGCTTTAGTGACAAACAAGTTTTTGTACGAAAGGATTCTCTGTTGGTTTAGAAACTATACTTACAACGAGAACTTATTTGTGAATTCTTTACTAGCAAGGAGTCAGTTCATCAAAATGGCGCCGTTGCCGGGAAATTACAAACGTGTGCCTATTATTGGTTATTGTAAATATTTTCTTTTTCTTTTCTTTGTTTGTATTTTTAGTTTTAAGAGTTTATTTTCATTAATTTTTATTAGTTTTTGTTTTTGATTTTTTATTAGCTACTATGAATTCTCACCCCTGTCGCTATGAGTTCGGTTCCAATGTTGTTGTAGGGAATGGGTGCTATAATGAGAATAAGAGTCAAGGTTGGAACAATCAAAGATGGGAGGAGCCACAAGGATTTGATCAACCCTCTTGGCAACAACCCCCTCCAATGCACTATAACCAACAACCATTCTATGATGCATACCAAGACAATAGTTATGGTGGACCTTTTCGTGACAACCAACCTCCACCAAATTACTATGGTCAAGAGCCATTCCAGGGTGCATACCAAGATGAGGAATATGGTGGACCCCCTTGTGGTTACCAACAAGCCCCACCATATGCCTACGAACCTCCTCCTCAACATAACTTTGAACCACCACACTCACAAGTCCCTTTTCACCATTCACCTCCATATAACCCTAACCCTTATCTACCATATCAACCACCCTATGAGCCTTATGAGCCGTACATAGATCCACCCTAATTCCGACCCAATTACTCCCAAGAACCACCACCTCCATATATACCATGTCTATATCCATCAACCCAAGAGCCATATGAGCCTAATCATGTTATTCAAGCTGGACAAGAGTCAAGGGATCGTCTCAAGGAAGCAGTGGATCAACTTCAAGCAACTATCTGTCAAAAGTTTGGCCCAAGAGACTCATGCAATGAACAAGGCATTCCCACGGATGGGTGTGTTGAGCAACAAGTGGAAAAGATAGAGAGTGTTGAACCGCCACATAATGATCTCTCCATCCCATCACTACCCTCCATGGAAGAACACCCATATCCATCAATTCAAGAGCAACATGATCCCAATTATGCTACTAATCCGGAACAAGAGAGAAGGGATTGGTTTCGCGAATTGATACTTCATAAGAAGCTAGAGGAGGCCCTAAAGGTGGAGGTAGGAGAGACCCTTGAAGGAAGTTGTCAAGAGGTGAAAGTCAACAAGGCGAAGCTGGATTGTGTATTAGAGCAAGTAGAGAAAGCCGAAATTATCACAGAAGAAGACGTGGTTGAAGACTTAGGAGATGCAGAACCTCCATGGGAAACTCAAGTCATAGAGCCTCCTTCTAAGACATTTGCAATTGATGTTGAGGAGGGTGTACAACCTCCAAGACATATCCTGGTTGAAGACTTTGAAGAGGTTGATCAAGAGATAGATTCAATCATTGATGAATCCTTTCCTACAATTAAATCCTATCCCATTGGACTTGACGTGGAGATTAAAGAAGAAGCAGCACAACCTCCCATGCCCTTGGTGAGCAATGAAGAAGAGATTGAATTGGAAGAAAGCTACCAAGAGGAAGAGGTTGAAGTTGAAGAGGTTTGCAAGGAGGTGGAAGAATTCAAAGAAGAGCACAGGGGAGTTGAGCTTGCAAGACCATTAGAAACATCTCTCCCAAAGCCATTACCATCCAATACAACATTCAAGTGGGTAAAATCCTTATCCTTAACCTTTACTTTCCCACTTGAATATGGTTTACTTGAGATGGATGGTCAGCTTAGAGCTCTTTGTGGCATTAAGCGTAAGAGGAAGATGGTTAGTGGTTAGAGTTGTCATGCAAGGTTCAATATAGTTGCATGCTTCAAGTTGAAGTGCAAGAATTGGTATAGAGCTCGATTGAATGGGTCTAGGAAGTTGTTTGGACACTTCAGTAAGAATTCAGATTGCTTGCCACCCGGTTGGAACAATGATGATCAATACAAAGACGGGTGCAAAAGCAAGGTTTGCGACCCCGGAATTCATTCTAGCAATCAACCCTCTTGGAGCCTTGTCACTTGCTTTAACTTGCTTGAAGGCTTTCTGCAACTAGTGTGGGATCCCAGAGGCTATTGGAATTACAAACACTGGTGGGGATTCCTGGATGAGTTCAAGCACAAGCCTCCATGACAAGGAGCTCACCAAATGTCAAACTTAAGGACTTTAACTAAAAGTGCTAGGTGGGAGACAACCCACCATGGTATAATCGTTCTTTTTCAGTCTTAGTTTCATTTTGTTTTGTTTTATTCTTAGTTTTATTTTATTCTATTTTTCTTAGTGTTCATTCATAATGTCTGCATCAACATCTGTATTTTGCATTCTGCATACTGCATAAAGAAAGGGGGCAACCCATGCGTGTGCATAGGCCACGTGTGGGCGTCGAGTCCAATTTGGCTCTTCCATCCAACGAACAGAGAGTTATGATGGAATCATGCAGCTGGCGTGCTAGGCGCACAACTAGACCCACGCGTATGCGTGCCTCACGTGTACGTGTCCCCTGTGTTATCGCCAATCCATGCGTAAGCATCAGCGACGCGTACGCATGGAAAGAAATATCGGCGTAAAAGATGAATTGGACAGAAAGTTATGCAGCCACTGTGCTGGAAGCGTGTGAATCGTCACGCGTCCGCGTGACCGACGCTCACGCGTCATTGTGCGATTTTTGCCATCCACGCGTAAGCGTGGGCGACGCTTACGCATCGCGTGGCTGTCTCTGTTTTCACACGCACACGTGCCCTGCGCGTGCGCGTCGCGTCCCGTTTTTAATTTCCTCCCCCCTTTTCTTCCATCTTTTCCCCTTATTTCTTCCTCTTTTCTTACTCCCTTCTTCTTCATTTCTTTACCTTCTTATCCTTATTCTCTTTCATTCTATTTTCTTTATTGCATTTACATATTTTAATTCATTGCATATTGACTTTGTGCATATTTATATTTTCTGGTCTAGATTCATTATGTTCTCATTGTTGTTAAATGTTCTTATTCAACTGTTGTATCCTTTCTAGTATTATTTTGGTGCTTAGTGACTTATTCTACACCGTTGGGTAATATTATTCAAATCAATGCCAATTTTTTATTTGTAATCCTTTTGCATTGACATGAACTTACACTGTCTTTCATGACCCACCATCTCTTCCCCCTTTGTTGCAATTTTTACACTATTGAGATGCCATCTGCTTCTACTGTTCTCTCACTTACATGTTGTAGCTACCATGTAGTTGAGACCCTCATTATTTGGCATTAACCCAACCATATTTTATTTGTTTCCTATCTTTGTTTTTGGGTTACTTTTCTTCTTTTTCCTCTTCTTTCAAGATGGCCACCGAGGAAGGAAAACAGAAAATTTTTACATGGGGCGACCGACAAGTCTATCTGCATAATCTTTAGAGAAAGGCATCAGTTGGAGCCACCCAACCACGTGCACATCTTAGCATGTACTGAGGACGGTGCAATCTTTAAGTGTGGAGAGGTCAATACCGACTTCCGTGGGTTAGTTACTTCCTATTTTAACACCAATGTTTAATTTTTTTTTGTTAAATTAGTTGTTGCATTTGCATGTTTGATTGCATGTTTGTTTGATTTTGTGCATGTTCTTCTGCCACTACTTGGTTGGAGTGATAAGTTTTTTTTCAAGACCTTTTTATAGTATTTCACTAATTTAAATTGAAAATTTTTTGTTAAACTTGTTTGAAGATTGTAAATTGGAACATGAATTATAGCTAAGAACACACAACCTGTGAGATTTTGAGCTTAATAACATGGTTACATTATTTAACCATAATATTTTATTCTTGTGTGTTTTATTCTCTATAATTACAATCTTTGCTTTGTTCCATTCTATATGTCCATTGTTTAGTATATTTATATGCTTGCATATGATTGAGGCCATTATTTGTTATTACCTTACTTATCCCAAATAGCCTACCCTTTCAATCACCTTTGTTAGCCACCTTGAGCCTTTTAATCCCATTTGTTCTATATTTTATCACATCACTAGCCTTAAGTAGAAAAACAAATTAATTACCCCAAATTGAATCTTTGGTTAGCTTAAGTTAGAGATTGTGTATCAATTAAGTGTGGGGAACTGTGGGAACTTTGGTTGATGAAAGTTACAGTATTGATAAAATATTAGGAATTTGGGTACCTACTCATGTGAGATAAAAAAAATTAAAAAAATCCATGTGCATTGATATATTATGTTTACATTTATATTTTTAATTAAAAAAAACAAAAAATATTCAAATAAATAAATAAATAAATAAATAAGGGGACAAAATTACTCCAATGCTAAGTTGAATAAAAGATCAATGCATAGGTGATAAAATTGAAGAAAAATCTGGATACATGAGTATGTGATGCAAAAGTGGGAATTTTGGGTAGCTAGGCATGAATTTAGAGTAACATAGAGTGTATGTGTGTTAGGTGAAAGCTTAGGTTAGTCAAAGATTCAATTTATAGCTCACTTAGCCATACATATATCCTCACCCTGACCTTAGCCCCATTACAACCTTGAAAAGATCTCATGATGTCTGTATTGGTATACTAAATATTTGTTGATTGGTTAGATAAAGAACAAAGTCTAGAAAGCATGACTAGAGAAGAGTAGCGTGATTAACCCTAGACACTTGAGAGATCAGAGTGCATATACACTATCAGTGAGGGTTCAATGCTTGATTTTATGTTCCCTGCTTTCATGAGCTACCTTCTTACAAGTTTACTTGTCTTTTATTGTGTGATTTGAATTAGTGAAATCTGAGTTATGTCTGTCTTGGAGAATTTGTTTACTTTTAACCAAGTAGGTAGAAACATCTTAGCATTTAGTTGCATTCATATAGTTAGGTTGCATTTCATAAGTTTCACCATTCCTCTTCACTCCTTTATAGCTTCTCTTGAGCTTAGCATGAGGACATGCTAATGTTTAAGTGTGGGGAGATTGATAAACACTATTTTTATGGTTATCTTGTGCTAATTTGAGTGGTTTTTATCAAGTCTTTGCTCACTTATTCATATGATTTGCATGGTTTTACAAATCATTCCTTATTCTGTGATATAGTTGAAAACATGTTTCCTAGACCTTTAAACTGTTAATTTCGAACATCCTTTATTATCATTCGATGCCGTGATCTGTATGTTGAGTACTTTCAGGCTTTATAGGGCAGGAATGGCTTAGAGGATGGAAAGGAAACATGCAAAAGTGGAAGGAACGCGAAAAATGAAGTTTTGAAGAGCTGGCATCGACGCGCACGCATGGACGACGTGCACGCGTGCCTAGCGCAGAAGACGAGCGATGCGTACGCATGACTGACGCGTACGCGTGAAAGGGAATTTTGCCAAATGACGCGCACGCATGACCTACGCGTACGCGTGACATGCGCCACGTGCAGAAAGTTGCAGAAAGCGCTGGGGGCAATTTTTGGGCTTCTTTTTGGCCCAATTCCAAGCCCAAGAAGACAGAATAGAGGATGGAGAATGGGGGAATGATCAATAATCCATTCATTATTCACAATTTCAGGTTTTAGATGTAGTTTTCTAGAGAGAGAGGCTCTCTCCTCTCTAGGTTTTAGGAATTAGGATTTCTTCTTTCAATTTCTTCTCAATTCCAGGTTCAATGTTCCTTTAATTTAGTTTCTTGTCTACTTTTATTTGTCTTGGTATTCTAGTTCATCTATTTTCCTTATTGATTACTTTATGTTACAATTTAGTTTGTGAACTCCATGTTAGATTTGATTTTTTTATTTAATGCAATTTGAGGTATTTCAGATTTATGGTTGCTTTCTCCAATTTATGTGATTGATGCTTTCAATATTTAGATTTCTCAACTTTTGGCTTTGGCTGAGTAATTGGTGACACTTGAGTTATCAAACTCCTTTGCTGATTGATAATTGGAATTTTCTGGTTGATTTGGATCCCTCTAAAGCTAGTCTTTCCTTAGGAGTTGACTAGGACTTGAGGAATCAAATTGACTAGTCCACTTGACTTTCCTTTATTTAGTAAGGGTTAACTAAGTGGGAGTAATGAACAATTCTCATCACAATTGATAAGGATAACTAGGACATGATTTCCAGTTCTCATACCTTGCTAAGAGCTTTATTAGTTATTACTTTAATTCTTGCAATTTACTTTTCCTGTTCATTATTCAAAAAACCCCAAAAAGATAATCTTCCATAACCAATAATAAATACACCTCCCTGCAATTCCTTGAGAGATGACCCGATGTTCAAATACTTCGGTTTATATTTTTATTGGGTTTGCTTTAGTAACAAACAAGTTTTTGTACGAAAGGATTCTCTGTTGGTTTAGAAACTATACTTACTACGAGAACTTATTTGTGAATTTTTTACTAGCAAGGAGTCCGTTTGTCATGAAGTCACCAAGAACCTTTCTTGCCTCTCCTTCAGGTTCGGCCATGTCCTCAATTTCTTGTTCAATATTTTCTAAAAGATTTCTTCCGGAGTGTTGTGCTCTTGCTTGTTGTAATCTTTTCTTTAAAGTCCTTTCAGGTTCAAGATCAAGATTAAAGAGGGGTTCTTTATCCCTATTTTTGGTCATAAACAAGAAAAGAAGAAAAGAAAGAAAGAAAGGAAGCTACTATGTCTGATTTGAGTATAGAAGGCTCCCAGTGAGATGTGAAGAAAGAAGAGGAAGATAGAAAAGTGAAGATGTAAGATGGGAGAGGAGAAGAGTTCGAATAAATAGAAGTAAATAGGAGAAGAATTAGAAATAGGAAGATAAATAAGAATTAAAATATTTTTGTTTTTATTTTATTTGTTAATTAATTTCGAAAATAAGGTTAATAATTTAAAAAGAATTGAAAATTAGTTATTGAATTTTCGAAAATAGAAAAGTGAGAGAGAAGATAATTTTCGAAAATAAGAGAGAGAAGAATTAGTTAAGAAGTTTTGAAAAAGAAGAAAAAGAAATAAGATAGAGATATGAAAAGAGGTTAAGAAAGATATGATCTAAATTAAAAAGATTTGAAAATTAATTTTGAAAAGATAATTACTTACCTTCTCTTTCTTTTGGAGGAAGATTTGAAAAAGATTTGGAATTAAAAATTAAAATTAGAAAAGATAAGATAAGAAATTAAAAAGATTTGAAAAAGATAAGATTTGAAATTTAATTTTGAAAAAGATAAGAAAAGATTTTTGAATTTTGAAGAAAGATAAGATAAAATTTTGAAAAGATTTTATTTTTGAATTTTAAAACTAAGATAAGATAAGATAAAAATTTAAAATTGAAATCTGAATTTTTTTTAAAGAAAATTTCGAAAATTAAGTTAAAATAAAAATATAAAATATATTTTTTTTTATTTTTGAATTTAATTAGGAAAGAGAAAAACCCATAAGAGACACCAAACTTAAAATTTTTAGATCTAAATGGACCTAGTGTGCGAAAATTGGAGGGAAAAACACAAAGGAACACCAAACTTAAAAATTTTAAGATCAAAACAAAAATAAAAACAAGAACACTTTGAAGGTTAATAAGAACACCAAGAACAAGACTCAAAAAATTCGAAGAACATGAAAAAGACACCAAACTTAAAATTTTTGAAAACCCAACACAAAATTTTTGAAAATTTAAAAGAAAAACACAAGAAGACACCAAACTTAAAGATTGACACAAGATTTAACTAAAGAAACTATTTTTGAAAATTTTTAGAAAGACTCAAAATTTTGAAAATTGTAACAAGAATAAAAGCAAAAGACTCAAACCAAGAACAAAGATTAGACAAAGAAAAGAAAAATATTTTTGAAAAAGGTTTTATTTTTTTCAAAAATAAGAAGAAGAAAATAAAAATAAAAAACTCAAATAAAATAAAAAATACCTGATCTAGGGAATAAGATAATCCGTCAGTTGTCCAAACTCGAACAATCCCCGACAACGGTGCCAAAAACATAGTGCACAAATCCCCACACTCCGTACAATTGTACCAGCAAGTGCACTGGGTTGTCCAAGTAAAACCTGAGCGAGTCAGGGTCGATCCCATGAGGATTGTGGTTTGAAGCAAGTTATGGTTATCTTGCAGGTCTTAGTCAGGCGAAATCAATAGGTTATTGGTTTGAATTTGGTTGAAGGCATAAAAGGAATAAAAAGTGTATAAAATACTTTGTCAATTGAATGGAATCAGTAATAGGAAGTGGTTAAGGGTTGAAGTTCCCTCATCTTTCTGAATTAACTCTGGTATTATTGTCTCCTTTGCTTGTGAATGATTTCTTCTATGGTAGGCTGTATGTGATCAACACCGTATGGCCGCGGTCATTAAACTCCTCTGCTTCAGATCAAATGTCGTATGGCCGCGGTCGTCCAATCTGAACGAGTGTAAAGCTCTAGCAGTTCATTCCCTTAGCGATCCTACTCAAAACACCACAGACAAGGTCGAATCTTCTGAATCAGAGAATGCTGCTCCTTTGGGTTCTAGCCTCTACCACAAAGACCCTAATCTCCCCAAAAAATCGGCTGAACTGGTATCTCGAGAAGTCCCCAACGAAATCATGGATTAGCCGTCTGAGGGATGTATAATCAAGCTGGCGGTTCGTGCTTTCCAGCCACGTATTCACACGAACCCAAGTAGACACGGGTAGTTGTCAGGCACGCGGTCTTAGTATGATGAACAGAGCTAATTGTCATGGATCATCCTATTCACCATGTTGAACAACGAGTATACATCTTAGAATTAAATCAAACACGGATCGAAGAGAAACAATAATACTTTTATTAATTCATAGAACACAGCATGGCTCCTCCCCTCAACCTAGGAGGTTTAGAAACTCATACTGATAGGAAATACAATGGTAAAAATGAAAATATGCTGAAAGAGGTGGTAGAAGATGCATGAATAACATGAATCTAATCCCTTAAATACTAAACTAATGTCTAGTAAGGGTAAAATAGTCTTTTTAGTGCTAAAATCCACTTCTGGGGCCCACTTGGTGAGTGTTTGGGCTGAGTTTTGATGAGATCCATGTGCTATGAGGCCTCTAGGTCATTGAACTCTGGCTAGGGGGTCCTCTTTGGGCGTTTGGATGCTGGTCTTTGCTCCTTGGGTGCTGGACGCCTGAAAGGGGACAGGAGGCTATCGTTGGATGCCAGTTTTGGGCCTTCTAATATGAAGTAAAGTATGGACTATTATATATTGCTGGAAAGCTCTGGAAGTCAGATTTTCATAGCCGTTGAGAATGCTCCATTCGGATTTCTGTGGCTTCAGAAAATCTCTTCCAAGTGCAAGAAGGTTAGATACGGACAGCATCTACAGTGCTTTCTCTGTCTCAGAATCAGACTTTTGCTCCAGCTCCTCAATTTCAGCCAGAAAATACCTGAAATTGAATAAAAATACACAAACTTATAGTAGAATCCAAAAATGTGAATTTAACACTAAAACCTATGAAAATATAATAAAAATTAAACAAAATATACTAAAAACTATATGAAAATGATGCCAAAAAGTGTATAAAATATCCGCTCATCACACAACATTCCCACAACAGAATACATAGAATCTTAAATAGATAGCTAACAGCAACTAACAACAAGACACATACAAACATAATAAATAAAAGAACACAGAAGTCAATCAATCATATAGCACACACACAATCACAGAATTACACAACATAGAGATATGCACAAACAAGCATGATGCATGTCTAGCCCTACGTAGGCTTTGAGCTCATGTGTCGATTGCCTACCCGCTCCCGATATTTTTCGAACACAAGTCTCAGATATGACTTTCTAGATGCATACAGTGTGCATATAAGTCTTACTGGTAGGCCGCATACAATGTGACCTTAAATATGTTGTTATATTCTTACATCTGAAAAACAGTTCTTAATGTGTAGGCATCCCTACTATACATTTGGCCCTAAGACCCAAACAAGGTTGCATTTACTCTCATGTGATAGACAGTCTTTTAAAGTCTTTTTATATTTGTCCTCTTCTCTCCTGTGGTAGAGATCCCTTTAGTTAATACATTTTCTTCTTTTCTATCCTGTGCTCTTCTGTGATAGAGGTTCATTAGATTTTTTTAATCTTCGCTCTCTACTCTCCTGTGGCAGATGATACATAAAAATTAATTTCACGTAATTACCGGCAAGTATACCGGGTCGTATCAAGTAATAAATCTCAATTAGAGTGAGGTCGATCCCATGAGGATTAAAGGATTAAGCAATCAATAGTTAGTTGATTATTCTAGTTAGACGGTTCATATTGGAGTATAAGTAAACAAAAAATGTAAATAGCTAGAAATTAAAAGAAAGCAATAAAGTACAAAGAAAGTAAATGACGTAAAAGTAAAGTGCAAGAAAATAAAGTGCTGGAAAATAAAATGCAAGGAATAGAAAGTACAAGAAAGTAAAGTACAAGAAAGTAAATGATGGAAAGGTAAATACTAGAAGTAAAAATAAAAGAAAAGCATTGGGATCAAGAGATATTGTATTCTCAGGATCAACAATTCTCATCTCCACTTCAATCATGCAATCATTGATCTCTTGGCAAATCATAAGTAATCAAACCCCAATCTCTTAGTGATTTGATTTCTCTTAACATAAACAATTGCCAATCTCTTGATCTAATTGGTCATGAGAAGAGATGAAGTTCAATTTCTGATTCAAAGGCCCACAACTCTCAAGACCTCAATTCATAGTGGTTACATCTCACATACCAACTAAGAGTGTATTGATCAAGAGAATTATGAGATAAGAGCCTCAAACTGAATTCCATGATCCCTTTCTCAAGGCTCACATGTAATTCAAGTAGATCCAATCCCCCTCTCAGTAGTAATTGGATCTACGAAGTACAAAGACTCTCTCTAAAGCAACAATAAAAGAAGAATTGAAGATGAAGAATGAAAATACATCAATTCATTGAATTGCAATAGAGCTCCCTTTCCCAATGGAAAGAGTTAGTAATTCATAACAAAATATTTACAAAATTAAGAAAAAAAAAAGAGAAGAAGATGATGGTGAGAAGAGAAGGTCTGAAGACTCCCCCTTTAGCAGCCTCCTCATTCTATGAAACTAAAACCTATATAAGCTAGCCTAAATTAAAAATTGAAATGAGATTGAAAATAAATTGCAATCAAATGAAAATTAACTATTCTAGATGATTCTTGTGGCCTTGATTGGTTGACAATTGTGGGCTTGCTTGCTTGAAGTATAAGTGGGCTTGGAGTGAAGTTAATTGAGCAAAGGTGAGGCTTCCAGGCTTGCGTAGCGTTTTTGAAGAGAGCGTAGCGCTCGTGCACTCACGCGTACACGTCACCCACGCGTGCGCGTCATCAACGTTTTTGGCTCTTGTCATGCGTACGCGTCACCTACGCGTGCGCGTGACCTTCAGCGTTCGTGTCAAAGGCGTAGCGTTAGTGTCAATGGCACTCTTCTACGCATACGTTTCGTCCATGCGTGCGCGTGCCCTTTCAAAAATATCACTTTCACGCGTATGCGTTACCCATGCGTACGCGTCACCCTTCAAAATCTCACTCTCACGCGTATACGTTACCCACGCGTATGCGTCACCGATGAAATTTTTCCATCATCGCAGGCGCTCTTGGAACAAACGTAGCGCCAAAGGCGCTCTCGTGGTGTCGTGCAACGCTTTTGAGAAAAGCGTAGCGCCAAAGGTGCTTTCCTGATTATGAAGCGTTTTTGGTAAAAGCGTAGCGCCAAAGGCACTTTCCCCTTTTTGTTATCTTCTCTGCTTCACCCTTTAAGCTCCTTTCTTCTTTCATGCTTGTTTTGTGCTTTTTACTTCTTTTTCCACCATTTTCTACAAAATAAATCAAAATCAAAGGGATGAAAGTAATCTATGATTTAAGCACAAAAACACTCAATAATTAAGCATGATTAATTAAATTATGATACGAAAAAGCATAGAAAAACCTAACATGATGCGCAGTCATCACAACACCAAACTTAAACTTAGCTTTTCCTCAAGCAAATAAAGAATCATGCAATAAAGTTTGACAATCCAAGGTGAGAAGAATAGCAACTTAATGTTCATGGTTGGCTAGTTTTCTATGCATGCTATAATCATCACAAAAGAAATTTAAATGATTGATGTTTCTATCTAGCTCACTTTATGAAATCCCTTCTCTATATCCCTTCCTTGAAATAAGCTTTTCCTTTCTGTCTTAGCTTAGCTTCTTGGGTGCTTTGCACCATGAGTTGAAAGCTACGACTCTAACTGCTTTGTTTTCAAGTATTGCCACTTGATACATAAGCACCACAAGGATTTAATTAGAGGACTCTTTTAAGCTTATTTGTTTCTTCTCTTTACTCTCTAATCATTGATGCTTAGAGCCTTGAGCTTTGAGGGAGTGCTTTTGCACTTGAGCCTAGCCTTGACTCTAAGTGTTTTGTTTTCAAGCTTTTTGCTTGATACATAAACACCACAAGTACTTGACAATTGAATTGTCATTGGTACTCAGAGCCTTCAGCTTTCTCATTCTTTCCCTTTTTCTTTTCTTGCCTTAATTGCATTTGCTTTTTCAAGGTTTTCATGATTCCAAAAATTTCATAAAATGTCCTAGATAAAAACTTCAATTAAACAAAATTCAAATGCAATTGAGCAACCAATTAATCATGCTAGCCGCCCAATACTTATATGCTCATGCTAGCTTCTTCTTTAATTACTGATGCGTGAGCATCTTTCCTATCTTTTCCTAGTGAATTTGCATCTAATTTGTTGAGTTTAGTAAAGAATTAATTATCTTTTAGCCAATATAGATGCTACTTCGAGTCTTTTGCAATTTTGTTTATTTTAGGTAGCATTCGGCTGGATTTGATGGAGTTTATACAGTACAAGAACCAAAGGAGATGGCAGCGAGTAGCGACGCGTACGCGTGATTGACGCGTGCGCGTGACACGCGAAGAAGACCATCGACGCGTACGCGTGACTGACGCGTACGCGTGACATGCGCCACGTGCAGAAAAACGCTGGGAGCGATTTTTGGGCTGTTTTGACTCAGTTTTTAGCCCAGAAAACACATATTAGAAGCTGCAGAATGGACAAAACGAGTGGTCCCCACCCATCAACTGAAGACTTGTTAATTAATTCTAATTTAAATTAAAATATTATTTTTAGAAAAAAATATTATTTTAGTTTTAGATAATAGATTTTAAATTAATTAGGATTTGATATAAAAGGAAAAAGAAACTTCTCTTTTAGGAATCCCATTGGAGACTACCAAAAATACATTTTATCAGAATCCTTATTTTCTTCTCTGAACCATGAGCAACTAAACCTCCATTGTTAAGGTTAGAGCTCTATCTATTTGTAATGGATTAATTTTATTGCTTTTTCTATTTTAATTCATGTATGGATTTATAATTTAAGAATTATTTTCGCTCTTTATCTTATGAATTTGGGTGGAACGGAAGTATGACCCTTTTTCTATTTGAATTCTTGTATAACTTGAAAAAGCTCTTTACTTGAACAACAGCTTGAAAACACATTCTCCTAAATTTTAATTAGCTGGATTTAACGGGATACGTGACATATAATCCTTTTATTTTTTGGTAATTAGAGTTTTTGTGGCATATAAACTGGAATTTGATCATCACCCTCTAATTGGAATCAATTGACCAAGGAATTGGCAGTTGATGAAAACTAGAGGAGACTAGAAATGTCTAAGGAATTAGGATCTAGTCACATATAGTTTGCAATAAATTAAATCCTACATGATTAAAATAGTTAGTAAGAAAAGTTAATCCGGAAAAATAGATAACTCTGAAACCTTAACTGCTTTCTCCATATTTAATTCCCAACTTATCTACTTTACTATTTTAATTTCTACACGATTGTTTAATGCTCTTTGAACACCCAAACACTATTTTCTGTTTGCCTAACTAAGTAAATCAATTAACCATTGTTGCTTAGTCCTTCAATCCTCGTGGGATCGACCCTCACTCACCTGAGGTATTACTTGGTACGACCCGGTGCACTTGCCGGTTAGTTTGTGGTTTGAAATACCGCACCAAGTTTTTGGCGCCGTTGCCGGGGATTGATAGTGATTAACAACTATCAGTTGTTTGATTGTTTAGATTAGGCATTTTAGTTTTAATTTTTCTTTAAATTTTGCTTCTTATTTTTGAAATTTTTTTAGCACTAATATTTTTCCTTAATTTCTGAAATTAAGTTTGGTGTCACCTAGTTAATTTTATTTTAATTGTCTTGTTTATTTTTCCTGTTAATTTTCGAAAATTTCTGTTTAATTTTAGTTATTATTTTCAAAATTTATTTATTTATTTTATTTAGCATTTTTATTTTATTATTTTACACAGGATACCTCACTGGGACTTCTCTGTACTCTGACGTAGAGATTCTCACATTTTCTTGTTTTCTGTTTGTTTATGCACAGGAACAGAGACAAGGAACCTCTGTTAGACTTTGATCCAGAACCTCAAAGGACTTGTAGGCGACATTTACAACAAACAAGACTTTGCAAGCCTGCAGAATCCACTATGGATCACAATAATGCTGTTAATGTCAATGTGGCAAATCCGAATGGGAATAAAGAACAAAGGAGAGTGCTTGGCTCTTACTTTGCTCCTACTGCAGATCTTTATGGTAAAAGCATTGTGGTGCCTCCTATAACTGCGAACAACTTTGAGTTGAAGCCACAATTGGTCACCCTAGTACAACAAAACTGCCAGTATCATGGTCTTCCCCACGAAGACCAAAATCAATTTATTTATAATTTTCTGCAGATTTGTGATACTGTGAAGACAAATGGAGTGAACCCAGAGGTATACAAACTCATGCTCTTCCCGTTTTCTCTGAGGGATGGAGCAAAGCTATGGCTAGATTCCCAACCCAAGGAAAGTTTGAATACTTGGGACAAGGTTGTTACTGAGTTTTTTACTAAATTTTTCCCACCAAAGAAGCTGACTAAGCTTAGGGTGGAGGTTCAGACCTTCAGGCAGAGGGATGGTGAAACTCTTTATGAAGCTTGGGAGAGGTACAAGCTACTGATTAGGCAATGCCCTCCGGACATGTTCTCTAAATGGACCCAACTAGACATCTTTTATGAAGGCTTGGGTGAAATGTCCAAGACGTGCTTAGATAATTCTGTAGGTGGTTCATTGCACAAGAAGAAGACACCGGGGGAGACTATTGAGATGATTGAATTGGTTGCTAGTAACCAATATCTATACTCATCTAACAGGAATCCTGTGAATTCTGAGGCTCCTCAGAAGAAGGGTGTTATGGAAGTAGAAGCTCTTAATGCTCTTCTTGCTTAGAATAAGCTCATGTCTCAGCAAATAAGTTTACTTAATCAACAGATGGGTGGAATGCAAGTCTCAGCTATCAACACCCAAAACTCACCTCAAGAGGTCCCTTATGACATGACAGGTAATTTTGTACAAAATGATAATTATGATTATGCTCAATCCTCTGCTGAACAGGTCAATTACATGGGGAGTGCTCCTAGAAATCCCAACAATGATCCATATTCTAAGACATACAATCAGGGATGGAGGAATCACCCAAATTTTGGATGGAGGGACCAGCCTCAGAGACCTCAGAATTTTAACAATAATTCTCAGGGCGGCTTTCAGCAGAACAATCACAATAACCGCCAATTTCAATCTCAGCAGCAACAACCACTTCAGCAGGCAAACTCTAAGTCCCAAGAAGATTCTAATTGGGAGATGATGAGGAGTTTTATGCAGGAAACCAGAGCCTCCATTAGAAACTTAGAAGTGCAAATGGGCCAACTAAGCAAGCAAATACCTGAGAGGTCTGCAAGTACATTTCCAGGTGATACAGTGGTGAACCCAAGAGAAGATTGCAAGGCCATTTAATTGAGAAGTGGTAAAATAGCTGGCTCTGAGACAAGGGCCAATGAAGAGCTAGTTGAGAAGAAAGTTCCAGAGGAGAAGAAGGAAGAAGTGGAGCACGCCCCTCCAAAGCGTGCAGACAACCCGTTCTCTGACTCTCTTGACAAGTATCCTACATTGCCAAAGGCTCCTGAATACAAGCCAAAAATGTCATATCCTCAGTGGCTTTAGAAGGCGTCCAAAGAAAAGCAATTCTCTAAACTTTTAGACGTCTTCAAGAAGCTACAGATCAACATTCCTTTTGCAGAGGCTCTAGAGCAAATGCCTCTTTATGCTAAATTTATGAAAGAATTGTTGACTAACAAAAGGAATTGGAAGGAGCAAGAAACTGTGGTGTTAACCAAGGAATGCAGTGCTATTATTCAACATAAAATTCCTGAGAAAATGCAAGATCCAAGGAGCTTTGTGATTCCTTGCACCATTGGAGATGTCACCATTCAGAGAGCTCTATGTGATCTTGGAGCTAGCATCAATCTCATGCCACTTTCAGTGATGAAAAAGCTTCAAATTGAGGAGGTAAAACCCACTCGTATTTCTCTTCAACTTACTGATCTTTCTATTAAATTACCTGTGGGTGTTGTTGAGGATTTACTTGTGAAAGTAAGACCCTTTATTTTTCCTGCTGATTTTGTTATATTAAACATGGAAGAGGATGTAAAATCTTCTATTATTCTTGGTAGAACCTTTTTAGCTATAGGTAGAGCTCTGATTGATGTGCAAAAGGGTGAATTAACCCTGAGGGTTAATGAAGAACAGGTGGTCCTTAATGTTTTTGAAGCTCTCAAGCATCCAAATGATTCTGAAGGGTGTATGAGAATTGATGTTGTTGAACCACTTGTTCAAGAAGTACTGGAAGCTGAAGTACTTGATGACATTCTGGATCCTGTTTCTGAGTATGAATTAGTTAAAGTTGATGATTCACCACCCCAAAAGGCACTAGTTCACACGCCTAAGACAGAGGAGGAAGCCCCCAAGCTTGAGCTCAAACCTTTATCTCCTTCTCTGAAATATGTGTTCTTGGGTGAAAAGGATTCATATCCAATGATTATTAGCTCTTCCCTGAAGCCTGAAGAGGAAGATGTGCTTATTTCAGTGCTCAGGAGCCATAAATCAGCTCTTGGGTGGACCATTAGTGACTTGAAGGAGATTATTCCAACCAAGTGCATGCACAAGATCCTCCTTGAAGATGATGCTAAACCAGTTGTGCAACCACAAAGGAGACTCAATCCAACTATGAAAGAGGTGGTCCAAAAAGAGGTAATAAAACTATGGAAAGCAGGTATTATTTACCCTATTTCTGACAGTCCTTTGGTAAGTCCTGTGCAGGTAGTTCCCAAGAAAGGAGGGATGACAGTGATCAAGAATGAAGAGAATGAGCTTATTCCTACAAGAACAATCAAAGGATGGAGAATGTATATAGACTACAGGAGGCTCAACACTGCTACAAGGAAGGATCACTTCCCCCTGCCTTTCATTGATCAGATGCTTGAGAGGTTAGCTGGTCATGCATTTTATTGCTTTCTAGATGGCTATTCTGGATATAACCAAATTGCAGTGGATCCTCAAGATCAAGAGAAGACAGCATTCACATGCCCATTTGAAGTATTTGCCTACAAAAGAATGCCTTTTGGACTTTGCAATGCTCCAGCAACTTTTCAGAGGTGTATGCGTTCAATTTTTTCTGATATGGTTGAAAAGTTTATTGAGGTATTTATGGATGACTTTTCTGTCTTTGGTAATTCTTTTGAATCCTGCCTTAAGCATTTATCTCTTGTCTTGAAATGGTGTCAAGAATCAAACCTTGTTTTAAATTGGGAAAAATGTCATTTTATGGTTACAGATAGGGGTGTTCATGGTTCAGTTTTTTCATAAACTGAACTGAAACTGCACTAAACCATTTTAAATGGTTTAGAAACTGAACCAAACTACTTTGTCAAATAAGAAACTGGTTTTAAACCAGTTTACAATACAGTGCACCAGTTTAAACTAGTTCATAAAAATAAAACTAGTTTTAATTGAAAAACTCAGTTTAAACTAGTTTATAGGTTAAAACTAGTTTTAACTTTTAACATATATAAAATTAGTTTTTACATTTTCTCTCTCCCCCCTCTCTCTTCTTCTCTCCCTCTCTCTCCCCCCTCTCTCTCTCCCTCTCCCTCTTTCTCTCCCTCTCTCTCTCCTTCTGTTCTCCCTCTCTCTCTCTTTTTCTCTCCCTCTCTACCCCTCCTTTCTCTCTTTCCCACACTCTCTCTCTCTCTCTCCTTCTCTCCCCCTCTCTCATTCCCCTCTTCCTCTTTCTCTTCTTCTCTCCCCCTCCTTTCTCTCTCTACCTCCTCTCTCTCTTTTCCTTTTCTCTCTCTCCCCCATCCCCTTTTTCTCCCCTCCCCTTTCTTTGTCTCTCTCTCTCTCTCTCTCTCTCTCATTCTCTCTCTCCCCTATCCCTATCCCTCTTCCTCTCTCTCTCTCTCTCTCTCTCTATCCCTCTTCTCCTTTCCTCTCCCCTACTCTCTCTCTTTCTCTTTCTCTCTCTCTCTCTCGCTCCCTCTCTCTCTTAACATATATAAAATTAGATTTTACATTCTTTCTTCCCCTCTCTCTCCCTCCCTCTCTCTTTCCTTCTCTCCCCTTCTCTCCCTCCTCTCTATCTCTCTCTCTTCCTCGCTCTCCTTCTCTCTCTCTCTCTCCCTCTCTCTCTCCCTCTTCCTCTCTTTCTCCTTTCTCTCTCCCTCCTTCTCTCCTTTTCTCTCTCTCTCCTTCCCCTCTCACTCTTCCTCTTCTCTCTCTCTCTCCCTCTCTTTCTCCCTTCCCCTCTCTTTGTCTTCCTCTCTCTCTCCCCCCATTTTTTTTCTCTCTCCCCCTCTCTCTTCTTATCTTTCTCTCTCTTTCCCTCCTCTCTCTCTCCCCTGCCCCTCTTTCTTCCCCTACCTTTTCTTTCTCAATCTCTTTTCTCCATCTATCCCTTTCTCTCATTTTCTCTCCCCTATCCCTCTTTCTCTGTATCTCTCTCTCTCCCTCTCTTTCCTTCCCTCTTCCCCTCCTCTCTCTCTCTCTCTCTCTCTTTCTCTCTCTCTTTCTCTCCCTCTCTGTCTCTCTCACTTTCTCTCCATCTCTCTCTTCCTCTCTCTCTTGCACTCTTTCTCCCCCTCCCTTATCTCTCTTTCTCTATGTCATCCTCCTCCTCTCTCTCTTTTTTCTATCTCTCATTCTCTTCTATTTTTTTCTCTTTTCTCTCTTCCTCATTCTCTCTCTTATTTTGGAGAAAAGAGGAGAAGAGAGAAAGAAGAGGGATATAGAGTGAGAGAATATTGAGAGAGAAAGAGAAAAGAGAAAAAAGAAGGGAAGAAAGAGGAGAAAGAGAGAGAAGAGGGTGAAGAAAGAGAGAGAAAAGGAGATAGAAAGAAGGGAACGGGGAGAGAGAAAGAAAGAAAAGGAAAAAAAGGGAGAGAGAGAGAGAGAAAGAGGAAGAGAGAAGGGAGGGAGAGAGAGAGAGAGAGAGGAGGGAGAGGAGGGAGAGAAACAAAAGGGGAGAGAGAGGAAAAAGAGGGAGAGAGAGAGAGAGAGAGAGAGAGAGAGGGAGAAGGGGGAAGGGGGAGGGAGAGAGAGAGAGAGGGGAAGGGAGGGAGAGGGGAGAAAAAGGAAAGAGAGAGAGAGAGAGAGACGAAGAGAGATGGGAGGGGGAGAGAGGAGGGCGAGGAGAGAGAGAGAGAGAGAGAGAGAGAGAGAGAGAGAGAAAGTAAGGGGAAGAGAGAGGGAGAGAGAAGAGAGGGAGAAAGAGGAGGAGAGAGAGGAAGAGAGACGGGAAGGGAGAGGGAGAGAGAGAGAGGGGGAAGAAGAGAGAGAAGGGAGGGAGAGAGAGAGAGAGAGAGAGAGGGGAGAGGAAAAAAGAGAAGAGAGATGGAGAGAGAGAGAGAAAGAGAGAGAAGAGGGAGAGAGAGAGGGGGGAGAGAAGGAAGAAAGGGGAAAGAGAGAGAGATGGGAGAGAGGGTAGAGATAGAGGGGGGAGAAAGAGGAGAGAGAGAGGAAGGGGAGATAGAAAGTGAAGGGAGAGAGAGAAAGAGTACGTAAAAACTAATTTTAGAGTTTAAATAAAACCAGTTTTAATTTGGTTTAAAACTAAACTGAACCATAAAAACTGATTTTTAATAAACTGGTTTTCATAAAAACTATAGTTTCAGTTCAGTTTTTTATTTAAAAAAACTGGTTTATTTAAAACAGTTTTAGTTCAGTTTCAATTCAGTTCAGTGAAACCAGTTTTTTTGCACACTCTTAGTTACAGAAGGTATTGTTCTTGGATACCGGATTTCAAGTAAGGAAATTGAAGTTGATAGAGCAAAGGTGGAGGTAATTGAAAAATTACCACCACCAACTAATGTTAAGGCAGTCAGGAGTTTCTTGGGTCATGTAGGATTTTATAGAAGATTTATAAAGGATTTCTCTAAAATTGCTAAACCTTTAAGCAACATGTTGGTTACTGATGTTCCTTTTGTCTTTGATTCTGATTGTCTGCATGCTTTTGAAACTCTGAAAGCAAACTTTACCTCTGCTCCCATTATAGCTCCCCCTGACTGGGATTTACCATTTGAATTGATGTATGATGCCAGTGACTTTGCTATAGGAGCTGTTTTAGGACAGAGGCATAGTAAGCTTGTACATGTCATTTACTATGCCAATCGTGTGCTAAATGATGCCCAAAAGAATTACACAACTACAGAAAAGGAATTATTAGCTGTTGTGTATGCTGTTGATAAGTTTAGGTCCTACTTACTTGGTTCTAAGGTTATTGTTTATACTGATCATGCTGCTTTGAAGTACCTTCTAACCAAATAGGATTCTAAACCAAGATTAATCAGATGGGTGTTGCTGCTTCAGGAGTTTGATATTGAGATAAAAGACAGGAAAGGGTCAGAAAATCAAGTAGCTGACCATCTCTCCAAAATTGAGCCTGAAGCAGGAGTACAACCACCCACAGCTTTGACTGAGACGTTTCCGGATGAGCAATTATTTCTCATTTAGCAGGCTCCATGGTTTGCAGACATTGCAAAATTATAAGGCCATGACTTTTATTCCAAAGGAGTACAGTAGGCAACAAGTAAAGAAGCTATTAACTAATGCCAAGTACTACATTTGGGAGGAACCATACCTCTTTAAAAGGTGTTTAGATGGCATCATCCGAAGATGTGTCCTAGATGAAGAAACACAACAGATTCTTTGGCACTGTCATGGTTCTAATTATGGAGGCCACTTTGGTGGTGAAAGGACAGCTATAAAGGTCCTTCAGAGCGGGTTTTACTAGCCGACTCTCTTTAGAGATTCAAGAGAATTCGTGAAGCACTGTGATAGATGTGCAAAGGCCACAAATCTCCCTGCCAACTATGAGATGCCACAGCAGGGGATTCTTGAGGTTGAGTTATTTGATGTGTGGGGTATTGATTTCATGGGACCTTTCCCACCCTCACATTCAAACAACTATATTCTAGTGGCGGTTGACTATGTGTCCAAGTGGGTGGAAGCTGTGGCTCTACCCACCAATGATGCCAAGGTGGTAATGAGCTTTCTTCAGAGATATATCTGTAGCCGGTTTGGTGTCCCAAGGACACTCATTAGTGATGGAGGAAGTCACTTCTGTAATAAACAGCTGGACTCTCTTCTGCATAGATATGGAGTCCGTCATAAAGTGACAACTCCCTATCACCCTCAGACAAGTGGACAGGTTGAAGTTTCCAATAGGGAACTTAAGAGGATTCTAGAGAAGACCGTCAGTGTTTCAAGAAAGGACTTGTCAAGGAAGCTTGATGATGCTCTCTGGGCATACCGAACAGCGTACAAGACTCCCATTGGCATGTCCCTGTATCAGTTGGTCTATGGCAAAGCCTGTCACTTGCCAGTTGAGCTGGAGCACAAAGCTTACTAGGCAATCAGGTATCTGAATCTTAATTCAGAAGCTGCAGGAATTAAGTGAATGCTTCAGTTGAATGAGCTTGATGAATTCAGATATTCAGCCTATAAGAATGCCAAGCTCTATAAGGAGAGAACCAAGCTACTGCATGACAAAAAGATTACCATCAGAGTCTTTGAGCCAGGACAGAGAGTGCTTCTATATAATTCAAGGCTCAAATTCTTTCCCGGAAAGCTGAAATCCCGGTGGTCGGGACCGTTTGTGGTTACCAGAGCTTCACCATATGGTCATGTGGAAATACAGGAAGAGAATTCTGATAGAAAATTTACAGTGAATGGCCAGAGGCTGAAGCACTATCTTGGAGGCGAGATTGATCGCCAGAGGTCCACTCATCTGCTGAACTAGCAGAACTGACCGTCAAGCTAATGACGTTAAAGAAGCGCTTGTCGGGAGGCAACCCGATAAATTCGTATCCTTAGCTATTTTTCGTAATAGTAGTTTTCTTCCTTATTTGATTTTTACTAAGTTTTTCCTATTTTTCAGATCATGCAGCTATCTTAGAATAGGAGCCGGACACAAAAAAAAAAAAAAAAGAGCACCCGACGCGTACGCGTCATATGGGTGTGCGTGAAAAATAAAAATGAACAGAGAGTTGTGCGGGAGTGGCTTAGGAATGATGCCTTTCGCACAAACAAACCCACGCGTACACGTCCCTGACGCGTGCGCGTCATTCGTGATTTTAGCACTCCACGCGTACGCGTCATCGACGTGTACGCGTGACCTTAAAAATCGACGTAAATAAGTGTTTGGGCAGAGAGTTGTGCTGGCTCAGGGCTGGAAGTGTGCTAGAAGCACAAAACTTGTCCACGCATGCGCGTCATCTACACAAATGGCCATCCACGCGTGCGCGTGCATGACGCGCATGCGTCGCATGAAATTATTGGTTCCCAAGCCACGCGAACAGAGAGTTGTGCGTGCGCGCGGCTGGCTTCGCGTGAATCACACAAATCATGGGCACGCGGACGCGTGCCTAACGCTCACGCGTCATTAAGGAAACTTCGCAACCCACGTGTATACGTGCCGTACGCGTACGCATCGCCTTCGCCGCACAACTACACCAGTTCGCCGCCCAGTTTTAATTTTCTTTCTCTCTCTCCCAATCCTAATTCTCTCTTGTTCTTTTATCTTTTTATTCTTCTTTCATCATATTAGTTGTTTCTTTCTATTTTTAGTTCTTCTTTGCTTGAGGACAAGCAAACCTTTAAGTTTGGTGTTGACGCTTCGCTTAGAAGTTTTCTGTTTATTCTTATGGCACCAAAGGGAGGCGAATCATCTTCACAGGAGGAGCACAACCTGAAGAATAAAACGACCGCTATGATAACTAAGGTGGTTGAGTTCCTTTCATTCTATATTCCTTCCCGTTTTTACTATATTATGTTTCAATTTTCTGCTATTTTGCTTTGTTTGTTGCATGATCCTTTATTAGTTAGAATCCTAGGTCTGGTTTAGTTTTCTCTTAATTAATTTAATTCCGAAAAGATGTCTCATGTATTATTCACTGAGCTTGAATTCAAATCAAAAATGCAGAAGTGATGTATTTCATGAGAAAGTGAGTTTATATTGAAGAATAGTCTTATTTACTTAGATGTGGTGGTACTTTCTGTGATTCTGAATGCATGACATGAACAGTGCATATTTAAATTTGAATCAAAGAATGTTGATGTACAAGGAACGAGAATTTAGAGAATTATTATGATTTCTCTGAAATTAATGAAAGTTTAATCCTTGAAGTAAAAGAAACAGCAAAAAAAAATAAAAGCAAGGTCCAAGGCTCTGAGCATCAATGACTAGAGAGGTCAGACATGATTAAAAGCTCAAAGAGTTGTTTCCCTAGTCACATGCTTGTGGTGTTTCTGTGTCAAGTAATCCTTGAGACAAAACATTTAGAGTCGAGATCAATTGCAGAGTACGCCAAAGGCTTTGAGCACCACTGTCTTGGAGTAACTGAAAAAAAAATTTAATACTAATAAAAATAATAATATTTAGAATGCAAAGAGAGTTCCCCAGTTAAGTGCTTGTGGTGTTTCTGTATCAAGTAAAGCTTGAGACAAAACATTTAAAGTCACGGCTAGGCTCAAGGTACAAAGCACCAGAAAAAAATTGCTGTGTTCAAGGATTAAATTGAGTTACAAAAGATCAGAGAATTCATAATATTATCCGGATTCTAATTCCGAATGACAGTGACATCCTTCTGATTCAAAGGAGAGTGAGATGCCAAAACTGTTTAGCATTGCGGTTGTAAACCCCACTATAAGAAGAGACATGAGCTTAATCGAACTCTCATTCTCATGCAAATTCACATCCTAAGCCTATATTAGTTATGGTTGCTTGAGGACAAGCAACAATTCAAGTTTGGTGTTGTGATGCGTGAGCATCTTTTCTATCTTTTCCTAGTGAATTTGCATCTAATTTGTTGAGTTTAATAAAGAATTAATTATCTTTTAGCCAATATGGATGCTACTTCGAGTCTTTTGTAATTTTGTTTATTTTAGGTAGCATTCGGCTGGATTTGATGGAGTTTCTGCAGCACAAGAACCAAAGGAGATGGCAGCGAGGAGCAACGCGTACGCGTGACTGACGCGTGCGCGTGACTGACGCGTATGCGTGATTTGAAGATTTGCTCAGCGACGCGCACGCGTGATTGACACGTGCGCGTGACACGCGAAGAAGACCATCGACGCGTACGCGTGACTGACGCGTACGCATGACATGCGCCACGTGCAGAAAACATAGAAAAACGCTACGGGCTATTTTGACTCAGTTTTCAGCCCAGAAAACACATATTAGAAGCTGCTGAATGGACAAAATGAGTGGTCCCCACCCATCAACTGAAGACTTGTTAATTAATTCTAATTTAAATTCAAATATTATTTTTAGGAAAAGATATTATTTTAGTTTTAGATAATAGATTTTAAATTAATTAGGATTTGATATAAAAGGAAAAAGAAACTTCTCTTTTAGGAATCCCATTGGAGACTACCAAAAATACATTTTATCAGAATCCTTATTTTCTTCTCTAAACCATGAGCAACTAAACCTCCATTGTTAAGGTTAGAGCTCTATCTATTTGTAATGGATTGATTTTATTGCTTTTTCTATTTTAATTCATGTATGGATTTATAATTTAAGAATTATTTTTGCTCTTTATCTTATGAATTTGGGTGGAATGGAAGTATAACCCTTTTTCTATTTGAGTTCTTGTATAACTTGGAAAAGCTCTTTACTTGAACAACAGCTTGAAAATATATTCTCCTAAATTTTAATTAGCTGGATTTAACGGGATACGTGACATATAATCCTTTTATTTTTGGGTAATTAGAGTTTTTGTGGCATATAAACTGGAATTTGATCATCACCTTCTAATTGGAATCAATTAACCAAGGAATTGGCAGTTGATGAAAACTAGAGGAGACTAGAAAGGTCTAAGGAATTAGGGTCTAGTCACATATAGTTTGCAATAAATTAAATCCTACATGATTAAAATAGTTAGTAAGAAAAGTTAATCCGGAAAAATAGATAACTCTGAAACCTTAATTGCTTTCTCCATATTTTATTCCCAACTTATCTACTTTACTATTTTAATTTCTGCATGATTATTTAATGCTCTTTGAACACACAAACACTATTTTCTGTTTGCCTAACTAAGTAAATCAATTAACCATTGTTGCTTAGTCCTTCAATCCTCGTGGGATCGACCCTCACTCACCTTAGGTATTACTTGGTACGACCCGGTGCACTTGCCGGTTAGTTTGTGGTTAGAAATACCGCACCAATTACCTTCTTTGTTTATGATCATGATACTCAATTACTTGACTCCCAAAAATTCAAGATGGTAGTCATAATGTCATAGCAACATGTTACAATTCAAGAAAATCAAGCTATGCTTATTCACAACACACATGCATATGAAAATAAGAGACATTCATGCAATTTAAAGTACTGGAAACAAATAAGAGGAAAAGGAACTTTACCACCTTGTAGTTCATCTTCATTGTTGTTGTCACTTTCCTCCTATTCTTCCCCTTGCCACACCAAACTTAGAATGATTGCTTGTCCTCAAGCAACAAACAAAACAGTGGTGATGGGGTTCATGATGGGTCATGAGTGCCTTACACAATAAAATGTGAGTGATGCATGTGCTTAAGCAAGAAAAATTAAGGATACAATAAAGTCACAAGAAGTAAAAACAGAGACAATGTGATTGCATTAATAAGTGGTGTGCATGGTACATAGCTTGAAAAATAAGTGGCAACACCAAATTTAGTGTGACACTTCCATTTTAGAATGAAGCAAGTACCCAGTGAAAGATGAGAATCAAATTGTTGCATTGCAACACCAAACTTAGAATGCAATCATATGCCAAGTTATTTGAAAGTAAAGTAAGCAAAGAAATAAATTGTTACCTACGGTTCGGTTGCCTCCTGGTGCACGAAATTACAATCACACTTTTGTAACTCCACACAACTAACCAGCAAGTGCACTGGGTCGTCCAAGTAATACCTTACGTGAGTAAGGGTCGATCCCACGGAGATTGTCGGCTTGAAGCAAGCTATGGTTATCTTGTAACTCTTAGTCAGGATATCAGTAATTCTCATATTTAATTGTAAAAAGTAAAAGAACATGAAATGAATACTTGTTATGCCGTAACGAAGAACAAGTTGAGGCTTTGGAGATGCTTTGTCTTCTGAACCTCTGCTTTCCTACTGTCTTCTTCTTCATGCAGCATCTGCAGTCCTTTTTCAGCCTCTGAATCAGATTTTTGCTCAGGTCTCTCAATTTCAGCCATAAAATACCTGAAATCACAGAAAAACACACAAACTCATAGTAAAGCCCAGAAAAGTGATTTTTATTTAAAAACTAATAAAAACATAATAAAAACTAACTAAAATGTACTAAAAACATACTAAAAATAATGCCAAAAAGCGTATAAATTATCCGCTCATCACAACACCAAACTTAAATTGTTGCTTGTCCCCAAGCAATTAAAAATCAAATAGGATAAAAAGAAGAGAATATACAATGAATTCCAAAAACATCTATGAAGATCAGTATTAATTAGATGAGCGGGGCTTTTAGCTTTTTGCTTCTGAACAGTTTTGGCATCTCACTTTATCCCTTGAAGTTCAGAATGATTGGCATCTATAGGAACTCATAATCCAGATAGTGTTATTGATTCTCCTAGTTAAGTATGTTGATTCTTGAACACAGCTACTTTATGAGTATTGGCCGTGGCCCTAAGCACTTTGTTTTCCAGTATTACCACCGGATACATAAATGCCACAGACACATAACTGGGTGAACCTTTTTAGATTGTGACTCAGCTTTGCTAGAGTCCCCAATTAGAGGTGTCCAGGATTCTTAAGCACACTCTTCTTTTTGCTTTGGACCTCGACTTTAACCGCTCAGTCTCAAGTTTTCACTTGACACCTTCACGCCACAAGCACATGGTTAGGGACAGCTTGGTTTAGCCGCTTAGGCCAGGATTTTATTCCTGTGGGCCCTCCTATCCACTGATGCTCAAAGCCTTGGATCCTTTTTATCACCCTTGCCTTTTGGTTTAAAGGGGTATTGGCTTTTTCTGCTTGCTTTTCTCTCTCTCTTTTTTTTTATTTTTTTTTTGCAAGCCTTCTATTTACTGCTTTTTCTTGCTTCAAGAATCAATTTTATGATTTTTCAGATCATCAAATAACATTTCTCCTTTTTCTTTCATTCTTTCAAGAGCCAACAATTTTAACATTCATAAACAATCAAATTCAAAAATATGCACTGTTCAAGCATTCATTCAGAAAGACAATAGTATTGCCACCACATCAAAATAATTAAACTGTTTTAAAATTCAAAATTCATGTATTTCTTTTTCTTTTTCAATTAAGAACATTTTCCTTTTAAGAAAGGTGATGGATTCATAGGACATTCATAGCTTTAAGACATAAACTTTAATTTTATTGATTATGGAATAAAAATAAGACTCAAAAATAAATATAAAGGCAGACCCATAATACTAGAAGACAGAAAATTAAATGACTCTTAAAATAGACTCTTAATAATAAAGGTTATCACAGAGTTAGGACTCAACAACCTTGATTTTGAGAAGTGGATGCTCCCTCTTTTTGTGGGGTGCTTGGTCCTTCAAGGGAGAGCTTCTGGCGCTTCAGCTCCTGTAGCTCACGCCCCTGCTTCTCCTGTTCCTTCAGCAGCTTGCAGAGCATGTAGTTTTGATTTTGCTGTTCTTTCTTAAGTTGTTCCATAGCTTCCTGCAGCTTGGTAACAGATGCTTCTAAGCGGGTCCAGTAGTCAATTTCAGGAATTTTTGGGATGAACTCCTGTGCCCTCTTTTTGATGGAGTTGTCTTGCACTTGTCCTTCCATTGACTTCTTGGTGATTGGGTGTTCAATTGGGATGAATTCATCTACTCCCATCCTCACCCCAGCATCTTTACATAGCAGAGAAATTAAGCTTGGGTAGGCCAGTTTGGCTTCAGTAGAGTTCTTGTTTGCAATTGTGTAAATCTCACAAGAAATCAGATGATGAATCTCCACTTCTTTTCCAAGCATAATACAATGAATCATCACTGCTCTTTTGACAGTGACCTCAGAGCGGTTGCTAGTAGGCAATATAGAACGCCCAATGAAGTCCAGCCAGCCTCTTGCAACTGGTTTGAGATCTTCTCTCTTGAGTTGGTTTGGGACACCTTTGGAATTGGTTATCCACTTAGTTCCAGGGAGGCATATGTCCTCTAGAACTTGATCCAACCCCTTATCTACTCTCACCATTCTCCTATTAAAGGATTCAGGATCATCTTGTAGTTGAGGTAGTTTGAAGACCTCTCTTATTTTATCTAGATGGAAGTAAATAATTCTTCCTCTGACCATGGTTCTGTAGGTATAAAAGGCGGTTCTAGTCATTCTCTGCTTATCTGTCAGCCACAGATTTGAGTAGAATTCCTGAACCATGTTTCTTCCAACCTTTGTCTCAGGATTGGCTAGAATCTCCCATCCTCTGTTTCGAATTTGCTCTTGGATCTCCGGATATTCATCTTCTTTCAGATTGAATTTAACTTCCGGGATCACTGACCTCAGACCCATTATTTTGTAGTAATGGTCTGCATGTTCCTTGGTTAGGAATCTCTCTTGATTCCAAAGACTCTTTGGAGTATTCTCTTTCTTGTCTCTTGATTTGGTTTGTTTTCCCTTAGGTGCCATGATCTTGATGAGTCTTAGCTCAGTGATCACGAAAAAGTACACCAAACTTAGAGGACTGCTTGCCCTCAAGCAAAAGAATGGAAAGGGGAGAGAGAGGAGAAGGTGTAAATTCGAATGGTGTAGAGGAGGGGATGGCCGAAACTATTTTTATAGGAGGAGGGGATGGCTATCGAAAAATTTGAGAGAAATATGAAAAGACATGGAAAGAATTTGAGAAGATATTTGAGTTTTTGAAGAAGATTTGGAAAGGAATTGAAAAAAAATTTGAAAAATAATTTAGAAAATTATTGAATGATGAAAATTGAGGGTGAATGATGAAAGTTTGAAACATATTTATGCAGAAAATTATGAGTCAAAATATGAAAATTTGAAAAAATTTGAAGTTGGAAACAAAATCTCCTCCCCTGCCTTTCTGGCGTTAAACGCCCAGAATGGTATCCATTCTGGCGTTTAACGCCCAGTTGTTGGCCATTATGGGCGTTTAACGCCCAGCCAGGTACCCTGGCTGGCGTTAAATGCCAGAAACTCCTTTATCACTGGGCATTTTTCTGAATGCCCAGGATGCTGTAATTCTGGCGTTAAACGCCCAGAATGGTACCCATTCTGGCGTTTAACGCCCAAAATGCCCCTTACTGGCATTTTCTTGCCAGCAAGCTCCTTTTCTCTGCTTTTTGCACTGAATCCTTCTGTAACTCTGTGAATTCCTTCAATTTTGATGATTAACCTTTGAAGAAAAATGTATATCAAACTTCTACAAGTATTAATTAAAACAAATAACTTGCTAATGGCTGGGTTGCCTCCCAGCAAGCGCTTCTTTATTGTCTTTAGCTGGACCTTTACTGAGCTTCATTCAAGCCTCAGTTTTGAGCATTCTTGCTCAAAATTGCTTTCAAGATAATGTTTGATTCTCTGTCCATTGACAATGAACTTTTTGTCAGAATCAATATCTTGAAGCTCAACATATCCATATGGTGACACTCCTGTAATCACATATGGTCCCCTCCACCGGGATTTTAATTTCCCAGGGAATAATCTGAGCCTAGAGTTGAATAGTAGAACTTTTTGTCCTGGCTCAAAGACTCTGGATGACAATTTCTTGTCATGCCACTTTTTTGCTTTTTCCTTATAAATTTTTGCATTTTCAAAAGCATTGAGTCTGAACTCTTCTAGCTCATTTAGCTGGAGCAATCTTTTCTCACCAGCTAACTTAGCATCCATGTTTAGGAATCTGGTTGCCCAGTAGGCTTTATGTTCCAGTTCCACGGGCAGATGACAAGCCTTGCCATACACAAGCTGGTATGGAGAGGTTCCTATAGGAGTCTTGAATGTTGTTCTCTATGCCCACAGAGCATCATCCAAGCTCTTTGCCCAATCCTTTCTACGGGCAATTACGGTCCGTTCCAGGATTCTCTTTAGTTCTCTATTAGAGACTTCAGCCTGCCCATTTGTCTGTGGATGATACGGAGTTGCTACTTTGTGGCTAATTCCATATCGAACCATAGGAGAGTAAAGCTGTTTATTACAGAAATGGGTTCTCCATCACTGATTAGTACTCTGGGAACACCAAATCTGCTGAAAATATGTTTCTGGAGGAACTTCAACACAATCTTGGTATCATTAGTGGGTGTGGCAATTGCTTCCACCCATTTAGATACGTAGTCTACTACCACCAGAATATAAGTGTTTGAGTATGATGGTGGAAAAGGACCCATGAAGTCAATACCCCATACATCAAACAACTCAATCTATAAGATCCCTTGTTGAGGCATGGCATAACCATGAGGCAAGTTACCAGCTCTTTGGCAACTGTCACAGTTACGCACAAACTCTCGGGCATCTCTATAGAGAGTAGGCCAATAGAAGCCACGTTGGAGAACTTTAGTGGCTGTTCGCTCACTTCTGAAATGTCCTCCATACTGTGAACCATGGCAATGCCACAGGATCTTCTGTGCCTCCTCTCTAGGGACGCATCTGCGGATCATTCCGTCAGCGCATCTCTTAAAGAGATATGGTTCATCCCATAAGTAGTACTTTGCATCAGAAATCAGTTTTTTCTTTTGCATCCTACTGTACTCCTGGGGTATGAACCTCACAGCTTTATAATTTGCAATGTCTGTAAACCATGGTGCCTCCTGAATGGCAAAGAGTTGCTCATCCGGAAAGGTCTCAGAGATCTCAGTGGAAGGGAGGGACGCCCCTGCCACTGGTTCTAACCGGGACAGGTGATCAGCTACCTGGTTCTCTGTCCCTTTTCTGTCTCTTATTTCTATATCAAACTCTTGCAGAAACAACACCCATCTTATGAGCCTGGGTTTTGAATCCTGATTTGTGAGTAGATATTTAAGAGCAGCATGGTCAGTGTACACAATCACTTTTGATCCTACTAAATAGGATCTAAACTTGTCAATGGCATAAACCACTGCAAGCAGCTCTTTTTCTGTGGTTGTGTAATTCTTCTGTGCGTCATTTAGAATACGACTGGCATAGTAAATGACGTGCAGAAGCTTGTTATGCCTTTGTCCCAACACTGCACCAATGGCATGGTCACTGGCATCACACATTAATTCGAATGGTAATGTCCAGTCAGGTGCAGAGATGACTGGTGCTGTGACCAGCTTGGCTTTCAGGGTTTCAAATGCCTGCAGACACTCTGTGTCAAACACAAATGGCGTGTCAGCAGCTAGCAGGTTGCTCAGAGGTTTTGCAATTTTTGAAAAATCCTTTATGAACCTCCTATAGAATCCTGCATGCCCCAGAAAGCTTCTGATTGCCTTTACATTGGCAGGTGGCGGTAATTTTTTAATTACCTCTACCTTTGCTTGATCTACCTCTATTCCCTTGCTTGAAATTTTGTGCCCAAGGACGATTCCTTCAGTCACCATAAAGTGACATTTTTCCCAGTTTAAGACCAGGTTAGTTTCTTGGCACCTTTCCAGGACAAGTGCTAGATGATCAAGACAGGAGCTGAATGAGTCTCCAAATACTGAGAAGTCATCCATGAAGACTTCCAGGAACTTCTCTACCATATCAGAGAAAATAGAGAGCATGCACCTCTGAAAGGTTGCAGGTGCATTGCAGAGACCAAAAGGCATTCTTCTGTAAGCAAATACTCCAGATGGACATGTGAATGCTGTTTTCTCTTGGTCTTGAGGATCCACTGCAATTTGGTTGTAGCCTGAATAGCCATCCAAAAAGTAGTAGTATTCATGAACTGCTAGTCTTTCTAGCATTTGGTCTATGAATGGTAAAGGAAAATGATCCTTTCTGGTGGCTGTATTGAGCCTTCTGTAATCAATACACATACGCCACCCTGTAACTGTTCTTGTGGGAACCAGTTCATTCTTTTCATTATGAACCACTGTCATGCCTCCCTTCTTGGGGACAACTTGGACAGGGCTCACCCAGGGGTTATCAGAAATAGGATAAATAATCCCAGCCTCTAGTAACTTAGTGACCTCTTTCTGCACCACTTCCTTCATGGCTGGATTTAGCCGCCTCTGTGGTTGAACCACTGGCTTAGCATCATCCTCCAATAGGATCTTGTGCATACATCTTGCTGGGCTAATGCCCTTAAGATCATTTATGGACCACCCAAGAGCTGTCTTGTGTGTCTTTAGCACTTGAATTAGTGCTTTCTCTTCCTGTGGATTTAAAGCAGAGCTTATGATCACTGGAAAAGTGTCACCCTCTCCCAGAAATGCATATTTCAGGGATGGTGGTAGTGGTTTGAGCTCGAGTTTAGGAGGTTTCTCCTCTTCCTGAGGGATTTTCAGAGGTTCTTTTATTTCCTCTGATTCCTCCAGATCAGGCTGAACATCTTTAAAGATATCCTCTAGTTCTGATTCAAGACTTTCAGTCATATTGATCTCTTCCACCAAAGAGTCAATAATATCAGTGCTCATGCAGTCATTTGATGTGTATGGATGCTGCATAGCTTTGACAGTATTTAACTTGAACTCATCCTCATTGACTCTCAGGGTCACTTCCCCTTTTTGTACATCAATAAGAGTTCGTCCAGTTGCTAGGGAAGGTCTTCCTAGAATGAGAGTTGCACTCTTGTGCTCCTCCATTTTCAGCACTACAAAATCAGTGGGAAAGGCAAATGGCCCAACCTTGACAATCATGTCCTCAATGATGCCTGATGGGTATTTAATGGAGCCATCAGCAAGTTGAAGACATATTCGGGTTGGTTTGACTTCTTCAGTCAACCTAAGCTTTCTGATAGTGGATGCAGGTATTAGGTTGATACTTGCTCCAAGGTCACATAGAGATGTCTTGGTGCAAACACCCTCTAATGTGCATGGTATCACAAAGCTTCCTGGATCTTGAAGCTTTTCTGGTAAGCTTTTTAGAATGACTGCACTGCATTCTTCAGTGAGAAACACTCTTTCAGTTTCTCTCCAATCCTTCTTATGACTTAAGATCTCTTTCATGAACTTAGCATAAGAGGGTATTTGCTCAAGTTCCTCTGCAAACGGGATCTTTATTTCAAGAGTCCTGAGATAGTCTGCAAAGCGGGCAAATTATTTATCCTGTTCTGCTTGGCGGAGCTTCTGAGGATAAGGCATCTTGGCTTTATATTCTTCAACCGTAGTTGCTGCAGGTTTATTCCCTTCAAAAGTGGTTGGAGAAGCCTTCTTAGAGGGGTTACTATCAGCACTTGCAGGTGTCTGATCCCTCATTGGCATTTGAACGCCAGGATTGGGTGCTGGATGGGCGTTTAACGCCAGCTTCCCACCCTTTTCTGGCATTTGAACGCCAGAACTGGGCAAGGAATGGGCGTTTAACGCCAACTTTTCCCCCTTTTCTGGCGTTTGAACGCCAGAGTTATTCCTCTCTGGGCTCTTGATGTCCTCAAAGGGATTTTGGGCAGTGGTTTGGTCATCCTCTGTCATTTGTTCCTTTCTTGACTTTTTGCTATTTTGAGCTGAGTTTTTCAATGTCTTCCCGCTCCTTAGTTGGACAGCTTGGCATTCTTCTGTTATTTGTTTAGATAGCTGCTGTCTTGTCTGATTCAATTGTGCTTCTATATTCTTGTTAGCATTTTTAGTGTCTTGAAGCATCTCTTTGAATTCTGCTAATTGTTTTGTCATAAGGAGTAATTGCTGATTAAGTTCAACAATCTGTTCTTGAGGATTAGGATCAGTAGTTACTGCCATAGCCTCTTCTTTTATGGAGGACTCACTGTTTGAGTACAGATGTTGATTTCTAGCAACTGTATCTATGAGTTCTTGAGCCTCTTTAATTGTTTTTCTCATGTGTATAGATCCACCAGCTGAGTGGTCTAGAGACATCTGAGCTTTTTCTGTAAGTCCATAGTAGAAGATGTCTAACTGTACCCACTCTGAAAATATTTCAGAGGGGCATTTTCTTAGCATCCCTCTGTACCTCTCCCAAGCATTATAAAGAGATTCATGATCTTCTTGTTTAAATCCTTGGATGTCCAGCCTTAGCTGTGTCATCCTTTTTGGAGGGTAAAATTGATTCAGGAATTTGTCTGTTAATTGTCTCCATGTTTTTATGCTTGCTGTGGGTTGGTTATTTAACCACCTCTTAGCTTGATCTTTTACAGCAAATGGAAACAATAATAATCTGTAGACATCCTGATCCACTTCTTTATCACGTATTGTGTCAGCAATTTGTAAGAATTGTGCCAGAAACTCAGTAGGTTCTTCCTGTGGAAGACCGGAATACTAGCAATTTTGCTGCACCATGATAATGAGCTGGGGATTTAGCTCAAAGCTGCTTGCTTTGATGGGAGGTATACAAATGCTACTCCCATATGCAGCTGTAATGGGGTTAGCATATGACCCCAGAGTCCTTCTGGACTGTTCGTTTCCACTTATGTCCATGATGGAGAAAAGGGAATTGATATGAATTGCAATTAAATTATATTTTTATTTTTTTTAAATTAACCGAAAATAATAAGTAAAATAAATGGAAAATAAAATAAAATAAAAACAAATTGAAAACTAAATTAATTAATTAATTAAAAAGATTTTAAAATTAGCAATTAAAAAGATATGATTGAGAATTGTTTTGAAAAAGATTTGAAAAGATCAATTTTTGAAATTAGAATATTGACTTGACTAAAAAGAAAGATATGATTTTGAAAATCTTTGACTAAATTAATGTAAAATTTCGAAATTTATGAGTAAAATAAGGAAGGGATATTTTTTTATTTTTGAATTTTAATGCGGAAAGAGAAAAACAACAAAATGACACTAAACTTAGAAATTTTAGATCAAAACACAGAGAACAAACAAGAAAACTTTGAATGTCAAGATGAACACCAAGAACTCTTTGAAGATCAAGATGAACACCAAGAACAAATTTTTGAAAAAATTTTTAAGTAAATAAAAGCACAAAAACACCAAACTTAAAATTTTTAGAAAATCAAGCACAATATTTTTTGAAAATTTAAAGGAAAACACAAAGAAGACACCAAACTTAGAATTTTTAAAAATCAACGAAGAACTAAGAACATGCAAATTCGAAAAATTGAAAGAAAATAAAAGCATGCAATTGACACCAAACTTAGAATATGAAACTAAACTCAAATAAAAGACTCTAAACCAACAAAAATAAAATATTCCTAATCTAAGCAACAAGATAAACCGTCAGTTGTCCAAACTCGAACAATCGCTGGCAACGGCGCCAAAAACTTGGTGCACGAAATTACAATCACACTTTTGTAACTCCGCACAACTAACCAGCAAGTGCACTGGGTCGTCCAAGTAATACCTTACGTGAGTAAGGGTCGATCCCACGGAGATTGTCGGCTTGAAGCAAGCTATGGTTATCTTGTAACTCTTAGTCAGGATATCAGTAATTCTCAGATTTAATTGTAAAAAGTAAAAGAACATGAAAAGAATACTTGTTATGCCGTAATGAAGAACAGGTTGAGGCTTTGGA
This sequence comes from Arachis ipaensis, assembly GCF_059453495.1. Taxonomy (NCBI): domain Eukaryota; kingdom Viridiplantae; phylum Streptophyta; class Magnoliopsida; order Fabales; family Fabaceae; genus Arachis; species Arachis ipaensis. Next base: position 82,727,379 of record NC_142437.1, on the reverse strand, counting down.
GATGCTTTGTCTTCTGAACCTCTGCTTTCCTACTGTCTTTTTCTTCATGCACGCAAGACTCCTTCCATGGCAAGCTTTATGTTGGGTATCACCATTGTCAATGGCTACATCCCGTCCTCTCAGTGAAAATGTTCCAAATGCGATGTCACCGCACGGCTAATCATCTATCGGTTCTCGATCATGTCGGAATAGGATCCATTGATCCTTTTGTGCCAGTTCTGGAGTTAAACGCCAGAATTCTTGAGCTGACTTGGAATGCCTGTTAGGGCCATCAAATCTCGGGCAAAGTATGGACTATTATATATTGCTGGAAAGCCCAGAATGTCTACTTTCCAACGCAATTGAGAGCGCGCCAATTGGGCTTTTGTAGCTCCAGAAAATCCACTTCGAGTGCAGGGAGGTCAGAATCCAACAGCATCTGCAGTCCTTTTTCAGCCTCTGAATTAGATTTTTGCTCAGGTCCCTCAATTTCAGCCAGAAAATACTTGAAATCACAGAAAAATACACAAACTCATAGTAAAGCCTAGAAAAGTGATTTTTATTTAAAAACTAATAAAAACATAATAAAAACTAACTAAAATGTACTAAAAATATACTAAAAACAATGCCAAAAAGCGTATAAATTATCCGCTCATCACCTCCCAAAAAGCGCTCTTTTAATGTCATTAGCTTGACATGTTGTTCTCAACTTTCTTCCTCTTCTTCCAATTGATTAAGAGAAATGACTTCAGAGAAGCAGAGGAGAAGTTTGATATCCCTGTTTTGAGTGCCTCCCAGCAAGTTTTCTTTTATTGTTAGCTTGAGTTGCTTTGCTTGTTGGGGTAGGGGTTGGATTGTTTGTAGTTGACCTTTTCTTCTTTATAGATATTGTCCTTCGTATCTTGGTCACAATCCTCTTTTTAATATTTTTGTTGGTTGCCTTCACTTCTTTGATATCAAGAATTGGGTGTAGTGTTATGGTTAGAGTGTCCTCTTCATCAAGAGCTTCTTGGATTTATGGTTCAATGAAACCATCCTTCATGCAACTCTCTGCTTCATAGAGATGTGGACTCCTTTGGTTGTCTTCCTCCCTTTCTTTTGTAGGATATTGCATTACTTCCTTTGGAAGTGAGTTTGCATGTTGCTTTGTCACCTCAAATAGCCTTTGTGGATATGGAATCCTAGGATCATATGCCTCTACCACCTCATTCTTCATTGAAATTTCACTTGATACAGGGACCTCTTTTTCTTGTTCTTCCACTTCCTCGCTCACAAATTGGTCTTCATCCTCCTTGCTTGGTACACTTAAGTGTTTTGCCGCTTGATCTAAATACTCGTCCATCTTCTTGCTGAGGATTTCTCATTCTTCCTAAGATTGTTTTTGTCTTTCCAAGAATTTTCTGTGTCTTTGAAGGCATTGTTCCACTTCTAGCAAGAGAGAAGAAAGTTTGGGAGGATTTTGTGAACTTGGGGGTGTTGTGATGAAGTTGTTTTGAGGTGTATGGAATGAGTTTTGTGGGTAGCTAAATGTATTTTGTGGATTTTCCAATGAGAGTTGTGCATAGTGAAATGAATTTTATGGTTGGTGAAATGAATTATATGAACTTTGGAAGGAATCTTGTGCAGAGGCATACTCAAGTGATGAAGAGTCTTGATATGAAAAATCATGAGGTGAAGTTGGACAATCTTGTATGAATGTATATGAGGGATAATCAAGTGATGATGGCTCTTGATGACTAGAATATGGAGCATCAAAATCGTCTCCCCAGCCACAATTTATGTAGTCGTCATAACAATAAGAGTTAATTTGTGGCTCTGGGAGGTATCCCATTTCATTCGGTTGTTCACAATCCATCATTCCTTGTTGATATTCCCATCCACCATTAGCATAATGACATGAATCATTTTGAAGTGGTGGACAATATCCCATGAAATTGTCTTGATCATTTTGTGGCCCTGGAGCATATCCCAATTGGCTTGATTGCTCATAATCTATCATTCCTTGGTGATATTCCCAACCACCATTAAGATAATGACTTGAATCATTTTGTGGTGGTGGACAATATCCCATATGATATGATTGATCAGAATGTGAAGTAAACATTATTTGAATTTTGTAAAACACAATAACCAAGAAAAATTGAAATTCCTTATATCAGAGATAAGGAGTTCTTAGTGAGGCAATAACACAAACACCTTAGTAGCAAGAGAAAATAGAAAATTAAAATAACTTAAATGACGAAAAACAAAAGAAAAAAATGTCTAATATAGGTAATCAACCACCGGTAGTTTGTTAATCACAATTAATCATCGGCAACGGCGCCAAAAACTTGATAAGTAAAAATTAATTTCACGTAATTACCGGCAAGTATACCAGGTCGTATCAAGTAATAAATCTCAATTAGAGTGAGGTCGATCCCACAAGGATTAAAGGATTAAGTAATCAATAGTTAGTTGATTATTCTAGTTAGATGGTTCATATTGGAGTATAAGTAAACAAGAAATGTAAATAGCTAGAAATTAAAAGAAAGCAATAAAGTGCAAGGAAAGTAAATGACGTAAAAGTAAAGTGCAAGAAAATAAAGTACTGGAAAATAAAATGCAAGGAATATAAAGTACAAGAAAGTAAAGTGCAAGAAAGTAAATGATGGAAAGGTAAATACTAGAAGTAAAAATAGAAGAAAAGCATTGGGATCAAGAGATATTGTATTCTCAGGATCAACAATTCTCATCTCCACTTCAATCATGCAATCATTGATCTCTTGGCAAATCATAAGTAATCAAACTCCAATCTCTTGGTGATTTGATTTCTCTTAACATAAACAATTGCCAATCTCTTGATCTGATTGGTCATGAGAATAGATGAAGTTCAATTTCTGATTCAAAGGCCACACAACTCTCAAGACCTCAATTCATAGTGGTTACATCTCACATACCAACTAAGAGTTTATTGATCAAGAGAATTATGAGAGAAGAGCCTCAAACTGAATTCCATGATCCCTTTCTCAAGGCTCACATGTAATTCAAGTAGATCCAATCCCCTTCTCAGTAGTAATTGGATCTATGAAGTACAAAAACTCTCTCTAAAGCAACAATAAAAGAAGAATTGAAGACGAAGAATAAAAATACATCAACCCATTGAATTGTAATAGAGCTTTCTTTTCTGATGGAAAGAGTTAGTAATTCATAACAAAATATTTACAAAATTAAGAAAGAAAAGAGAAGAAGATGATGGTGAGAAGAGAGGGTCCGAAGACTCCCCCCTTAGCGGCGTCCTCATTCTATGAAACTAAAACCTATATATAAGCTAGCCTAAATTACAAATTGAAATGAGATTGAAAACAAATTGCATGCAAATGAAAATTGACTATTCTAGATTATTCTTGTGGCCTTGATTGGTTGACAATTGTGGGCTTGCTTGCTTGAAGTATAAGTGGGCTTGGAGTGAGGTTAATTGAGCAAAGGTGAGGCTTCCAGGCTTGCGTAGTATTTTTGAAGAAAGCGTAGCGCTCATGCACTCACGCATATGGGTTGCCCACGCGTGCGCGTCATCAATGTTTTTGGCTCTTGTCACGTGTACGCGTCACCCACGCGTGCGCGTGACCTTCAGCATTGGTGTCAAAGGCGTAGCGTTAGTGTCAAAGGGGCTCTTCCACGCGTACGCGTCACCCACGCGCATGCGTCACCCTTCAAAATCTCACTCTCACGCGTATGCGTCACCCACGCGTACGCGTCATCGACGAAATTTTTCCATCATCGCAGGCGCTCTTGGAACAAACGTAGCGCCAAAGGCACTCTCCTAGTGTCGTGCAACACTTTTGAGAAAAGCGTAGCGCCAAAGGTTCTTTCCTGATTATGAAGCGTTTTTGGTAAAAGCGTAGCGCCAAAGGCGCTCTCCCTTGTTTCTTATCTTCTCTGCTTCACCCTTTAAGCTCATTTCTTCTTTAATGCTTGTGTTGTGCTTTTTACTTCTTTTTCCACCATTTTCTAAAAAATAAATCAAAATCAAAGGGATGAAAGTAATCTATGATTTAAGCACAAAAACACTCAATAATTAAGCATGATTAATTAAATTATAATACGAAAAAACATAGAAAAACCTAACATGATGCACAGTCATTAGCAGAGATCCTGTTCATCTTCTTCTTTTCTTTTCTTTTCTTTTCTTTTCTTTATTCTTTTACTTTCTTGTTTTCAATATTTCAAATTATCTTCACACTCTTCTCTCGCCTTTTTCTAAATATCTTATGAAAAGAGAATTATAAGATTCTCAATTTAACTCTGTATTCCTAACGCTTTTAAAAAATCTTATTATTTTATCTTTCTTTCTTATTTGATAAAATAATAACTTTAATAGAATATACTAGTTAAATTAATACAAATAATAATATTACTTAAAGAATAGTAATATTTAATATTTTTATTTTAATATCAAAAACCAGTTTGTAGATCTTTATTCTTAATTTTTAGAAATTTCGTTTTAAATCTCAAGCTTGTTAAATATTTTAATTTTTAACCCAACATTTTATAAAATAACTAATTTAACTTCATATTTATAAAATTACTAATTTAATTTCATATTTCTAGAAATAACCCTGAACTATTATAAAATATCCGGTTTACTTCAGAACTTTTACTTTTTACTCAAAATACCCCCCTAAACTTATATAATTACTATTTTTAACCTCGATCTTTCATAAAATTACATTTTTATATTCAAAATTAATATTTTCATTGGTGACAAAACTCTTTTCAAAACCGAAATATTCTCTTGTGATCTTTTAAAATATATACTTAATTTTAAATCTGTTTTCGAACTTTTAGGTTACTGATTTTTCACAAATTTTAATTTTAATCTTCCAACTATCAAATCTCATCAATTTTCTCAATATTCAAGTTTAACAACAACCCTTAAATCAGGCCACAATAGATCAATTTGGCAGCCTCATCAAAATCGAAACATAAAATACTAAATAAATAATATTTCATCAAAATTCAAACACAAAATCATTCAATTTCAAGTCATAAACATCTAATCAACAATTACGCATCAAGAACATATTTAATTATTATAAAATTACTAAACCTTATCTCCGTACGAGAATTACAACAACCAAAGCTTCAGGAAAGGTTTCTGACCGAACAATTGAGGAAGAAAACGTCAAAATTTGGCTACTCCACCTTTCTCCCACTTGGCTGAACCTTGCATGGAAGATCAGCGGCGCCACCGTCGATTTTTTCTGAACAAAAGTGATGTCAATGTGAAGAGGAAGAAGATACGAACACTTTAATTGGATTAGAGTTTTTATTAGAGTTACGAAAATCAAGAAATCGAACTCGAAAGATCACGGTTCTATGGAGTTTTCTCACAATTCTCTCTCTCTCTCTCTCTCTCTCTCTCTCTCTCTCTCTCTCTCTCTCTCTCTCTCTCTCTGCTTTGGTTCTTCAAAGAATGAAGAAGAAAAACGATGTTTATGAGGGGGTTTTATAAAAAAAAATGGCATGTGTCATGTAATAGGACACATGTTATTGTTCGAAGCTGCTGAGTTAGCGAGTCAAGTTATAAATATCTTAAATGGATAATTACAAAAGTTGGATATATTAAAACACAAGTAATAATATATATGGAGATAAATATATATGAGTTATTAATATACTCGACTTTGGTTCTTGAAAGAATGAAGAAGAAAAATGATGTTTATGAGGGGGTTTGGTGCACGAAATTGTGATGTCAATGTTCACATTACTCTCTTACAACTTCGCACAACTAACCAGCAAGTGCACTGGGTCGTCCAAGTAATACCTTACGTGAGTAAGGGTCGATTCCATGGAGATTGTTAGCTTGAAGCAAGCTATGGTTATCTCGTAACTCTTAGTCAGGATATAATATCAATAATAATTTTTAGTTTGAATTGTAAAAAGTAAAAAGGGCAGAACACAAATTATACTTGTATGCAGTAATGGAGAATATGTTGGAGTTTTGGAGATGCTTTGTCTTCTGAAATTCTGCTTTCCTCTGTCTTCTTGTTCACGCACGCACGTCCTCCTATGGCAAGCTGTGTGTTGGTGGATCACCGTTGTCAATGGCTACCATCCTTCCTTTCAGTGAAAAGGGTCCAAGTGCGCTGTCACCGCACGGCTAATCATCTGCAGGTTCTCAATCGTACCGGAATAGGATTTACTATCCTTTTACGTCTGTCACTACGCCCAGCACTCGCGAGTTTGAAGTTCGTCACAGCCATCCAGTCCCAGAATCCTACTCGGAATACCACAGACAAAGTTTAGACTTTCCGGATTCTCATGAATGCCGCCATCAATCTAGCTTATACCACGGAGATTCTGATTAAGGAATCTAAGAGATACTCATTCAATCTGATGTAGAACGGAGGTGATTGTCAGATACACGTTCATGGATTGAGGAAGGTGATGAGTGTCACGAATCATCACCTTCTCCATAATTAAGCGTGAATGGATATCTTAGATAGGAACGCGCATGTTTGAATGGAAAACAGAAATACTTGCATTAATTCATCGAGACACAGCAGAGCTCCTCACCCCCAACAATGGAGTTTAGAGACTCATGCCGTCAAAGAGTACAAAGTTCAGATCTAAAATGTCATGAGATCAAAATTAAATCTCTAAAAGTTGTTTAAATACTAAACTAGTAACCTAGGTTTACAGAAAATGAGTAAACTATGATAGATAGTGCAGAAATCCACTTCTGGGGCCCACTTGGTGTGTGCTGGGGCTGAGACTAAAGCTTCTCACGTGCCTGGGCTGTTTTGGGCATTCAACGCCAGGTTGTAACCTGTTTCTGGCGTTGAACTCCAACTTGTAACGTGTTTCTGGCGCTGGACACCAGACTGCAACATAGAACTGGTGTTGAACGCCAGTTTACGTCGTTTATCCTTGAGCAAAGTATGGACTATTATATATTGCTGGAAAGCCCTGGATATCTACTTTCCAAAGCAATTGGAAGCGCGTCAATTGGACCTCTGTAGCTCCAGAAATTCCATTCCGAGTGCAGAGAGGTCAGGATCCAACAGCATCAGCAGTCCTTTTTCAGCCTGAATCAGATTTTTGCTCAGCTCCCTCAATTTCAGCCAGAAAATACCTGAAATTACAGAAAAACACACAAACTCATAGTAAAGTCCAGAAATATGAATTTTGCCTAGAAACTAATGAAAATAAACTAAAAACTAACTAAAACATACTAAAAACTATATGAAATTAACCCCAAAAAGCGTATAAAATATCCGCTCATCACAACACCAAACTTGAACTGTTGCTTGTCCCCAAGCAACTAGACAAATAAGATAGAATACAAATGAGTCAAGAAAGAATAATATCTCAGAGTTTTTGAGTGAAGCTCAGATTCTAATTAAATGAGCGGGGCTAGTAGCTTTTTGCTTCCGAACAGTTTTGGCATCTCATTTTATCCATTGAAGCTCAGAATGATTGGCATCTATAGGAACTTAAAATTCAGATAGTGTTATTGATTCTCCTAGTTCAGTATGTTGATTCTTGAACACAGCTACTTTTATGAGTCTTGGCCGTGGCCCTAAGCACTTTGTTTTCCAGTATTACCACTGGATACATAAATGCCACAGACACATAATTGGGTGAACCTTTTCAGATTGTGACTCAGCTTTGCTAAAGCCCCCAATTAGAGGTGTCCAGGGTTCTTAAGCACACTCTTCTTTTTGCTTTGGACCTTGACTTTAACCGCTCAGTCTCAAGTTTTCACTTGACACCTTCACGCCACAAGCACATGGTTAGGGACAGCTTGGTTTAGCCGCTTAGACCAGGATTTGATTCCCTTAGGCCCTCCTATCCACTGATGCTTAAAGCCTTGGATCCTTTTTATTACCCTTGCCTTTTGGTTTTAAGGGTTATTGGCTTTTTCTGCTTTCTTTTTTTTTTTTTGCAAGCTTTGTATTCACTGCTTTTTCTTGCTTCAAGAATCATTTTTATGATTTTTCAGAATTACCAATAACATGTCTCATGTTTATCGTTCTTTTAAGAGCCAACATATTTAACATTCAAGAACATCAAATTCCAAAGACATATGCACTGTTCAAGCATTCATTCAGAAGGCAGAAAGCATTGCCACCACATGTAATTAATCAGAATTTCTTGTATTAAAAACTCGAGAAATATTGCCTCCTTATCCTAAAGAAAATCTTCTATTTTATTCATGTTTAATGATGATGAGAAAAATAAATTATAGCTTAATTGGAGATAAAATCAAAATATAGATACTAATTACTACTACTTATATGTAACTTCTAAGGTAAAGCACAAATAAGAGCAATTATCGCAAAGTTAAGGCTAAGATTAGAACTCAACAACCTTGAGGTTGGGAAGTGGATGTTCCTCTACTTTGTGAGGTGCTCAGTCCTTCAAGATATAACTTCTGACGCTTCAGTTCCTTGAAGTCACGCCCTTGCTCTTCTTGTTCCCTGAGCAGTTTGCAGAGCATGCTATGTTGATTTTGTTGTTCTTCTTTTATTTGGTCCATAGCTTCTTGCAACTTAGTAACAGATGCTTCAAGATGTTCCCAGTATTCAAATTGAGGGAGTTCTGGTAGAAATTCTTGCGCCCTCCTCTTGATGGGGTCATCCTGTATTTGTTGTTTTTCCATTGTGATTTTAGTGATTGGTTGCTCCACTGAGATATACTCTGTTATTCCCATCTTTACTCCAGCATCTCTACAGAGCATAGAGATTAGGCTTGGATAAGCCAACCTGGCATCCTTGGAGTTCTTGTTTGCGAGTATATAGAATTCAGATGGAATCAGTTGATGAACTTCTACTTCTTTTCCCAACATAATGCAATGGATCATCACTGCTCTTTTAACATTGACTTCAGAACGGTTGCTGGTGGACAATATAGAACGCCCAATGAAGTCCAGCCATCCTCTGGCGACTGGTTTGAGATCTTCTCTCTTGAGTTGATTTGGGACACCCCTTGTGCTGGTGGTCCACCTGGGTCCAGGGATGCATATATCCTCTAGAATCTTATCCAGGCCCATGTTTGTTCTCATCATTCTCCTATTGAAGGAGTCTGGGTCATCTTTCAGCTGAGGTAGCTTAAAGATCTCCCTGATTTTGTCAGGGTGGATGTGAACAATCTTTCCTCTGACCGCAGTCCTATAGTCATAGAGGGCAGTTCCAGATATTCTCTGCCTGTCTGTTTGCCACAGATTAGCGTAGAATTCCTGAACCATATTCCTTCCCACTTTCGTTTCAGGATTAGCTAGGACTTCCCAGTTCCTATTTCGAATCTGCTCTTGGATCTCCGGATATTCATCTTCTTTCAGACCGAACTTGACTTCCGGGATCACTGATCTTAGACCCATTATTTTGTAGTAATGGTCTGAATGTTCTTTGGTTAAGAACCTCCCCTGATTCCAAAGTGGTTTTGGAACACTCTCTTTCTTGCCTCTTGGAGTGGGTTGTTTTCCTTTAGGAGCCATGATCTTAGTGGGTATGATTTAGTGATCACGGATAAACACACCAAACTTAGAGGTTTGCTTGTCCTCAAGCAAAAGAAAGAAAGGAGAGGGATAGAAGGAGAGCGAGTGTTGAATGGTGGATGAGAGGAGGGAGGCCGAAAGTGTTTTTAAAAAGGGAGGGGGGTGGGTTTTCGAAAATAGGGAGAAAGATAAGATAGAAGATATGATTTAAAATTGAAGAGATATGAAAGATATTTGAAAAAGATAAATTTGGATTTTTGAAAAAGATAATATGGAGATTTAAAAAAAAAAGATATTGATTAGTTGAAAAGATTTTAGAATGAAAAGAGATAGATTTGTTTTGAAAATTTGAAAAAGAGTTGAATTGGATTGAAAAAAGGATTTGTGCTTATGGATTAAGATACATTTGATATTTTTAAAGTAGGGTTTTTAGAAATTAGGGATTTTAGAAATCAGGGTTTGTAACATGTTTATGCAAGAAATCATGAATTGAAACATGAAAATTAAAATTAAAATGAAAAATATGAAGTAAAAACGAAATTACCTCCTCCCCACCATCCTGGCGTTTGAACGCCCAAACGCTGCATGTTTTGGGCGTTCAACGCCCAACTGCTGCTTCTCCTAGGCGTTCAACGCCCAGCAGTTGCTTCTTTCTGGCGTTGAACGCCAGGAACTCCTTTGTCACTGGGCGTTTTTCTGAACGCCTAGGACGCTGTAAATCTGGCGTTAAACGCCCAGAAGGAGCTTCTTTCTGGCGTTCAACGCCCAGAAGATGCTTCTTTCTGGCGTTTAACGCCCAGATGGCTATCTTTACTGGCGTTCAACGACCAGTGGATGCTTCTTTTGGGCATTGAACGCCCAAAACAGACTTTTACTGGCGTTTTCTTGCCAGTGAGCTTTTTTTCTCTGTTTTGTGTGAAGAATCCTTTTGTAAACCTGTAAACTTATACAATTGACTCTTTACCTTAGTATCAATGAACTTTATATAAACAAATAAAATCAAGAATAGGGCAAAATGCTTAGAGGAAGTGATGCCCCATGGCTGGGTTGCCTCCCAGCAAGCGCTTCTTTATTGTCTTTAGTTGGACCTTGCTGAGTTTTTAATCTAGCCTCAGCCTTGAGCACTCTTGCTCAACATTGCCTTCAAGATAGTGCTTGATTCTCTGTCCATTAACAATGAACTTCTTATCACAATCAATATCTTGAAGCTCCATATAACCATATGGTGATACACTTGTAATCACATATGGTCCCCTCCACTGGGACTTCAGTTTCCCGGGGAATATCCTGAGCCTAGAGTTAAACAACAGAACCTTTTGTCCTGGTTCAAAGATTCTAGATGACAGCTCTCTGTCATGTCACCTTTTTGACTTCTCTTTATAAAGCTTGGCATTTTCGAAGGCAGTGAATCTGAATTCCTCTAGCTCATTCAGCTGGAGCAATCTTTTTTCTCCAGCTAGTTTGGCATCAAAGTTTAGGAATCTGGTTGCCCAGTAGGCCTTATGTTCCAGTTCCACGGGCAGGTGACAAGCCTTACCATACACAAGTTGGTACCGAGAGGTCCCTATAAGAGTCTTGAATGCTGTTCTGTAAGCCCACAGAGCATCATCCAAGCTTCGTGCCCAATCCTTTCTACGGGTACTTACAGTTCGTTCCAGGATTCTTTTTAGTTCTCTGTTAGAAACTTCAGCTTGCCCATTTGTCTGTGGATGATATGGAGTCATCACTTTGTGGCGAATCCCATACCGGACCATGGCAGAGTAAAGCTGTTTGTTGCAGAAGTGAGTGCCCCCATCACTGATTAGTACCCTAGGGACACCAAACCTGCTGAATATATGTTTCTGGAGGAACTTTAGCACTATTTTAGTATCATTGGTGGGTGTGGCAATGGCCTCAACCCATTTTGATACATAGTCAACTGCCACCAGAATATAAGTGTTTGAGTATGATGGTGGGAAAGGCCCCATGAAATCAATACCCCATACATCAAACAACTCAATCTCCAAGATTTCTTGTTGAGGCATGGCGTAACTGTGAGGCAAATTACCAACTCTCTGGCAACTGTCACAGTTACATACAAACTCTCGGGAATCTCTGTAAAGTGTAGGCCAGTAGAAACCACATTGGAGGACCTTGGTGGCTGTTCGCTCACCTTCGAAATGACCTCCATATTGTGACCCATGGCAATGCCATAAGATCCTTTGTGCTTCTTCCTTAGGCACACACCTACGGATTATGCCGTCTGCACATCTCTTAAAGAGATAGGGTTCATCCCACAAGTAGTACTTTGCATGAGTAATTAATTTTTTCTTTTGTTGCCTGCTGTACTCCTTGGGAATGAACCTTGCAGCTTTGTAGTTTGCAATGTCTGCAAACCATGGTAATTCTTGAATGGCGAACAAATGCTCATCCGGAAAGGTTTCAGAGATCTCAATAGAGGGGGAGGACGCCCCTTCCACTGGTTCTATCCGGGACAGATGGTCAGCCACTTGGTTCTCTGTCCCTTTTCTGTCTCTTATTTCTATATCAAACTCTTGCAGAAGCAACACCCATCTTATGAGTCTGGGTTTTGAATCCTGCTTTGTGAGTAGATATTTAAGAGAAGCATGATCTGTGTACACAATCACTTTTGATCCTACTAAGTATGATCTAAACTTGTCAATGGCATAAACCACTGCAAGCAATTCTTTTTCTGTGGTTGTGTAATTTTTCTGGGCATCATTCAAAACATGGCTAGCATAATAAATGACATGCAGAAGCTTGTCATGCCTCTGCCCCAGTACTGCACCAATGGCGTGATCACTGGCATCACACATTAATTCGAATGGTAATGTCCAGTCTGGTGCAGAGATAACTGGTGCTGTGACTAGTTTAGCTTTCAGAGTTTTGAACGCTTGCAGGCACTCTGTGTCAAACACAAATGGCGTGTCAGCAGCTAGCAGGTTGCTTAGAGGTTTTGCAATTTTTGAAAAATCCTTTATAAACCTCCTATAGAATCCTGCATGCCCCAGAAAGCTTCTGATTGCCTTAACATTGGCAGGTGGTGGTAATTTTTCAATTACCTCTATTTTAGCTTGATCCATCTCTATTCCCTTGTTTGAAATTTTATGCCCAAGGACAATCCCTTCAGTCACCATAAAGTGACATTTTTCCCAGTTTAAAACCAGGTTGGTCTCTTGGCATTTTTTCAAAACCAGTGTCAGGTGATCAAGACAGGAGCTGTATGAGTCTCCATTTACTGAGAAGTCATCCATGAAGACTTCCAGAAATTTTTCCACCATATCAGAGAAAATAGAGAGCATGCATCTCTGAAAGGTTGCAGGCGTATTACACAGCCCAAAAGGCATCCTTCTGTAAGCAAATACTCCAGATGGACATGTGAATGCTGTTTTCTCTTGATCCTGGGGATCTACTGTAATTTGGTTGTAGCCTGAATAGCCATCCAAAAAGTAGTAATAATTATGACCTGCTAGTCTTTCTAGCATCTGGTCAATGAATGGTAAAGAAAAATGATCCTTTCTGGTGGCTGTATTGAGCCTTCTATAAACAATACACATGTGCCACCCTGTAACTGTTCTTGTAGGAACCAGTTTATTTTTTTCATTATAAACCACTGTCATGCCTCCCTTTTTAGGGACAACTTGAACAGGACTCACCCAGGGGCTATCAGAAATAGGATAAATAATCCCAGCCTCCAGTAATTTAGTGACCTCTTTCTGCACCACTTCCTTCATGGATGGATTTAGCCGCCTCTGTGGTTGAACCACTGGCTTAGCATCATCCTCCAATAGGATTTTGTGCATGTATCTCGCTGAGCTTATGCCCTTAAGGTCACTTATGGACCACCCAAGAGCTGTCTTGTGTGTCCTTAGCACTTGAATTAGTGCTTCCTCTTCCTGTGGATTTAAAGCAGAGCTTATGATCACTGGAAAAGTATCACCTTCTCCCAGAAATGCATATTTCAGGGATGGTGGTAATGGTTTGAGCTCGGGTTTAGGAGGTTTTTCCTCTCCCTGAGGAAATTTTAGAGGCTCTTTCAATTCCTCTGAATCCTCTAGGTCAGGCGGAACATCTTTAAAAATGTTTTCAGCTCTGATTCGAGACTCTCAGCCATGTTGATCTCCTCCACTAGAGAGTCAATGAGATCAACTTTCATGCAGTCTTTTGGTGTGTCTGGATGCTGCATGGCATTGACATCATTCAACTTAAACTCGTCCTCATTGACTCTCAGGGTTATTTTCCCCTGTTGAACGTCAATAAGAGTTCGTCCAGTTGCTAGGAAAAGTCTTCCTAGAATAAGAGTAGCACTCTTGTGCTCCTCCATTTCCAGCACAACAAAGTCAGTAGGAAAGGCGAATGGCCCAACCCTGACAATCATGTCCTCAATCACGCCTGATGGGTATTTAATGGAGCCATCAGCAAGTTGGAGACATATCCGGGTTGGTTTAACTTTTTCAGTTAAACCAAGCTTTCTGATGGTGGATGCAGGTATTAGGTTGATGCTTGCCCCAAGATCACATAGGGCTGTCTTGGTGGAATTACCCTCTAGTATGCATGGTATCAGAAAGCTTCCGGGATCTTTAAGCTTTTTAGGAAAGCTTTTCAGAATGACTACACTGCATTCTTCAGTGAGGAGAACTCTTTCAGTTTCTCTCCAATCCTTCTTATGACTTAAGATCTCTTTCATGAACTTGGCATAAGAAGGTATTTGCTCAAGTGCCTCTGCAAACGGAATCTTAATTTCAAGAGTCCTGAGGTAATCTGCAAAGCGAGCAAATTGCTTATCCTGCTCCTCTTGGCGGAGTTTTTGAGGATAAGGTATCTTGGTTTTATATTCCTCAACCTTAGTTGCTGCAGGTTTATTTCCTACAGAAATGGTTGAAGAAGCCTTTTTAGAGGGGTTGTCATCAGCACTTGTGTGTGTCTGATCCCTCACTGGCATTTGAATGCCAGAGTTAGAAGCTGAAGTGACATTAGACGCCAACTCCTCATCTGTTCCTGGCATCTGAATGCCAGAACTGTGCTTCTTTTGGGCGTTCAACGCCAGTTCCTTGCTTGTTTCTGGCGTTAAACGCCAGTCCTGAGCATGGTCTGGGCGTTCAGCGCCAGCCTTCCACCCAATTTCTGGCGTTTTAACGCCAGAATTATTTTTTTCTGGGCTCTTACTGTCCTCAGATAGATTTTGGGTGGTTTGCTCATTTCTTGGCTTCTTGTTGCCTTGAGGTGGGGTATTTAATGTTTTCCCACTTCTTAATTGAACTGCTTGGTATTCTTCTGTTATTTGTTTTGACAGCTGTTGTTTTGTTTGCTTCAATTGTTCTTCCATATTTATATTAGCCATCCTTGTCTCTTGTAGTCTATCTTTGAATTCGGCTAACTGCTGTGTTAGAAAGTCCAATTGCTGATTGAATTCAGTAGGTTGTTCAGCAAGATTGGGTTCAGTAGTCACTGTTTTAGCCTCTTCTTTCATGGAAGATTCGCTGCTTAGGTACAGATGCTAATTTCTGGCAACTGTATCAATGAGCTCTTGAGCTTCTTCAATTGTCTTTCTCATGTGGATAGATCCACCAGCTGAGTAATCTAGAGACATCTGAGCTCTTTCTGCAAGCCCATAATAGAAGATGTCTAACTGAACCCACTCTGAAAACATTTCAGAGGGGCATTCTCTTAGCATCTCTCTGTATCTCTCCCAGGCATCATAAAGAGATTCATTATCTCCTTGTTTAAAGCCTTGGATGTAGCCTTAGCTATGTCATCCGTTTTGGAGGAAAGTATTGATTCAGGAATTTCTCTGTCAGCTGTTTCCATGTCTTTATGCTAGCCTTAGGTTGGTTATTTAACCACCTTTTGGCTTGGTCTTTTACAGCAAATGGAAATAGTAATAATCTGTAGACATCCTGATCTACTTTCTTATCATGTACTGTGTCAGCAATTTGTAAAAACTGTGCCAGAAACTCTGTAGGTTCTTCTTGTGGAAGACCGGAATACTGGCAGCTTTGCTGCACCATGATAATGAGCTGAGGATTCAACTCAAAGCTACTGACTCCAATGGAGGGTATGCAGATACTACTCCCATATGAAGCAGTAGAGGGGTTAGCATATGACCCCAGAGTCCTCCTGGACTATTTATTTCCACTTAGATCCATGATGGAGAAAGGGAGATGATGTAAAATAGAGAAGAAATGTTTTTATTTATTTAATTATTTATTTATTTCGAAAATAAAATAAATTAAAATAAAATAAATAAAAATGGGTGAAGATTTTCGAAAAAATAAGGAGAGAGAAAGTGGTTAGGAAGTATTGAAAAAGATATGATTTGAAAAAGATTTTAAATTTTGAAATAAAAATCTGAATTTTAAAAGTAAATTTCGAAAATTTGCTTTAAAATAGAGAGAAAAGATGTTTTTGAATTTAAAGAGGAGAGAGAAAAACAATAAGATAGCACAAGATTTAAAATTTTTAGATCTAATGCTCCTTGTTTTCGAAAATTTTGGAGGGAAAATACCAAGGAATACCAAACTTAAAAATTTTAAGATCAAGACACAAGGAAAACTCAAGAACACTTTGAAGACTCACAAGAACACAAGAACATGAAGAAAACACACCAAACTTAAAATTTTTAGAAAACCAAAATAAGATTTTCGAAAACCAGAGAAAAATCAACAAGAAAACACCAAACTTAAAGTTTGGCACAAGATTTAATGTAAAAATTATTTTTGAAAAAGAATTTTAAAAAGATGGTACCCAATTACTAAGAACACAGACCAACGCTCTAGCTAATTGGGCAGTAAATGTAACACTTGTCTTGAAAAAGTATTTTTAATAACTAAGAATAAAATTTTTGAAAAAAAAATAAAAAAAAGGATTTTAAAAAGAAAATTTTAACCAAAAACAATATTAGAAGACTCTAAACTAAAAAGAAAAATTTTTCCTAATCTAAGCAACAAAATAAACCGTTAGTTGTTCAAACTCGAACAATCCCCGGCAACGGCGCCAAAAACTTGGTGCACGAAATTGTGATGTCAATGTTCACATTACTCTCTTACAACTTCGCACAACTAACCAGCAAGTGCACTGGGTCGTCCAAGTAATACCTTACGTGAGTAAGGGTCGATCCCACGGAGATTGTTGGCTTGAAGCAAGCTATAGTTATCTTGTAACTCTTAGTCAGGATATAATATCAATAATAATTTTTAGTTTGAATTGTAAAAAGTAAAAAGGGCAGAACACAAATTATACTTGTATGCAGTAATGGAGAATATGTTGGAGTTTTGGAGATGCTTTGTCTTCTGAAATTCTGCTTTCCTCTGTCTTCTTGTTCACGCACGCACGTCCTCTTATGGCAAGCTGTGTGTTGGTGGATCACCGTTGTCAATGGCTACCATCCTTCCTTTCAGTGAAAAGGGTCCAGGTGCGCTGTCACCGCACGGCTAATCATCTGCAGGTTCTCAATCGTACCGAAATAGGATTTACTATCCTTTTGCGTCTGTCACTACGCCCAGCACTCACGAGTTTGAAGTTCGTCACAGCCATCCAATCCCAGAATCCTACTCGGAATATCACAGACAAGGTTTAGACTTTCCGGATTCTCATGAATGCCGCCATCAATCTAGCTTATACCACGGAGATTCTGATTAAGGAATCTAAGAGATACTCATTCAATCTGATGTAGAACGGAGGTGATTGTCAGATCATGGATTGAGGAAGGTGATGAGTGTCACGAATCATCACCTTCTCCATAATTAAGCGTGAATGGATATCTTAGATAGGAACGCGCATGTTTGAATGGAAAACAGAAATACTTGCATTAATTCATCGAGACACAGCAGAGCTCCTCACCCCCAACAATGGAGTTTAGAGACTCATGCCGTCAAAGAGTACAAAGTTCAGATCTAAAATGTCATGAGATCAAAATTAAATCTCTAAAAGTTGTTTAAATACTAAACTAGTAACCTAGGTTTACAGAAAATGAGTAAACTATGATAGATAGTGCAGAAATCCACTTCTGGGGCCCACTTGATGTGTGCTGGGACTGAGACTAAAGCTTCTCACGTGCCTGGGCTGTTTTGGGCGTTCAACGCCAGGCTGTAACCTGTTTCCGGCGTTGAACTCCAACTTGTAACGTGTTTCTGGCGCTGGACGCCAGACTGCAACATGGAACTGGCGTTGAACGCCAGTTTACGTCATCTATCCTTGAGTAAAGTATGGACTATTATATATTGCTGGAAATCCCTAGATGTCTACTTTCCAACGCAATTGGAAGCGCGTCAATTGGACTTCTGTAGCTCCAGAAATTCCATTCCGAGTGCAGAGAGGTCAGGATCCAACAGCATCAGCAGTCCTTTTTCAGCCTGAATCAGATTTTTGCTCAGCTCCCTCAATTTCAGCCAGAAAATACCTAAAATTACAGAAAAACACACAAACTCATAGTAAAGTCCAGAAATATGAATTTTGCCTAGAAACTAATGAAAATAAACTAAAAACTAACTAAAACATACTAAAAACTATATGAAATTAACCCCAAAAAGCGTATAAGATATCCGCTCATCAGGGTTTTATAAAAAAAAAAGGGGCATGTGTCATGTAATAGGACACATGTTATGGTTCGAAGCTGCTGAGTTAGCGAGTCAAGTTATAAATATCTTAAACGGATAATTACAAAAGTTGGATATATTAAAACACAAGTAATAATATATATGGAGATAAATATATATGAGTTATTAATATAAATAATATTAGTAACATAATGATTATAAGAATAAAAGATATATGATGAAGCATTTACAAAGTTAAGTTCATCAAATTCTACCGATATTTACTCATACCAGCAGATTTTGAACTGATAATAATATTTTTAAACAAATCCTTATTTTAATTAAAGCGCGTAAAATAAAATATCAATATAATAAGGGTAAAGTATATTTTTTGTCCCTGAAATTTGACAAAAGTTTCAAAAATATCCCTAAATTTTATTTTGTTTCAATTTTGTCTCAGAAGTTTTCGATTTGCATGAAATATACCCCTGACGGCTAATTTTTCAAAAAGTTTGAGACCAATTCAACAACAATTTATAAGAACAACCCTCAACACAAGCAAATCAAGCATAATTTTTATACATTATTGTGAGATTGGTCTTGAATATTTTGAAAATTTAGCCATCGAGGGTATATTTTATGCAAATCGAGAATTTTTAGGATAAAATTAAAACAAAATAAAACTTAGAGAAAAGGACAAATAGGTCTCTAACCTTTTAC
Source organism: Arachis ipaensis (assembly GCF_059453495.1). Taxonomy (NCBI): domain Eukaryota; kingdom Viridiplantae; phylum Streptophyta; class Magnoliopsida; order Fabales; family Fabaceae; genus Arachis; species Arachis ipaensis. Next base: position 82,708,668 of record NC_142437.1, on the reverse strand, counting down.
CCCGTGAACATTTTTCGTCCCTAACCATTTGAAAATGCTTTTAAATCCCTAACCTTCACAAAACTTGGACGGATGAGTCCCTCTGTCCAAATGCCTCCGTCAGACCCAACGAAAAAGTCTGATATGGCTCCTGTTCTGATGACCTGGCATCACGGGTTGACATGTGGACTGATGAGTGGAAGGCTACTTTCGAAAATTGGATAAATAAGTCCCTCAACTTAAAAACTACACCATTTTATGTTTGGCCCTAATCCTTAAATTGATTGCGTTTCTTTGTGTCTGCTGGTGGTGAGGAGCTCTACCTGCATCAACAATGAGTGCTAATGGAGCATCATCAACATCAAGAAGAAGCTTCAGCAGAGTAAGACAAGAAAATTCAGCTTCAAGCTCAGTTCCTTGTGTTGTGCATGCCAGAGACCTAAAGGAATGTATATGTCAAGGACGATTAGCAACCCGAACAGAATCTTCTTGGGTTACCCATTCTATAAAGTAAGATAAAAAATTTGGGGATTTTGTTCTGAAATGGTTTTAGATAGTACATAATTTTGGAAATTTTTGACAGGGAAAGCAACCGCATTGCAAGTTTTTTGTTTGGGTCAATGAGCATCTTGCTAGAATTGGAAGCAATGGTTGCATCTCTGATAAAAGACCTCTGGGTGAGAAAGAGGTTGAAATTGTTGAAGAGGAAGAGGAATTTGATCATAGGATGGCTGTTCTGGAGGAGGGTACTGCTTTAGAGAAGAAAAAAACCCATTAGCTTATTGTATTAGTATAATTGTATGTGTTGTTTTTGTTGATTTTTATGTATGTAGTGCCTGAGAAATGAATTCTAGAAATTAGAATAGAAAAATGGGTTGATCCAGGTTTTTGTTGTGTATTAAAACATGCCATTTAGGCAATTTATGTATCCTATTATCTAAATGCGATATTAGTATGTTGTTGAAGTTATGTTTTCAATATCTAAAGAAGCTTTGAATGATTGAAGAAAGTAGGCTTAAAAGTTGTATACATAAACACATAACATAGATTGAAAGTTATATAAACATCTTTGCCACAGTCAAATTTTCTAAAAGCTACCCCAAAAGAACAAATCTCCTAAAGTGTATAGTTTTATGAAGCTTAACATCACAAAAGTAAGTCTCAAACTCCTAACAAGTTTGCAATAGTTTATATAATCCTAAGAGCTTCCAAAAAAAACAAGCCTCCCAAAAAAACAATGTTGCCACAGTCAAGTTTCATAAAACCTATTACAAGGCATAGTGGGATGTCCAAGATGACATATTTCTTCACTTCTTTGGATTGATGGAGGGTGGATTAGGGATGAATTTGAACAGTCTTGTTGTAGCTGTGCTTGCTGCTGCCAATGTCTCCCTGGTAGCTGCTATACTTGGTCCAGGCCTGACTTGAGATGGTTGTGGGACAGGTGGAGCACCTTGAGATTGAGGTTGTGGTGGTGTAGGCTGGCTTGGGGTGGGAGTGAACTGGGGCAAAGTGGAGCAGGTGGTCTGAATATCTTCTGCTTGGGCCTCATTTTTGAAATTTTTGGCTAAACTGTTTGGTGAATTGTAGATGGAACTTGAAGTGGAGGCCTAAATGGTGTTCTTCTAGTTACAGGACCTAGCCTCACTTGGTCTGCCATTAGAGCTAGTATTGCAGATCTTGGTGTTGCTGCTACAGATATGGAAGGAGTTGGATTCACAACACTTGAAACCTGGTTGTCGTATATAAGAAAGTATTCATGAAATTTAAGGTAAATAACAGTTTGAGGGGTCAACATTTCACACTAATAGAAGTAACTTACAACTGGAGTGTGTTGCTGGCTATTGTTAATGTGATCTTGGCTAGATGGAGCCTGGCTAGATGGAGCACTTTGGATCTTAGGAGCATCCTGTCCCTAACATTACGTTAAACAAAGAGTTAAATCACGAAGCAAAACCAATTATTCAGATTACTACTTAAATACAGTGCTTACATTCTCATTTAGTGCTGACTATGATAGTGGAAGGATAACTATTGATTGACTTGTGCTACCTTTTTTGGACTTCTTGATTTTAGGTTTCCGGTTGGGGTTAGATGGAGCATCCTTGTATGTCTTGTAATTATGTCATGCTACACCACATTTCCTTTGCAGCTGGCTTCTTTGGAGACATAACTTTTTTTCTTTCCCTTCATTACTCTCTGCCTTTTGCTACCATTGTCATCAGCACTGTTATCTTCTTCGTCACTGTCACTTTCAAATCCGGGTGGTGGAGGTTTGTTGGGCTCATCCTCCATACTCTCGTACCCATCATCAGATGACAAACTCTGAAGATCCACCAAAATCTCTTCTGCGACAGGACTGTTACTTTGGTTTCCAACATCCTCCATGATCTCAGGCTCATCAACAGGGTGGTTAAAGTATAAAACTCGTCTGTTTCTGTATTCTTCATTTTGTTCTCTCGCATTGTATTAATCCCTGCATCCCCTGTCAAAATATGCAGCCCAGACTCAACATCAGCACTCCTTGGATCATACCAATAAACTGTCTTGTATGATTGGTATCCCAAGCCCTTAAACAGTGTGATCAAGTCTCCGAAATTCACAAAATCCAGGTCCATTTCAGGAAACTTCTCTATCTTCCCATTTTTATAATCTAGAGAACCATTACTTTCTCTCACAAAATTACCTCCATGGTGGAAAACAGACACCACAAACACATCAACCATCTGAAAAATAAAAAACAAAAACAAAAACCAATGATCATGAAGTACTCTTTTCACATATCAAAAAGTAATGTCCTTCAAATGACAGAAACGAAAATCACCCCAGAAGTTTTCTTTGCCCTAACAGTTAATCAATTTCAAAGAAAAAATCCCAATACTTTTTTTACAACACTATCAACATGCACGTTTAGTCCTTTCACAACACAGTTCATACTTGCATAAGCATTGAACCTGGCAATCCACTAACTAAGCAACACAATGAAATCTTACATTCGGTGACGAAGACAGCGAATTAGACAACAATGGAGGCTTCTCCCTCTTCGACAGCCACTGCACGCCGCAACCGTCTCAGCCTGGGTAGTGGTTTTTTTGGAGGAAGAAACAGAGTATGTTGATCGTTGGTATTCTTAGGGTTTAATGAATTCAATAAGAGTGGTATGGGTGAAATGGGTATTGTATACAACTTAAGGGATGTGAGTGTATGTAAGGGCCAAATGCAAAACAACGTAGTTTTAGGTTGAGGGACTTATTTGTCCAATTTTCGAAAGTAGCCTTCCACTCATCAGTCCACGTGTCAACCCGTGACGCCAGGTCATCAGAACGGGAGCCACGTCAAACTTTTTCATTGGGTCTGACAGAGGCATTTGGACGGAGGGACTCATCCATCCAAGTTTTGTGAAGTTCAGGAATTTAAAAGTATTTTCAAATGGTTAGGAACGAAAATGTCCGCGGAGTAAAAGGTCAGGGACCTATTTGTCATTTTTTCTAAAATTTTAAGAGTATTTTTAAAATTTTTTGCCAAACTTTAAGGACAAAAAATATACTTTAACCCATATAATAATAATAATAATTTTATCTTTTCACAAAATATCTCATTATAATAAAAATTATATAAAAAATATAATTAATTTAAACTTTAGTTAGCATAAAATTCATTAGGTAAAATATTTTATTATAACAAAATTATATAATAGTTTTAATTAATCCAAATTCAAATGATAATAATAATTATAAAAATTAATTTAATTTTACCTATTAAAATAATTTTTAATAAATAATTTAAATTATTATAATAAATCATTATTAATTTAAATTTTAATAATTATAAAATTAATATAATTATTTTTTAATAAAATAATTTTTAAAAATATAAAATTTAAACTTAATAAAATAAATCATAATGTATTTATATTTAAATTTTAAAAAGATACTAGATGTTACATAAAAAAACCTTTCATTTTCCTTCGTGCAAAATTAGAAAGTCACCATTTTTGGGACACTGTTTAAAAAGAAGCTGAATGTGGGTGGAATTGGATTTACAGTAATTGAATTTATTTATATTTTAATACTATTTTTATTTACTCTATTCATATTAGTAATTCCAAGCTGGCAAGAACCCTACCATGTAGGACGCATTGCAAATGGCATCTCCCAAAATTTAACTTTTGGTCAATATTGTTAGACAGAACTAATTTTTTATGGTTAGTCTTATTCATATTTTTTATGGTTAGAATTGTGAGTACTTGAATTTTTCATAATCGAAAATAGTTAATTATATTTATAAATCATAAACGCTCGATCCTAAACCCTATTAATTTGTAAAATGGTTATAGTTCATGATTTATAAATGATAATTTATTTATATATCGATCATTAGTCATATATCATAATGCTATTTACAATTCATAAATATAAAATGTTTAATATTATTAAAGGATAAAATTAAAAGTTATTTTAAAGTTAAAAGTAAAATTTAATTAAATTAAACATTAAATAATTTGATATATGAACTGTTATGTATATACTAAAATCAGCCACTAAAATCAGCACCAGTATAAAATATATATTAAAAAAATTAAATCACATATGTATTTATACACAAATACATTGATAGCTAATTTTAGTAGTTGATTTTAGTGTACGAATAATATTTTTATTGATATATTAGAAACAAAAATGTATAATTTATTGTATATGTATTATATTTTTTCTTCATTCTTTTTAAATTTATTTATTTCTATAAATAAAATATTTTTTTAATTTATTTAAAAAAAATTCGAAGTTTATTTATTAGTCACTTTATAAACATGAGTAAAAGTTTTGAATTTATAATATAATTTATTCCGTAAAAATTTATTATTATTTTACTTGAATTGTTAATTCTTCTAAAAATAATATATTATTTTTATCTCTAATATTTTCATTTTATTTAAGTTGCTAATGTTATCCTACCATCAATTTTATTAACATATCATTAATGATAAGATGAATAATTTAAATATTAAAAATAACTTTAAAATTTATTTTATATATAAAAAATAAAAATAATACTCTACTCTTAATTTAATTTATATATGTTTTCTAATTAACTAATTGAGATTTGAGAACTTGAGGAAGACATAGAATATGCCTAGCCCAGGGTTTATTCTCAGAGCAAGCACAATAGACTTGGGAATATACTGTGTTTGTTGTACCTTAGAAGGCTATAATTTATTTTTGTTTTACTTAAAACAATGATGTTATTTCAACTTTATTTGATTGTCTACTTGACTAATATCACTTTTTCCTCGTTTTCTTTTTTTATTTTTTTAAAGATTTTATAAGAAAGCATAAATAATTTTATATTTGAATCTTATAAAAAAAATTATTTATCAATTATATTTGGTATAACAATATAAATTTTTATTTATTTACAGATACTTTACTGAGTTATCGTGTCTTCATGTGAGACACATTTCGAACACAACACTCATCAACATTCGTTCAACACGCGTATTTACTGTGTCCACAACTGTGTCTTAATAAAAAATAAAAAACTCTTCGCCGAATATACTTAAATACACCTAAATACTATCATGTATTCTTAATATGTATTCATGAAATAAATTTACAAATAGTATATATTAATATTATTAAAACAAAAATTATTTTAAATACTTTATATAATTAAAATAAGATACTAAAAATAATTAAAAAATTAGTTTATATTTTAATATCAATAAAATATCATAATATCATTACGGTTTATTTAAAAATGACTTTATATTTTATATACATGCGTGTCCTTGTGTTTTATAAGATTTTAAGATTTTAAAATTTGTGTGTCGGCGTGTCCCGTGTCCGTGTCAATGTATGTGCATTGTAATGTGAAAAACATTTAAAAGATCTTTTGAAAAAAATATATAAATTGTAACTTTTAAAAAAAATATTTTTTTATTTGTTTAGTACTTTTATTTGTACTACTAAAAATTTACTAAATATACTAAATATAAAAAAAAATTCATTAAAAAATATTTTTATCAATTTAATCAACTTAATAACATCCAAATAAGTATATAATATATAAAAAATTAATTAAATATTTCAGAATTTAAGTTAAAGACATTTAGTCATTTATACGCTCGTCGAAAAAGATATTAACTATTATGAATTTAGATCCTCTAAATTTTAAATTTTTATTTTAAAAAGTAAAGTGTGATCTTTCATCTTTGAATATTTTCTCTGTTATGTTTTCTCTTGATCCCACTTATAAAATAAATAGTGAAAAATTACACTTTATTTTTTAAGGTGAAATCTAAAATTTAGAGGATCTAAATCTAACTATTATAATATATGAATATTAATAGAATAAAAAAAATTATAATAAGTATAACAAGGTAAGAAACTTTAGAGGATGTCAAATAAAAAAAATATACGATCATATATATATATATATATATATAAAAGTATATATTATTTTTATAAACTATTTTATACTTTTTATGATATAAAAAATAAATTTTTTATTTTTCTCTTATAAAAAATATAAAAATAATATATATAATATTTTTATTATTTAATATTATAAAAACTATATATATATATATATATATATATATATATATATATATATTTACAGTATTTCCCAATTCAACAGGTTAAGGACTAAGTCGGTATTGAACTCTATTTAAGAGTTTATCTTTGGTCAAGAGATTGCTATATATACAAGACAAAATTCAAACTTTCAAAACTTACTTAAGTAGACTAGTGAGTTAACCAGTGAATCATCCAACTTGATTATAAAACTAAATTATTGTAGTTAACTTACTAACTGATGATTGCAGCAGCCCATCTAATGCCAACGGAGAAACTCCAAAATCATAAAATGATAAACAAAATTGTTATTTATATACTAAAAATTTGTTCAAATTTTAAATACAATATTTTTTTACATAACTAATAAAATACTCTACGTAATTAATAATAATTTAAAAATTAAAAAAATTATTTTATTTTATACATTAAAAAAATAAACTAACAAAATATTTATTTATGAGACTTATTTAAAATTAATATTTATTTATTAAATTAAAAATAATATATAAAATAATATATTTTAATATTTTTTTAAGTATTCTTAATAATAATAATAATAATAATAATAATAATAATAATAATAATAATAATATTAATATTATTATTATTATTATTATTATTATTATTATTATTATCAATTTGTTATTTACTTTGTCTAAAAAGGGTCGATCATTTATATTATAACAGCTTGTTTCGAATTATTAACTGAACCACAGACATACATGCTTGAATCCATTTATGCTACTTCGATTTACACAAAATTTTTGATAATTTGATTTGGCCTGATTAGATTTAATAGAAAAATTGACAAATCGAATAAATCTCATTCGATTTATATAAAGATGTACATTTCAAAAATTAATATAACATTTTTTGATTTAGGTGATTGGTATAATTTAAAATTATATTAGTTTATTTTTTATTTTATCCTAATTTTACCTTATCAAATCATAAAATGTAGGACATGCTTACAAAGAAAGGAATCACAAAAGGTAATTTAGCCCTTTTCCAATCTCCAATACTACGCCACTGCCACTGAACACGAGATGCTATGCAGCGTCGGTATTCGACTAATTTTTTTATATATGTAAAAATGTTGGGTATAATTTTTTTATATGAATTTTAATTTTTTTAATTTTTAACTAAGAAATTAAATCTTTAAATTTAAATAATAATAAAATTTTTTAAAAGATATGAAGATCAGATTTCTTAAATTTTTATTTTAAATTTTTTTATTTATGTTAAAATAATTTTTTAAATAAAATAAATTTATAGGTTTAATTTACAAATTTAAAATTTTTTTAATATTAAAATATAAATTTATATATTTAAAAAATTTTAAAATAAAAAAATAAATTTAATCCCTAAATTTGTATATTAAAAAAAAATTTAAAAGTCACAAATTTTATACTCTTCACATGAAAAAAGCACGTCAAATTTTCATATGGTTTAAAATCACCATCTCCAACCATCCAATCCAAAAAATCAAATCACCATTACACACAAAATAAAAACCGACAACACCCATTCCGTTTATTCTTCCTTCTCGTAAAATCTCTGATTCATCTTTTCCTGCATAATGGGAAAAAAAACTGATAAAAGCCACTGGAAGACGGTTTTGCCCCTGTTATTTCTGTCTCTGTTCTCCACCGTCGGATCATTATGGTCGTCCTCCAATCATGGGCGAGCATCATCAACAATCCGATTCCAATTAGGAAGAGATACGGGTGGGGAGAGGCTGGTTCCGATGCGGGCAGGTGCACCCTTCAAGATCGCTCTGTTTGCGGACCTCCATTTTGGAGAGGCCCAGTCAACAAACTGGGGACCAATTCAGGATGTAAACTCCATTAAGGTGATGAACACAGTGCTAGACGACGAAACTCCAGGTGAGGTGAATACTCTAGAACTTACTCTATTATCTTATTTCAACCTTTTAAAATTCGGCTTGAGTTGTCACGAGCAGATATGCTCCATACATGACAAGTCAAACTATTCTTACTCATTTTCTATTTTGTTGGTAATAAAACGGAAAGAGTACATAAAGAGTACGCAAACATAATAAAATTGTGAAAGAATAATAAAAAAAATGAAAAAATTTCATTGATTGTTAGATTTGATTAAAATTTATAAACTATAAATGTAAAACTAAGTATATATAGAGCATTGGCTTATGAAAGATAAAAACAAATAAAGATAAGATAAAGATAATATAAGATAAAATAATAAAGACTAAAATTATAATTGAATTTGTGTATTCTGTTGGGCTGAATTTTTGTACCGTGAGACGTCTTTATTGTTGTCATAGGCTAAGGTAGAAGAGTGGTTTAATAGTTGGTTAATTGATTAATTGTTGATTTAAATTTAAGAGTGAATATCCAATCTGACTTTTCGGCTCCAAATAAAAAAGAAAATACCTTTTTCGGCCATGATTTTACTTTTATGGGATTCCTGTGTCAAAAAAATATTGATATGAAAGCTGATCAGTCTCATAAAAATAAAGATGAGAGACAAAAAATATATTTTTTTTATTAAAGACCTTGTTTTTCAAAGTATTTGTGATGGCTATTTAGGATTTTTATTCTAAATTTTTTTAATCTCCCTGATGAAACTGTTTTACTTTTCGGATTAAATAATTATATGTTAAAAATGAATTGTTTAATAAATTTTGGTTTCATATGTTTTGGAATTTAACTTAAATATATTATAACTATTAATTATAAGATTAAATATAATTCAGTGGACGATAATAAATTGCAGATTGCTTAGTATCATCTTAAGCTAAGCACAAAGATTCAAACAAACAACAAAAAGACAATGTGTTTTAGGTATAACAACTTAATTAAATGAAAAGCATGCTTCATGATAAATTTGTTTTAAAGATTTAAATGTAAGGAATATATAAATTAAGAGTTTAACTTTAGGGTAAAGTATTAAATTGGTCTTTTATGTTTGGGCGTAATTCTGTTTTTTATGGTATAAAGTATTCTATTTGAATCCAAAGTCATTTAGCTTCAATTTAGTCCCACCAGGGGTCAAAGATAAATAATTAACGAAATGTCCTACAATACATAAGAACAAGGTCGATAATCTAGAGAATAAGTACAAGCTTCAACTGCACAAAATCAACCATGAACATTTATTTATCATTTTTCCTATAATTAAAATGAAATACTTTCTATAAAACTAAAAAAAAATGTTTAATACATGTATTGATGCATCCAGAGTTGATTTTGTGCCTCTGGAGCTTGTACTTATTCTCCAAATTATCGACTTTGTTCTTATACTGCTGTCATGTATGACATTTTGTTAATTATTTATCTTTGACCTCACGGTAGGACTAAATTGAAGCTAAATGAAATTTTTTTGGATTCAAATAAGACACTTTAAATTTTAAAGATCAAAACAGGATTACGCCTAAACGTAGATGACTAATTTAGTACTTTACCCTTAATTTTAATGTATTGATAGTATAAACTATTTTAAATAATTATCCAATTATATCCTTTTTTTAGGACCATTCACGTAAATAATATAAAAAATAATTATTTTTGATGACGTGACATTTCATGATTGGATACACAGGTAAAAAATACAAGGATATGAACATGTTATATGTGATGCTTGAGTAGTTACATGTTTAAATTCCAACTATGCTAATAACTTAGGAAAAGTTGTTATGGATTTATTGAATAGAACTGCTTTAGTTCAAGGTAGCTATGGATCTTTTCTTGCCCCCTATGTCTGTGAATTAATTTTCTTTATGATCATTTATAGGTTTCATGAAAACCAAAGGCTAATGAAATTATATGACAGATTTTGTGATATATCTTGGTGATGTGATTACGGCTAACAACATAATGGTTGCAAATGCAAGCTTGTACTGGGATCAGGCAATCTCTCCTACGCAAAACAGGGGCATACCTTGGGCCAGTGTATTCGGAAACCATGACGATGCTGCTTTTGAGTGGCCATTAGAGTGGTTCTCAACACCTGGGATTCCTCAAATCCGTTGCCCTCCAACCGAAACTTTTTGTTCAGGTACTCGGTAATACGTTTCAGATAATTAAGGTTCTTGTTATTGTACAGTTTCTTGATAGGGAATTGAAAATATAATCATAGTATATGATCTTTAATACATTCGTAGAAGTAGGTTGATCTGGTTTGTGTAGAGTTATGAATATTTCTCTGAGGATTAAAGAATAGGTTGTTTGTAATTTTCAAAGAGAGAAATATTAGGGAGCCAACACTTTTTAGTAATATTATCCAATATTTTTAGCTAACATTTTAATTTTATACTATTAAAATTAGGATTTGAAGTTTAAGATTTAGAATTTAATACTTAAAATTTATCTAAATAAGTTAAAATTGAATAAAAGTACTTTATTTTTTAAAAAAATATTTTTTTTTAACTCAAAAAAGTCCATCCAAACTAACACTTAGAATATTGGCAAGTGTCAGCCAAAATTGATAAATTTTGTTGGTCATGTAGCATTACTCAATCAGGTATAGTTATCTAGTTAGCTAGTAAAAGCACACAAACAAGTTACAAGTGCATGCAAACACTCATAGGGACACAGTTGGAGGAGAGGCACTTGAGCGAGAGATACGTGAAGAAGCTAGTGACAAGACGAAAAATTCATCACGTCAGAAAACTTGTCCACTGAAATCGCGTTTTAGTTGCTGAGTTTTGGTTACGTTTAATAAATTCAGACCATGCTGATTCAGATTTGATCATTTTCAGGAGAAGAAGGATGTTTCAAAGGAACAGGACGACTTGAACTACTAAAGAACGAGATCAAGCACAATGGTTCTTTCTCTACCTATGGTCCTAGAAATCTTTGGCCAAGTGTCTCTAACTATGTCCTTCAAGTTTCATCATCAGAGGATCCACAATTGCCCGTGGCTTTCCTCTACTTCCTTGATTCTGGTGGTGGTTCGTATCCGGAAATAATATCTAGTGCTCAGGCAGAATGGTTTCAGCAGAAAAGCAAACAAATTAATAGTGATTCAAGGTAGAATAAAGCATTGCATTTATATTCGGATAAACAGTTTTTCTTCTGGTTTCTTATTTGTGTTTTTCAATTAAGAACTCTGATGCACGGACACTAACACAACACCAGACACAACACGAAATATGAGACACATAAACATACGAATTTTAAATTTTTACAAGACACGAGAATACATGTTAAGATTGGTGAGTTTTAAATTCTTACAGAATATTTAAAATATTTTCATGTTTTAATAAATAATAATATATGCTATTTTTAAATTCATTTCAAGAATACATGTTAAGAATAAGATTCGAGATGTAATAATTAGGTGTGTCTAAGCATCTTTGAAAAAGAATTTTTTATTTTTTATTAAGATACGGTTAGACAAAAAAAACACGCAAAATGCGTATTGATAAGTGTCTTGTCCAAAATATGTTCGACACCCAGATACGATAAGTCAGCAAAGTTTAGTGCTTCATAGATTAAGAAAATAACTAGAAAATAGTTCTTTGATTATCATGTTTTCTCTTGTATTTTTCTCATGACTCAAATGAAGCATATATTATTTGTAATTGGCAGGGTGCCAGAGATTATTTTCTGGCATATACCGAGTACGACCTACAAGACCGTCGCTCCCAAGCTTACAATACAAAAACCTTGTGTCGGTTCAATTAACAAGGAAAGTGTTGCATCTCAAGAAGCTGAAATGGGTATCATGAATCTTCTTGTGAATAGAACTTCTGTCAAGGTAAGTTCTAAGCCATCTTGGTGAGTTGGAAATAAAAAAGTTGTAGGATTATGACTAGTTAAGTAATACACTTCTTATTAACCAAGTAATACACTTCTATCTAGTTAAGTAATCTCTCACAAAGAAGGATGAAAGTATCTTATCATTGGCCTGGTTGCGTTTTAGGAATAATAGCAAAAATTTATCCTATAATCTTATCATATGTTATAATTGATTAAATCTCTTCTCATCCAAATGCAAACATCGTTAAGATTGGTGAGTCTTTTGCTTGATTGTTGATTTTATTTTGAGAAAATGGAAAATATTTTTTTTAGTGATACTTTATTAATCTTGACCATATAATAGGTATAGGGAGAAAAGTATGTACATATACACAATCTTTGGGATTTAGCAGAAGCATCCCAAAAGATTATAACCCAACCATTATAGTGCCAAGCTCCCTCTTGTCAGCTAAAGAGTTGTCCTCTATACTGTGGTATTATTAGATATATAATTATTCATGTGTCTCCACCTGATAATTTAAGTTTTTAGGATATGATTTCATGATAGGTATCCCGTGCAAGCTTATAACAAGTCCTAGATCTCATTCTTCTCGTGGATATTTGGTAAAGCAACACCTAGTGGTATTGAGAACCAGAAATTTTTGTGTAACTTAGATGAAAGTAAGTTTGATATTCTAATTTATTTAATTTGAAATTCTTTTACTCTAAAACCTTTTCTTTCCCATGAAGAATTTAGATCTCCAACCTACTAAAATTGGGTAATCTTTAAAAAAAGTTTAACTTTCCGAGTCATTTTTCCGAGCAACCATTCTCTTTAATCATAAATTGAATGGATTCTTTAAGTCCCAGTGCCTTTGCTTTACACACGGATGAAGTTGCACTAATCCCAGTATCTCACACAACATCACCAAATGTAAGGCTCGTTTGGTTAGTGCCTCAAAGACATAACATCTTAGAGGAATGACATTAGTATCTGTGTTTTAGTGTCCTCTTCTACCTTATCTCTTGTTCCAAAATCCAAATGCAGCATTTCTCAATTCGAACCCCCTCGATTTTTGAAGTACTCTCAACCATCTCATTACTTTTATCCAATTCTGTAAACATTTTATCAGCATAAATATAGGATACTCCTAATTTTCTCACATAATATCTTTTCATATACATCAACATCTTCAATAATTATTTAATTCCTTAACATCCACGATGCCTATATATAACTGTAAAGAACAAAATGATCCATTTCTTTTGTTTCACACTATAAATTCTGATTTTAACTACAGACCAAAATAGTTACTGTGATTATTTGGCATTACACACACCAACTTTAACCAATTATAGCAACCCTTAATTTTCCAGGAGAATTCGCAATGCAAGAATAAATGGTTATTAGTTTCCTCGATGATAGAAATAGGTTTCTATTGTTTATAGGAGGAGATGTAAGGAGTAGATAAGCTGAATTTTCACTACTTAATTCATAATTGTTGCTGGTTGGCTGCTAGTTAGCTCTTTTAAGCTAGTTTAGCAGGTTAGGAGCAGTAGTTCTAGGCTTAACTACTGCCTATAAATTCTAGGGGTTAGTTAGTTCTAGTTAGTTTTATTCAGTTTGTTAATTTAGGAGAGGAAAATTCTCTCCAGAGTTGATTAGATCCAACAATGTATTTTAATTAGGGATTGTGATTTACAATCCCTAGTTCATCAATAAAATCCCCTAATTCTGCTAGCTCTTAGTTCCTACCAACTATTATCAGAAGTCCATAGATCTTGGTACTTGTGGTGAATGGTGCAACCACGATCACACAAAATGGAAGGGAGATTGGATGTGATGGAATTGCGTTTTAACTGATTTGAAGACCTGTGTCGCGCGTTGCAGGAGATGCTGCAGAGGACCGATGCACGAGTGGATTCCATGGAGCGAGGCGCTCCAATCCACCACGACCGGAGTTCTCCGGCGTTGCACCAGGCCGTCGCCGGCTCGGAAGGAAGCAGAACCGCACCGGAGTAGTGGTGAAGATTAGAACTCCTGATATTTCGAGGTGAGGACGCGATGACTTGGATCGAAAGTATAGAGCAGTTCTTCCTGCTCAGAGCGGTGCTAGAGGAGGAGTGGCTCGCGGTGGCGACGTTCGCCATGGAAGGCCGCACGTTCACATGGTTTAGGTGGTGGGAGGCGACAAGCTCAGTGCTCCAGTGGCAGTTCCTCAGTGTGGTGCTGCTATGGCACTTTCAACTGGCATGGCTATAGAGTCCGTATCAAACGCTGCTGAACCTGAAACAGTCGAATTCGGTCCGGGACTATGTCGAATCAGTTCGTGCTTCACGCGCGGCCTTTCCGCGGAATTGTGCTGGAATTGCTAATGGACCTTTTCTTGAACGGCCTGAAATTGGAAGTGGGTGAAGAATGTAAACTGTTTCCATATCAGTCAGTGGATGAGTTGATGGAGTTGGCACAAAAGGTAGAAAATCGCAACATTGCCTTGCCAGGAGTATCAGGACACAGTAAACCACCGACTTCCAACTTTGTCATTACCAATTCACCTGCCACCAAAGCTGTGCACCCTGCTACAGCGTCTGATTCTGCAGATCATAAGGGCGTAGAGTCAATGATGAATCCCTTGCGATGGCGCAGATTGAGACATCTCAGCAACGAAAAGTATCTGGCGAAGTGTGCCAGGGAGAATGTTTCTTCTGTGTTGAACTGTACTCAACGGACCATGTATACAAGAGCAAGGAGTTCAAGCTGCTAATCATGGAAGCAGAGGCTAAGGAAGGAGACTGGTTGGAGCACGAAGTTGTTCTGGACATAATAGAACAACTAGAGCTCAAACTTTCATGTTCCAATCGCCACCATAGGTCGTTCAAGGTGTGGGCTGAGGTGAAAGGGCATCGAGTGACGGTGCTGGTTGATTGTAGGGCCTCGGATAACTTCGTAGCACCAGAAATTACAGCAAAATCGGCGCTGGTCATAGATACTACACCTAAGTTCCGAGTGAGGGTGGCTGACCATCAAAATTCAGGGGGACAGGACAGATGCAACAGAGTAACATTAAGCTTCCAAGGGCTGTTCATAACAACGGATTTCTACCTTTTTTGCATCGAAGAATCGGAGTTTGTTTTGGGGATGGAATGGTTAGACAAGTTGGGAGTCATTAGAGCAAGTTTTAAGGATTCTTGGATCAAGATACTCAAGGGTGGGGGCCTTTAATTTTGAAAGGTGACCCAAAACTGTGTTAAGGTGGGCTAAATTTACACTCGGCTTCGATTGTAAGTGTGCCACAGTTGATACATACAGTGTTGGACGATTACGAGGTAGTCTTTCATCCACTATCAGGGCTACTGCTGCATCATTCGCATGATCATGCTATTCCCTTAAAAAGGAAGGAGCTGTTGTGCCTAATATTAAGCCTTACCATTTTTCATATCACCAAAAAGTGATAATTGAAGAAATGGTTACGGAGATGCTGGTTTTAAGAATCATTCGGCCTAGTATAAGTCTGTATGCTAGTCCCATCTTGCTGGTCAAGAAGAAAGATGGAGGTTGGAGATTTTGTGTGGACTACCGCGCTCTAAATGGGATCACCATAACGAATAAATTTCCAATTCTAGTCATTGATGAGCTTTTGGACGAGTTAGCAGGGGTGTCGATTTTTTCCAAGCTTGATTTGAAGTCCGGGTATCATCAAATTAGGATGCGCGATTAAGACATTCACAAAACTTGCTTCCAGACGCATGAGGGACACTACGAATTCTTGGTAATTCCTTTTGGCCTAACCAACGTGCCGAGTTCTTTTCAAGCTTTGATAAATGACATCCTTAAGCCGTTGCTTCGGAAGTTTGCATTAGTCTTCCTCGGTGATATCTTAATCTACAGCCGGGATGTCGAGAGTCATGTCGTTTCACTTGTTGCAAGTATTTTGCATTATCACCACCAATAAGCTTGTGTTAAATTCCAAGAAGTGTACATTTGCGGTGGATTCAATGGAGTATTTGGGCCACATAATCTCGACTGAAGGGGTGGCTACAGACCCTAGCAAAACAGCAGCCATGCTTACTTGGCCAGTCCCTAAGGATGTACGTGCCTTGCGGAATTTTTTGGGCCTCACTGGGTACTATTGGCGGTTTGGGCAAGGATATGGCATCATTGCCAAACCATTGACAGATTTAACAAGAAAGAATGCTTTTAAATCGAACGCTAAAGCCATGGCAGCCCTTCCCACATTGGCTGTCCCAGATTTTTCACAAGAGTTTGTCATAGAGACCGATGCCTCGAGCGAAGGGTGGGGGCCGTGCTGTCTCAACAGGGGCGCCCGATTGCATTTCTAAGTCAAGCATTGTCACCAAGAGCGTGTAAAAAATCAGCTTACGAGAGAGAATTGATGGTAGTGGTGCTTGCTGTCCAGAAATGGCAACATTACTTGCTGGGAAGTCATTTCATGGTGCTAACGGACCAGCGGAGCTTGAAGTTTCTTACCAAGCAACATTTGATGGATCCGGCCCACCTCCAGTGGACAAAAAAGTTGTTGGGCTTGGACTCCGACATCAAATATCGGCCGCTATTGGAAAATAAGGCAGCGGATGCTCTTTGGCGGCAAATGATAGCTAAGGCTATCTTGGTAGTGCACATAAATCTTTGGGATGGTATAGATGCTAAGATAAAGGAAGATCCAGAGATGTAAAAAATGGTGATTGCCTTGTAGTAGGGGTCTGAGGATTTCCCTGGTTACTCCTCAAGGAAAGGGAAGCTGTTCTATCAAGGAAGAGCAGTGTTATCGGCAAATTCGGCTCACATACCCTCCCTGTTGGCCAAGCATCATGACAGCAGGATGAGGGGCCATTCGGGGTACTTTTGTACATACAAGAGGCTGGCGGTAGAGGTCTATTGGAAGGGGATGCAGCGATGGGTGAAGGATTATGGACGCTTGTTTTATTTGCCAACTGAAAAGAGATTTGGTAGATTCTTGTGAGAGAGAGAGAGAGAGAAGAGAGAGAGAGAGAGAGAGAGAGAGAGAGAGAGAGAGAATTCAAGAAGAGAGGATATTTGTGATTGAATGCACCACCGAATTTTACACCAGACTTTGGTTTATATACAGCTATGATAAGCCTCTCTTTACAACACACTCAACTTCACTCTCAGCGTGGCACTACTCACTAACAGACTTCTAACGTGTCTAACTAACTCCAACTTAATGCTTTTGACTACTACTTACTCTCTATACTTTCATCCCCCCTCAAACGAAGGCATTGAACATCTTCAATCCTGAGTTTGCTTCGAAAGTCAAGGAACTTTGTGGAAGAAACTGCTTTGGTCATTATGTCTGCAATTTGAACATCACCAAGGATGTGTTTCACTGCAATTCTGCCAGCAGCAACATGATCACGAACAAATGCCAAGTCAACTTCAAAGTGCTTTGATCTAGAGTGCCAAACCGGGTTGGCAGACAGGAGCACAGCGCCAGAGTTGTCACAATACACTTTTGGAGTTGGACCTGTGATGTGAATTTCACGTATAAGCTTTGTCAGCCATAGCAATTCTGCTACAACAGCCGCAATACCTCTATATTCCGCCTCTGTACTTGATCTAGAGACACAGTGTTATTTCTTAGAGGACCAAGAGATAAGATTCCTCCCCATATACACACAATAACCAGCAGTAGACCTCCTATCTTCAATATCTGAAGCCCAGTCTAAATCAGTGTACCCAGTTGGAGACAGGTCAGAGCACCTCTGTAAATGCAAGCCCAAGGAAGTGGTTCCTTGTAGATACCTTAATATCCATTTCACTGCCTTCCAATGTGATTCCCTTGGTGACTGCATAAACTGACACACTTTATGCACCGAGAAAGCCAATTCGGGTCTGGTGATAGTGACATATTGCAAACTCCCCACTATAGAGCGGTACAAGCCAGCGTCGCCAAACAAGTTGCCATCTTCCGAGGTCAATTTCAGATTAGATGTCATGGGAGTAGGAGAAGGTTTACATCCATCCATTTTCACCCTCTTCAACAAATCATTGATGTACCTTGTCTGGGAAAAAACAAGACCACCAGTGGTAGTCTTGGTGACCTCGATTCCCAAGAAGTAAGATAGTTCACCCATGTCTTTAAGAGAAAATTTGCTATTAAGCTTTGTTGTGATGTCCCGAATTGTTACTGAAGAGGTTCCAGTGATGATAATATCGTCAACGTACACCAGTAAAAAGGTAGTGGAATCAGAAGAGTGCCTGACAATTAGTGATACATCATACTTGGTGGGGGTGAATCCCAACCCATGCAGTGCATTAGAGAGCTTAGTGAACCAAGCTCTTGGCGCTTGTTTGAGTCCATATAGTGATCTGGTGAGTCTACAAACCACATTTGAGCCTCCAATTTCAAATCCTTGAGGCTGCCTCATGTAAACTTCTTCATGAAGGTCGCCATTTAGGAACACATTGTTGACATCAAGCTGCCTAATGCTCCAGCCTTTTGATAGTGCCAGTGTCAAAACCAGTCTTATTGTTGCCGGTTTAATAACTGGGCTAAAGGTTTCTTTGAAATCAATTCCATCCCTCTGACTGCACCCTAAAGCAACCAGCCTTGCTTTATATTTGTTGATTGAGCCATCCGCATTGTATTTGACTCGAAATACCCATTTGCTACCAATAGCATTTCGGTTCTGTGGCAATTCTTCAAGTCTCCATGTATTGTTTCTCATTAGTGCTGTATACTCTTCTGTCATTGCTTATCTTCACTTGGGGTCACTCAATGCTTCTCTTGCTGATGTCGGTTCAAGGCTCTTTTCAGTGTTTGCTTGAAAGGCCTTCGGTTTTCTGATGCCATTTTTCGATCTCGTAATCATGTGATGGCTACCTGATGGAGGTTCCTGTTGGTGTAAGGGTGAGGGGTCAATGCCAGGTTGCATTAAGGATTGAGAGTGGTCAATGGATAAACTAGTGTTAAGTGATGGTGACGGTGAGGGAGTAAGGTGGGTAATAAGAGAGTTGGGAGCAAGGTTTGTTGGTTGAGAAGGTGGAAGGCACACAGTGGAAGGTGGTGGCTAGTTTGGGAGAACAGGAATGGAAGGCAATAGGTGTGGATAGGAGATTTCTCCTTTAGTGGTGGAGATGGTAGTCTTCTTGGAACTGTACATTTCTTGTAACAAGAACCTTTCCTGTTTTTGTTAAGCATTTGAATCCCTTATAATGAATTGCTGGACCAAGATACACACAGGGCTCAGATCTGAACTGTAATTTATTAGTGTTGTAAGGTCTGGTGTTGGGATAGCAGAGGCAACCAAATACTCTGAGCATGGACAAAGAGGGACTCTTTCTAAATAGTTTTTCAAAAGGAGATCTGAACTGCAAAACTGGTGTGGGAAGCAAGTTTATGAGCTGAGTAGCTGTGGTGAAAGCATCTCCCCAATACTTGATAGGCACACTGGCTTCAGCTAGTAATGATAAACCCATTGTAGCAATGTGTTTATGTTTCCTTTCGGCAGCACCATTCTGTTGATGAATATGTGGACAAGAAAAACGATGCAAGATACCTTCTTGTTTGAGGTAATTAGACAAAGCAATATACTCCTTTGCATTATCCGATTGTATACATTTAATCTTTGCATTAAGTTGGAGCTCAACCATTTTCTTAAATTCAACAAAAACTGACTGCAATTGTGACCTATTGTGTAACAAATAAATCCATGTAAATTTAGAATAGGCATCTATAAAATGAACATAATATCGGGCTCCTTTTATTTCAGAAATGGGTGCTGGACCCCAAATGTCTGTGTACAAAAGTTCTAAAGGTGAATGGATTATTGTTTCTGACTTAGGAAAGGGAAGCTGTTGTGCTTTTCCCATACAACAAGCATTACACAATGAGTTTGAAGCAGTGAAAGGAATTTGGTAACTTCTAAGAATTCGAGTAAGAACATCAGAAGAGGGGTGTCCTAATCTAAGCTGCCAAAGCTTGAAATTTGACAGTCCAGCCACTGTTGCAGCATAAGCAGCTGGTGAGTGTGCTTTATTGGTGACAGCAGGTCCAAAGGAGTACA
Organism: Arachis ipaensis; assembly: GCF_059453495.1. Lineage (NCBI taxonomy): Eukaryota > Viridiplantae > Streptophyta > Magnoliopsida > Fabales > Fabaceae > Arachis > Arachis ipaensis. The sequence continues at coordinate 82,688,342 of NC_142437.1, read as the reverse complement.
TTCCAGCTTTAACTGTTCCTTGGAGAAGCGTCTCCTTGGAATCCTGAGATTTCACTAGACACGTGTGAGGGTGAAACTCAACCCAGACATTATTATCACATACAAATTTATATACACTCAACAAATTCTTTTTGATATCTGGTACATGCAGTAGTTTTTGCAATTTAAAAGTGTAATTAGAAGAAAATGGTTTGATTAATGAGCTTCCAACTTTAGTAATTGGCAAAGAATTTCCATTACCTACAATAACCTGTTCACTTCCATTGTAGTTGCTGTATTCAGGCACATTTGATGGATCTGGAGTCATGTGGTATGTTGCACCTGAGTCCGGGTACCAATTTGGATCATAAACTGTGGATGGAGCAGCTGCCATTGCAACATTTGCCTGAGCATTGTGTCCACTGTTCTAGCTTACATACTCTTTATTGAACCTGTGCCAACATTCCCGTGCTAAAATGCCCTGGTCTTTCACACACTTGACACACTAATCTGAAGAATTGGCCTCTTCCTCTTCCAGAACTTTGGTTGAATCCACTTGTTCTTCCTCTGCCTCGCGGAGCATAGCTACCTCTTGACTGAAAACCTCTTCCATTTTCTCTTCCATATCCTCTTCCATTATAGTTGTCAGGTCTTGTGTAATTGTCAGTTCTTCTTTGAGTTGCTGTATGAGTCAGATTTGCTTGAATTGAGCCTTTCTTGAATTTTTCAAACCATTCCTCTTGTGTGAGTAACAACGCTTCCAGCGCTCCTACTGAGATTGGATTATCTCTAGCATTTATCGAGGTGATGAACGAACAGTACTCTTCTGTTAATCCAGCAAGAATGGCTTCAACATGAGCAGCTTCATCCACAGGATCTCCAACAGAGATCAATGAATCTACAGTTTTCTTGATTTCAAGAAGATAATCATTCATGGAACCTTCCTTCTTTGTATCACTCAGCTTGCTTCTGAGTTGTCTAATCTTGGCTTAAGTTTGCGAAGCAAAGAACATCTCCAATCTCTTCCAGATCTGATGTTAATATGTGCAGCCTACCATTCGTGCAGTGAATGATGAATTCATTGAAGTTAAAAGCCAAGATTTCAATAAAGCATCTTGCCTTTTCCAAGCCCTAAATTCTGCAGTGCTCTTTCCTCTTTTTTCATCTTCAATATCGAGTTGAACTGTTTTGGTATGTTGTCTCCTTTGATGTGATTGATGAGATCATGACCTTCAATCGTTGCTTCAACTTGCTCCTTCCATGGCAAGAAATTTTCTTCATCTAACTTGATTGCAATCGGATTTGAAAAGCTGTGTATCACTTCTGTGCTGTTTCTATTTGTTTCTGGTTCCTCCATTTCTGCGCCCTAGGCTCTGATACCATGAAAAGAGATTTGGTAGATTCTTGTGAGAGAGAAAGAGAGAGAAGAGAGAGAGAGATAATTCAAGAAGAGAGGATATTTGTGATTGAATGCACCACCGAATTTTACACCAGACTTTGGTTTATATACAGCTATAATAAGCCTCTCTTTTACAACACACTCAACTTCACTCTCAGCGTAGCACTACTCACTAATAGACTTTTAACGTGTCTAACTAACTCCAACTTAATGCTTTTGACTACTACTTACTCTCTATACTTTCACCAACAAAGCAAATACGTCGCGCTTAAGCCAGTGGGACTGCTGCAATCCTTGCCAATTTCGGAGAGAATATGGGATATATCACTATGAATTTTGTGGTCGGCTTGCCTAAGACAAAGGGCATGGACACCTTTTTTGTGGTAGTCGACTGGTTGAGCAAATATGCCCACTTTATATCGTTATCACACCCTTTTTCTGCCAAGGAAGTGGCTGGAATTTTCATTAAGGAGGTGGTAAAGCTTTATGGATTTTCGAAATCCATTATTTTTGACCGAGATAGAGTTTTCATGAGTAGATTTTGGTTCGAATTATTTCAGGCAGCGGGCATGAAACTGAAATATAGCATCGCGTTCACCCACAGACGGACAGGCAGACAAAGGTGGAGAATAGGTTCCTCGAGACATACTTGAGGTGCTTTGTGGGTGGATATCCAAAGAGGTGGTTGGAATGGTTACCAAGGACAGAATATTGGTTTAACAGGACCTTTAATGCTTTAGCATGCACTACCTCATTTCAGGCCGTTTATGGGGTGCCTTCCTAATTTTGTTCCGAGAAGAGACATACCCATCGCAGGTTGAGAAAGTGGCTGCACTGGCAGCGATCAGAGATGCGGTTCTAGCTGACTTAAAGCAGCATTTGATGCAAGCTAAGTAGAGAATGAAGCAAATAGTGGATAAGAAGAGAAGGGAGTTGGAATTCGGGATAGGAGACTGGGTGTACCTCAAGCTACAACCTTACCAAATCTGTTCCTTGGCTCAAAGGATAAATGAGAAATTGAGCCCTTGCTTTTATCAGCCTTTCAAAGTGCTAGAGAGGGTGGGCCTAGTGGCATACCGATTGGTGCTGCCGAACGGGTGCAAGCTCCACCCGGTCTTCCATGTAAGCAAGTTGAAGAAGGTTGTCCCGGCATCACAGCAACTGCATGTTTTTCCACTAGCGATGGCAAAGGATGGCGAATTAATGGTGCAGCCCGAAGGTATTTTGGCATCTAGGTTAGCGGGGGATGGCTCCTTAGAATACTTGGTTTGTTGGCAAGATCTTCCATCATGCGAGGATAGATGGGAGGAGGCTGTCGCGCTGCGACGCTCTTTTCCCGAGTTCCACCTTGAGGACAAGGTGGTTGTCCAGGGGTGAGTAATGATAGGAACAGGTTTCGATTGGTTTATAGGAGGAGAGGTAAGGAGTAGATAAGCTGAATTTTCACTACTTAATTCATAATTGTTGCTAGTTGGCTGCTAGTTAGCTCTTTTAAGCTAGTTTAGCAGGTTAGGAGTAGTAGTTCTAAATTTAACTGCTGCCTATAAATTCTAGGGGTTAGTTAGTTCTAGTTAGTTAGAAAATTCTGTTCAGTTTGTTAGTTTAGGGGAGGAAATTCTCCCCAGAGTTGGTTAGATCTAACAGTGTATTTCAATAAGGGATTGTGATTTACAATCCTTAGTTCATCAATAAAATCCCTTAATTCTGCTAGCTCTCAGTTCCTATCACATCCACATCACAAAACACAAAATTTCTAAGTTATCATTGAAAGGAAAACATAACTTCACATGGCTTAATGTAGAAAGATAAATGGGCATTTGATTTTAGTTTTTCATTAGTTTAGGTGTTATTGGAGCATTAAATTTTAGGTATAAGATTGTGATTCTAATTACAACATACTATAGGGATTATGAGTTCTCACTTGTTTAATACCTAAAGCTTTACTTATAAATTTTATATTATTATGCTTTTTTATTGAGACGTTGCTTGAAATTCCTGGAGTTTTATGTGAATAGCGCTCATTGCTGATAACAAAACCGTTTTGAAAAGATTCTTTGTAGTCAGTCATATCTTGAAAACACATTCACGTGGTACTCGATGAACATAGAATAATTTCTCCATTTTGTTGCACTATTTGATCATCCTTTAAATGAGATTCTTAGATGTTCCTTTTTATCCATTATCTTATTTTGTCCAGTTGTTTATTTTGTTAATTTTAATTTGCACTTGTTTAGCATCCATCTGCTATTGGACCCACAAACTGAATCCATTTACCTTGTTTTACTTCAGATTTTAATGTATTTTTTTCTTTTAAGGATAGAAATTTATAAAATTTGTGAAACATCCAAGAACATACGTATGCCACTTTGCCACTATAGCTCACAACATAATACAGCCGGAGTTCCCAACAAAATAGTAAAATGTATCAATGATGTCTTCTTATGAAAGTTAGATATTTTAATTTTGGCCTCTCTAAATTTTGTTAAGATGTTAGTCCTTCTCTTTTACTGTTGGCCCCTTATAGCTCCAAATTTTGGTCATTGTTAGCATTTTAAAACATATTTTTGGTCTTGTAAAGTGCTCTTAGTAGTTTTTAAATCATCAAAATATTTGACACTAATATATCTAGCTTTAAAAAAAAACACGTTAGAGTTACTAAAACTAAATCCAAAGCAACTCATTTACTGCAATTACAAAAGTATTTAAACTTTTTAACCTTTCATAAATTGCAGGCAATATTTGTTGGACACAATCATGGCTTGGATTGGTGCTGCCCATACCAAAAACTATGGCTATGCTATGCAAGACACACTGGCTATGGTGGCTATGGAGATTGGCCTAGAGGAGCTAGAATTCTAGAGATCACTGAGAATCCCTTCTCTCTAAAGTCTTGGATAAGGATGGAGGATGGACAAATGCACAGTGAAGTTGGCTTAAGTTGAAGGTCCATCATCTAAGTATAGAAAATGTTTAATCAAAAGTAAATACTAAAGACACCTATGACTTAAAAAAGTAAATACACTGGAAAATAAACGAAAATTGATGCTAGCAAATTTGTAAATTTGTATTCTTTGCGGGCATACGTGTGCACGGGATTGTAGATATACATTCTTATGTATCTTGTTATTGAATTCACTATACATATTGTTCTTGTGTGGTGAGCATTGTAGGATGTATAACTCGTTTTGTCCAGGTCTAAACTCGCCTTCGCTTGAAATGGATAAGGTATAGCTCCGAGAAAATCAGTGGCAGTGGATACCTGCAAAAATATTCCAATGCTCAAGTAAGAGTGAGAGAAGAATAGTGTATATTCAGAATAAATAACATACTTTTTTCCTTATTAGAGTTTCCTAACATTTTTGTTATAGGCAGGTTACAACGTTGACCTAGTCTATTGGCAACTGCTCCTCAGTCTTATCTGAAACTTAATGAAATAAATATGTTAAATTTATAATGCATGTGTGAAAAGGAAGATGGCCTTTTGTTCAGCTAGTCAGTTTTTGATTTATAAGTATAGTGGGTTCGAGGTATAATGGACAAAACATAGCTCCCAAGCTTAACCTAGGAAAATTTTAATAAAATAGGTTGAATTTTTGTGACCTATAAATCAACATTTTGTAATAATGTGGGCAGCCACCTGATGGAGGAAAATCGTCGGTTAGGAATTTTCACAAAATAAATCTCGTCGAAGTATAGATCCAAACCAACAATTAACCCTCAATCAAAGTTTAATTTGTTTGTCACTTAAGTCAAACATAATAAAAACCGAGAGTATTTAAATCTCGGGTCATCTCTCAAGGAATTACAGGGAACTGTGCATATTATTGGTTATGGGAAAATATTTTTGGGGTTTTGGAATAAGAGACAAGAAATGTAAATAACAAGAAAGTAAGCTAACAACTAAGAAAGGTCTTGGCAAGAGGTGAGAATTGGAATTTCTATCTTCATTATCATCCTCAATTGTGATGGTAATTGTCTTTTGCTCTCACTTAGTTATCCTCTAACAATTAAAGAAAAGTCAAGTGAGCAAAATTAACTCTAGTCTACAAGTCCTAATCAAAGATTAGCTTTAGTGGAATTCAAGCTAACTAGCAATCCGCAATCACAAATCAACAATAGATTTTGATAATTCAAGAGTTTCTAATGCTCAACCCAAGCTATGAATACAAAAATCTACTCTAAAACCAAGCCAAACATTTTATCAAACACTTGGAAGGCATAAAAGAAAAGTATGGTAAAATTGCAAGAGTAATAAAATCTAAAGCTACCAACTGTAAAATAACAATAATAACAACTCAATTGAACAACTATAAATATAAAAACATCAAATTGCATTAAACAAAATCATGATCCAATAAGAGTTTATAAACATAAAAGTGACCAAAATAAGAAATTAACAAGAAGAACAAAGAAAATTAAAGCAATAGAACAAGGAAAAGTAAAGGAAACTAGATCAATACAAGAAATTAAACATAAATCTAAGATGCAATTAACCTAAACCTACCCTAATTCTAGATAGAAGAGAGAGCTTCTCTCTCTAGAATATAACCTAAAGCATGTTTCTATCTTAACCTAATTGCTCTCCCGTTGTTCTTTCTTGATTTTGGCCTTAAATACTTTAGAAATGAGTTTGATTAAGGCTTGGATGAACTCAGAAATCGCCCCCAGCGTGTTCCTTTAATGAGGTCACGTGACAAGTGCCACGTGTACGTGTGGTGGCCTAGCGAATTTCCTTCCTCATGCGTACGCGTGGCCATGATGTCCACCAAATCCTCATTTCTTTATGAATATTCTATTTTACATTCTTTTTCTTCACTTCTTTGATCCAATCTCCGCCTCCTAAGCCTGAAATTACTAAACAAATACATCAATGCATCTAGTAGAAACTTTTGGAATGCCTGCGAAAGTTCAAGTTCTTTATGAGCGAGCTATCACGGACTTTCCTATATCACCTGATCTTTGGCTTGATTACACTTGATACATGGACAACACTTTGAAGGTTGGTAGTGTTGTCAGCAATGTTTATTTCAGGGCCACTAAGAATTATCCTTGGGTTGGAGAACTTTGGGTAAGATATCTGCTTTCCATGGAGCGTAGTCATGCTTCTGAGAAAGAGTTGGCCGAAGCCTTTGAGAAGTCCTTACGATGCACCTTTTCAACTCTTGATGAGTATCTTGATTTGGTTCTCACTCGGATAGTTGGCTTACGGCGAAGAATGGCATCCATTGGGGAAGAGAATCAGCTGGAATTCACAAAAATAAGGGAGGTCTTCCAGCATGCATCAGATTACCTGTTGCCACCCACAGTTGAAGAATACAGAGGGTTTGCTGCATTTGCATGCTTATTGGGCCTGTTTAGAGGCAAAACTTGGAAAAGACATAACTGCGGCATATGGAGTTTGGGAGAATTTTGTTAGGATATGTGGATCAATGTTAGAGGTATGGAAAATTTATATAGCAATGGAAGTTGAATTAGATCACATAAATGAAGCGAGGTCCATATACAAGAGATGCTACAGTAAAAGGTTTTTTGGAGCTGGTTCCGAGGATATATGCCACTCATGGTTGTGCTTCGAGAGGGAGTTTGGCAATCTCAAAGATTTTGATAATGCTTTAAAAAAGGTTACTCCTCGTCTGGAATAGCTATGATTATTTAGAATGAATCCAACTCAATAGAGGAAAATGAGAATAATCTTAGGAAAAGTGCCCACAACAAGAGAAAGCTTGGGTCTGACATAAGCAAAGAACAGTCTCCTACCAAGCGATAGAGAGGCATTGATAGAGTGGCAGAGAAAGCACCTGTGGAAAATAAACATCATGGGCAGAACTCTTCTCAGGAGACAAAGTTGAAAGATGCTAATCCAAGGAATAATGAACTCGATAACAACCTTCCCCCCAGAGAAAGCAAGACATACTCTGATCAGTGCACTACTTTTTTTTTTTCAAATCTTCATCTTAAAACAAATTATGAACATATACGTAATTTCTTCAGTGGTGTCGGTGGAGTTGTTTCCATTCGTATCTTGAATGACAAGTTCACTGGAAAATTAAGGGCACTGACATATGTGGACTTCTTGGATGATGAGCACCTTACTGCAGCTTTAGCTAAGAACAAGTAGAAGTTACTTGGGAAGAGGTTAAGTATTCTTTGATCTGATCCAAAGCGTGAGAGAATGGAGTCTTTTGCTCCAAAATCCTTGAAAGAACATGCAGATGCTCCTGATCATTCCAGTCGAAAAGGTTCCATGTGCAAAGAAACCGGTGATACTTCCAAGCATGATGTAAATGATGATGGGATCTCTTCTAGAAAGCCAAGGAAGAATACTTTTGTTGTGCCTAGAAATGTCAGACCACTTGGTGTCACTGCCAATAGCTCAAAAAAAGAAAAGGACGATGAGAAGCCAAAATCCAATGATAAATTCAAAAAGATGTTTATTCGTTAAGGGTAATCCTGTTTGTGGTGCCAATACTTTATAACTCTAAAAATAGCAGTTATCTTTGAGATATTTTTGGGTAGAAAGTATGCAAGTTACCTATCTTATATGTTATCTTGTTCTTTTCTATACTAGTAAAAGTTACAAATTACTTGTAGGCATAAGATCCATATTAGAGTTGTTGATGTAATTGACTCTTCTTTATTCATTGTATTTGAGACATCAAAGTTTCTGAACATTAGTACTAATGTCTTGGATTGTCTTTCGTTGCAAGGGTATTTATTATTGGATTCTTAGTCTATTTGTTCAGTTTGTCTTTATGGTTCTTTTCATTCATTAGTTGAAGGTCCAGAATTTTAATTCATTTGAACTATATGTTTACTGTGTTGTCAATGATGACTCTATCGTTGTCTTTACTACTAAATATAAAGTTGATCCTGTGAGTAAAATGTATATGTACTCTATTTACTAGTTTAAAATTGTTGATGTAGATTATGTAATATATGTTCAAAATGGATATGTACACGTGATTTACAATATTTAGGGGTTTAATTTAAAATTGTTGATTCTTCATCTTTTAATATGCACGGCTGCAATTTTGGACTAATTCCAAAATTTGGGAGAATGAAGAATAAAATATCTTGTTATTATGCCTATAACAAATTAGCAAATGTGTGATGAACTACATGGCTCTCAACAACTTCGAAAAGGCCTTATGTTGCAATTTGTCAGCAACGTGTTAAAGACTTGGGTGTTTTAGGGTGTCCAAAGTTGCACATTGAGTAATATGAGATGCTTGATGTTGTATTTAAAGAAAATAGTTTTGCTCTCTTAATAGCTAGTTTTTAAGGCATGGTTCTCCATTTTCCTTAAATACTTAACACACTGCTCTCAGAATTTAGTGGCAAGGTAATCTGGTGTATCCAAATATTACTGTTAGTTTTGGAAATGTTGATGCATGTGGAATGATGACACACATGCTTGCTTATGATGTATGTTGAGGCTTTTTGTCTTAATTGTACATGATTATTGTGCTTTTTAAATGGTAACATTTTGTTTGATTATCCAAAGAAATACAATAGACAACATGATTTACTGAATGCCATTTCAAATCAATCTCTCTCTGTCTCATAATTGTACATGATTATTGCTGGATAAGTGCTTGCCTGCTTGCTCTTTAAGATTCTACTAAAATTTAAAGATTTTAATTCCGATGAACCATATATAATACAAATAGAATGTCCCATTTTAATAAACAATTAGCTTCAATTTGTGCTGTTCTATTAGGCTTTCACAAAAACAGTTGTTAATTAAAGGTAGACACTTGAGATTGTAGTTACAAATGAAGTAGATGGATCATATTAAATGACACAATCTTGTAAATCTTAGTTGTATAAAATTTTTATATGATAGCATCTTGTTATTCTTTACATATTTATTTTTCATTATTAAATATTCTTGTATCCATAGATCTTAGTGGGTAGTGAGGGGAAAAAAAAGTTAGACATCTGAGTGAAAGTTCTAAATGTCGGTATTTTCAATTTTAGAGTTCTGGTCATATTTTAAAGTATAACCTTTTGTTTCATTTTACATTATACTGCATTAAATTTGTGCTGTTTACTGTTTTTTGCTGCAATCTATTGTGATGTTGCATTTTATGTAGATGTAGATTGACACAATGCAGAGCTATAATTTTGAATCCTTGTGAAGATTTAGTTTTTGTTGCCTAGAAATAAAGTATTATTTTCGCAAATCATCCTGCAATATTATTTTGATGTACATTTGCATCTTGAAATCACCCTTATTAATTACTTTATTCAAAATTTCAACTCCTCTTTTTATTTTCTATTTATTTCCATGCAGGTATTGGTTTGAGAATTTCGAGAATGACCAAGGAGTTGTTTATAGAGTGTGGGGGTATTTGGTAACCACGTCATATGGTATTTTATGCACCGAGTAATTTCTTTTTTATGCACACATAGTGATAAGTGATAACAATGTAAAATAACATAAATATGAAATGACATAAATAACATAGTGCTATCTATTTCTAAGATTTCGTTTTTTCTTAATTTATTTGTAACTCTGAATTGTGAAGTAGTTTTTTGTTTGCTCATGTTTGAGATATAATTGACATGTCACGTGTCACTAACTGGTATATCATCATCTCATTACTAGTGGACGGATAATATTCTAACACGTGGTACTGACGCCCTATGTTTGGATGCTATGTTAGAGCATTGTTAACAAAAAATAGTTGAGTGACTAACTTAAGTCACTAATATAAACTTCGGGGACTAAATACAAATTTCAGAGATCAATTTAAGGCGCGAATACAATTTTAAGAACCAATTTGAGTATTATCTTATTATTTATCATGTATGTTCTTTCTTTTTTTTATTCTACAACTACAATTATACTTTGTCAAACATGTGCTATGTTTAAGATGTCCCTCCCAGGTAAGTTGGTGGGTTAAGTACTTTTTTTGTCCCTAAGATTTGGGGTGAAAATCAAATTCATTTCCGACTTTTTTTTGTTATTAAAATCATCCTCAACCTTTACAAACACTTTAAAATCATCCTCCCCTCCATTAACAATTTTTTTTGGACACTTTTATCCTTTAGGTTGTTACCGGTAGTTGATGCCTTTAATGATTAAAAAAATTAAGTTTTTTTTATAATCGGTTGGAGAAATAGAGATTAAATTAAAATTTCACCACCAACCAAAATAATAGAACATCTGCTAGGGTTCTAGAGGTTGTAGTGCAGCCATGGCTTCGGAGAGCTCAAGGTAGTCTCAGAGTCGCTCGTCTGCGTAGAAGAGAGAAATTCTTTGTGGGCATGGTGAGAGACCTGTGCTGCAAATTTCGGGAACGAAAAATGACCTTGGTCGACAATTTTGGGGCTGAATCTACTATGAGGTGCGTTTTTGGGTTTTTGTTCTTGATTGATAATAATATTTTGTTTCTAGGGACTGACTATGGTGGGATCTTGTAGATTAAAGAAGAGTGTTAGTTTTTTCGTTGGACAGACCTAGAAGCTGAAACTGAAGATCTGCATGTTTCAAGGTTGAAGAGAAAAGTTGTATCCCTAAAAGCAAAAGTGAGAGAGTTTGAGTGGAAGTTGAAGGTTGCTGCAGTGTTGGACATGGTTGGTTGGGTTGGTTATTTTTTTCTGGTTGCAGATTTATTGAATCAGAAGCAGGGGCTACCTTATGTAATGCCTCTGAAAATGGCTTGATGAAATCAGGGGAGAAAATAGGGCTCTTTTAGTTAGGATGTATTTAGGCTTTAATGAAATTGTGTTGTTATCTAAGATTTTTTCTTTGAATGAAATTGAGTTTTGTAACTTGACATGTATTGTGTTAATGAAAATCTGCTGTTGTGGCTGGACAGAGTTTATGTTAATGAGTTTGATTTTTGTAGGGTGGTCAAAAATTATGTAAGTGAAATTGTGTACCTGTAATTTGACAAAAAATTGGCAATGAAACTGGATGTAGTAGCCTGGAAGCATTACTCAAGAATTGTGTCAACTCAATTGGTATAGCATGACCTGCTTTGATAATGTATAATATACAATATGCAATATGAATTAACATCAGAGAGCACCACAAGCACAATTATTAAAACACAACTATGTCAAATTTATTAATAAGCATATCTAAATAACAACAAAAGATGAAAACTTCAATCACCATCAAATTCATTAGTTGACAGTTGGACCCAGAACAAAACATTATCTAGTTAAATGTAAACAACAACAAAAGATGGAAACTTCAGTCACCACAAACCAAGAGCAACTCTATTGCTATTTAAACAACATTAAGCGTAAACAGTATGTAATAAGTTTCAGCCAAAATAAAGTCTTACAAACATAGAGTATAATCAACTCAGCACTACATTAATAACATAACAACATCTTAAATGATCTCAAATTTTTAAAGTTTTCCCCAAGCTCTTGGAGGAAGTTTTACCATCAGCCTCAACTTTCTTGGAAAAACATGTACTGCAATGTTGTGACTGAGAGAGACATTCTTGACTGGTTGGCTTGAGCTGGATGCATCCTTCTCCTTAGGCACTAGTGGTGATTGTGTTGAGCTTTTGATGGGCTTCATCCTGGACCTTCAGTGGAGAGTAGCTGTTGTTGGTGTGTTGAGCCTAGATGATGGTGGTATGGGCTTGGACTTGGGCTGGGATGACTTAAATCTGGTTGTGGGTGATGTGCTAGTGGCTGGTTAGGGCTGTGATGATGATTTTTGTTGCAAATTAGACCTCTTCTACCCTCTAGTAGTAGATTGGACAGCAGGCTGTGATGATGACTGATAGGGCGAGGGTTATTGTCATTCTAGAATCTCTCTTAATAGAAATAGAACTTCGTTGTAAGTATAGTTCCAAACCAACTAATAACTCTCGATCAAATTTCAAAGGAATTGGTTGTCACAAGTTCAACCCCAATAAAAGTAACCGAAGTATTCAAATCTCATGTCGTCTCACAAGGAATGGGCAAACATGTGCATCAACATTGGTGAGAATTCCGGGGTTGCAAGTCATGAGCAAGAAATTAAACTAAGAATCCTAACAAGCAAGTAATCTTGAAGTGTAAGAAACTAATTCAAGTGACTAAAGCAAGATGTGAGCAATTTCAAACTAATAAGATAACATCCAATATAATTCTACTCTAAAACTAAACAATTAACTATAACTAAGACAAAGCAATTAGGATTTTTGGGTTTTCAAATATGAATAATAAAAGCAACTCTTGGCTAGACATGAGAATTGGGGTCACCATCCTTATCTAATAACCATATCTTGACAATTATGAGAAACCAAACTCATTAAGTTTACTTCTATACTTGAAGTATATTAAATGGTTTAGTCAACATCAACCCATAAGGTCCAACCTAGCTACTAATTGACTTAGTAGTGGGCTAGTGTCAATGGTTATCAAATTGACCACTAAGAGTTCCCAAATCATCAAATCTATTAGACCCAATGACTCAAATTTACCCAATCCCCTTAGCCTAGGCCAAGAGTAAAGAGAACTACTCCATGATCAAAGGAAACATTTCATCAAACACATGGTAAGCATTACTAAAAGACATACTCAAATTGCAATTAAATTGAAATTAACAAGTACCCACTAACAATTATCAATGTAAATTCACTCAACCAACACAATTAATCATGAAAATCATTAATGTAACATTAACAATTCGAGATCCATAAGATTCACAAAATGGGTAGAAAATGACAAGTGACAAGAAAACATAAATCTAACACAAGATTTAAACAAAATTATACTAAGGAATTCAAATTAAGCAATCAAAACTAGTAATCAACAAGATCCAATTCAGAATTCAACAAGAGAAGATCAAATCAAACTAGATCTAGAGAGGAACAAGGGTTTCTCTCTCTAGAAGAACAAAAACCAAAAACTAGCTAAAAATTGTATCTAAGTGTGAATGAATGATCCCCTGCCTTTCCCCCTAGCATCCTTGGGTCTTTTCCATGCAGAACCAACTTGAATTTGGGCCTCTTGAGCCTCAGAAATTGCCAGACACAATTTCCTTTAATGAGGTCACGTGCAGCTTGTTGCGCGTACGCGCCATGCGTGCGTGCGCACCGATTGATTTTGCGATCCATGCGTGCACGCCATGTACGCGTGCATGCCAGTGTGAATTTCTCTAATCCGCGTGAATGCGCCGACCTATGCACGCCGCTTCCAGCTGTCCACATCCACGCGTGCGCGCGAGGTGCGCGTGCGCGCGAGGTGCGCGTGCGCGCCCATAATGAAATTCCCAAAATCCAAATCTTCATGTTCCTTCCACTTGTGCATGCTTTCTTTCTCTCTTCTAGGCCATTCTTGCCTTATAAATTCTAAAATCACTCAACAAATACGTCACGGCATCGAATGATAATAAAAGAGGATCAAAATATAGTAATTCTAAGGTAAAAGAAGCATGTTTTCCATCATGAAGCAATATTAGAAAGAGAACACAAAACCATGCAATTCTTGTGAATAAGTGTGAAAAATATTGACAAAACCCCCCAAATTCTACATAATATAAACCACAAAATTGGGGTTTATCAATGACTTATACCTGGTTGTGGGTGTTGAAGATGAACTCTTCCTCCCTCTATTGGTTTTCTTGACAGTAGGTTACTTAGGTGGTTGGGCCTAAAATACAGCAAAAAATAGCATTTAATCAACCATTGCAATAAAACCCTAACATACATATTGTGAATACACTTACAAGGAGGGATGGCTTCTTTCATCCTCCCCTCTTGTGACTTGATTCACCACAGTTTGAGCACCTCTGAATCTGCTCCCTCCTAGACAAGTGAGATTAGCTTCTATCCTCAGCTTCATTCGGTCCTCTCTTCCTCTTCTTCACTGGTCTATGGCTAGGCTTCCGATAGGGTGGTGGCATCACATTATCAAAGTCAGTATTCTCCCACAAATCTAGTCCATTTAGAGAGTTGATTACCGAATCATAGCACCTGACATAGGCCTCTTTCTTGTAGCAGTCATCAACATATGCATCCATATTAAGACCTTTAAAGTTGATGCAGCTGATGGCATGTGTGTATAGAATGCCACTGACCTACCACTTCCTACAAGAACACTCACAAGTAGACAAATCAACAACATATTTGTTCAACCCATTTACAACCACATATGTCTGTGCAGCAGACCAATAAGGCCTCCACTCACCAGCTGGTCTGCCCCTCCTCTCTACCTTCTTCTTAATTCGAGGTAAAAATTGTACAATTAAGCTTTTGAATTCTTTCTCTATTAATAGCCCATCTACTTATCAAATAAACCCTAATTTCTTCTAACATAGTAACAATAGGCTTTTTCCTAGACTCTACTATTGCACCATTAAAGCTTTCACACATGTTTTTTACAAGAGTATCGCATTTAGAATGAAAATTAAACCTGGACTTGCTCCAAAATCTACGAGAAATAGCATTCAGATGCCTGTGAGCCTCCACATTGATGATTCAGATGACTGCCATCTCTCTCTCCCACTCCTTTCAGTGTGTAGCCTTTGCACACCTCCACATCAATTGCTTCAAGTGTAATCCAGGAAACTTTTTCCTGAAGTTGTTGTACAGATGGAGGACACAAAACCTGTGGTCAACACCTGGGATGACTTTGTCAAAAACGGGTAGTAGACTATGACAAAGGTGGTAAACAGTTGTGTTATAACAATGTTATTAATTAGAATTAATAGATTCAATAAATAAAAGTTAACACAATAATTGTGAGGGTCGTACCAAGTAATACCTCAGGTGAGTGAGGGTCGATCCCACGAGGATTAATGAACTGAGTAACAATGGTAGAATGACTCACTTAGTTAGGCAAGCAAAAGGTGATGTTTTGAGGTTATAAAACGCAGAAAATATGAAAGAAAATAATAAAAGTAAAGTAAATTATATGAGAGAATAGTTGAGGCTTCGGAGGTGTTTATCTTTCCGGATTGAAACGTCTTACCAACTATTTTAACAATGAATGATTCATTCTATGGCAAACCATAAGTGTCTAAACCCCAATCTCTTAGTGATTTAGCCTCCTCTACCTTTAATCAACCGCCACTCTCGTGGTCACATAATTCTGATTAGAGGGTTAAGCTCAGAAAACTAGTTTAATGCCACAAAAACCCTAATTACCTAAAGCTAACAGGATTTTATGTCACATATCCCAATTAGTTCATGTAATTAGCAATTTAGGAGGATTTGTTTTCAAGATGTACTTCAAGCAAGATAACTCTCTCGAAAATCACAAGAACTCAAGTAGAAAAGGGTCATACTCTCATTCCACCCAATTCATAAGATTAAGAACGAAAATAATCCTTAGAATTGAATCAAAACATTAAATAAAAAAAAAGAATAATAAGCTTAATTCATAAAAATAAACAGAGCTCCTAACCTTAACCAAGAGGGTTTAGTGGCTCATGACTTATAGAGAAAAAATGTGAAAATGCGGAAGTGAGGAGTCCCCCTCCCAAAGGAGAGATCGAGTGTGTCGTCTAGGGAGGAAGAAAGTCTCCTATTTATAATAAAAACCTCTAAGACTAAATCTAGAATTCAAATTCAAACTAAGTCAAAACAAAATCAAATGTAGATCAAATCAAATCTTTTGATTTGAAGCTAAAATAAAATATTGAATTCTAAACCTAAAAGATATTGTTTGTAATAAAAAATTACAAAAAGAAAATAAAATAGGCTAAGAAGTGCTAAATCCACTTGAGAGGTCCAAAAAGGAGTGATTCGGGCTGCGCTGGCGTTTAACACCAATAATGGGCGTTAAATGCCCCAAAGGGGGTTAATATTCCTGTATGCTGAGGTCCCCTACTGGCGTTCAGCATCGGCAAGGAGAAGTTTCTAGCGCTAGTTTGTCCTTCTTGGGCGCTAAACGCCAGGCTCGGTGTTTGGCACTGGATTTGGCAGTGATTCCAGAAGAAAAGTATAAACTATTATATATCATTGGAAAGCTCTGAAAGTTGAATTTCTAATGTCGTTGAGACCGCGTCAATTGGACCTTTGTAGCTCAAGTTATGCTCTTTGGAATGAAAGGAGTTTAGGGTTGACAGTATCTACTATTCTTTCTTCGTTGTTGCACAAAACTCTACCAAATTCATCCGATCGTCACCTGAAATCATAAAAACACCAAAACAACTCAAAGTAGCATCCAAATAGGATTTTTGGACTAAAATATAATGAAACTTAATAGAATATAATCAAAAACAACTAGAAATTGCTATGAAAAGGGGTATAAAATATTCACGTATCACAACACCAAACTTAAACTGTTACTTGTCCTCAAGTAACCAAAACAATATAGGACCAAAGAAGAGAAAAGCTTAAGATTTTGAGTTGTTAATGAACCTCAGGTCTAGTTACAGAATGGGGCTTATGACACTCTATTTCTGAATAGCTTTGGCATCTCACCATCCTTTGAAGCTCAGAAATATCAGCATCCCTTGGAACTAGAACTCGGATGATATTATAGATTCTCTTTTTTAGGCTCTAATTGATTCTTGAACATAGCTTTTGTTTTTCCTTGGTGCTTTGCACCTTTGAGTCTAGCCGTGACTATAAGTGCTTTGTTTTCAAGCTTATCTTGATACATAAACACCACAAGCACTTAACTGAGGGAACCTTTTAGGTTCAAATTTTTCTTTGCCTTTTTTCCCTGACAGTTGTGCTCAGAGCCTTAGGCATACTCTGTAACAGCATTGGGTCACGACTTTAAGTGTTCAGTCTCAAGGTTTACTTGACACTTTCACACCACAAGAATATGGTTAGGGAAAACCACTCTTTTGAGCTTTAGATCAATTTGGACCCTCCTACCCATTGATGCTCAAAGCCTTGGACCTTTTCTTTTGATTTTTCTTTAATTTTCAATTCCTTTTGCTATGTTTTTTTTGCTTCAATAATCAATCTTTATCTTATTTCAGAGAATCTATAATATTTTTTTCAACTCATAATATATAACTCAAATCTCATGCATTCTACTACTTCTTTTTCTTTTGATTTTTCTTTAAGCTTAGTGAGCAATACATGAGACACCTTTCAAAATAAATATAAAATAACAAAATAAAGAACTAAACTAGAAAGCAAGAAAATCCTACTAGTGATCATGAAAAAGCTAGAATAGAAAAACAGGAAATAAGCTAAAAATTACTAGAAAAACAGAAGATAAGATAAGGTAGGGGATAATGAAACTTAACCACCTCAGTTATGGTAGCTGTTGCTCCCTTCTCAAGCTGTGCTCTTCCATGAAGATGATTCACCTTCATTCGGTGCCATTGATGATAATATAAACCGAGATCTTACTCTACAACACTAAACTTAAAAGTTTGCTTGTCCTCAAGCAAAGAAAACTGAAAACGGAAGGGACATGAAGAGCACATGGATGAGTAAAAATAATACAAAAGAAGATAGAAGAAAAAATTTGAATTTAAAACCCTTTTTTCTTTTTTCTGGCATTTAACACTAGGAATGGGCGTTAAATGCCCTAAGGGAAGCGAAAAGTAATTCTGGAACGCCCCCTTTTGGGCGTTAAACTTCCAAGCCAAAGCTCCCTCTCTTGGTGCTAAATTCCCTCCCTGGCATTTAGCGCCCACAGTTGTTTTTCTCCATGGCGTTCTGTTCTTCACTCTGAGTCCTTCTGGCCCTGTTCTAAGCACTGCGCATGATCACAAACTAGATTAAACCTAGGAAAACTATGGAAATAAAAAAAATGAAATCAAACTAAAATAAAACTGAAATAAAACTGAAATAAACTAAAGGATACTTATGGTTGGGTTGCCTCCCAACAAGCGCTTCTTTAATGTCATTAGCTTGACACTTGATTGTTGAATTTTCTTCCTCTTCTTCCAGTTGGTTAAAAGAAATTACTCCAAGAAAAAAGAGGAGAAGATTAGTGCCCTCTGATTTGAATTCCTCCTAACAAGCTTTCTTTTGTTGTTATCAACTTGATTCACAGTGCTTGTTGGAGTAGGGGTTGGATTGCTTTTTGTTGACCTTCTTTATTTCATGGATGTGGTCTTTTGTTCCTTGGTCACAATTCCCTTTTCAGTGCTTTCCTTGATTTACTTCACCACTCTGAATTCAAGACTTGGGTGTTGTGTGATGGGTGGAGTGTACTCTTAATCAAGAACCTCTTGAATTGGTGGTTCAATGAACTCACCCTCTATGTAGCTCTCTGATTCACTGGAATGTACTGGCAAGTGCACCGAGTCGTACCAAGTAATACATCAGTTGAGTGAGAGTCGATCCCACAAGGATTAATGGACTGAGCAACAATGGTTGAATGAATAATTTAGTTAGGCAAGCAAAATGTGATGTTTTGGGGTTATAAAACACAGAAAATATGAAAGCAAATAATAAAAGTAAAGTAAATTATATGAGAGAATAGTTAAGGCTTTGGAGGTGTTTATCCTTCCGGGTTAAAACGTCTTACTAACTATTTTAACAATGAATGATTCATTCTATGGCAAACTATAAGTGTCTAAACCCTAATCTCTTAGTGATTTAGCCTCCTCTAACTTTCATCAACTGCCACTCTCGTGGTCACTTAATTCCGATTAGAGGGTTAAGCTTAGAAAACTAGTTTAACGTCACAAAAACCTTAATTACCCAAAGCTAACAGGATTTTATGTCACATATCCCAATAAGTTCATGTAATTAGCAATTTAGGAGGAATCTGTTTTCAAGCTGTAGTTTAAGCGAGATAACTCTCTCAAGAATCAGAAGAACTCAAGTAGAAAAGGGTCATACTCTCATTCCACCCAATTCATAAGATTAAGAACGAAAACAATCCTTAGAATTGAATCAAAACGTTAATTACGATAGAAGAATAATAATCTTAATTTATAGAAATAAACAAGGCTCCTAAGTCCTAACCTTAACTAAGAGGGTTTAGTGGCTCGTGACTTACAGAAAAAAATGTGAAAATGCAAAAGTGAGGAGTCCCCCTCTCAGAGGAGAGATCGAGTGTGTCCTCTGGGGAGGAAGGAAGTCCCCTATTTATAATAAAAACCTCTAAGACTAAACCTAGAATTCAAATTCAAACTAAATCAAAACAAAATCAAATGTAAATTAAATCAAATCTTTTGATTTGAAACTAAAATAAAATATTGAATTCTAAAACTAAATGATATTGTTTGTAATAAAAAATTATAAAAAAAATAAAATAGGCTAAGAAGTGCTAAATCCACTTGAGAGGCACAAAGAGGAGTGATTCGGGCTGCTGCTGGCGTTTAATGCCAGTAATGGGTGTTAAATGCTCTAAAGGGGGTCAAAATTCTTGTATGCTGAGGTCCCCTGCTGGCGTTCAGCGCCGGCAGGGAGAAGTTTTTGGTACTGGTTTGTCCCTCTTAGGTGCTAAATGCCAGGTTCAGCGTTTAGCGTCGGATTTGGCAGTGATTCCAGAAGAAAAGTATAGACTATTATATATCGTTAGAAAGCTCTAAAAGTTGGCTTTCTAACCTGTTTAGACCGTTTCAATTGGACCTCTGTAACTCAAGTTATGCTCGTTGAAATGTAAGGAGGTCAGGATTGACAGTATCTACTATCCTTTCTTCGTTGTTGCACAAAACTTTGCCAAATTCGCCCGAAATTCATCTGAAATCATAAAAATACCAAAACAACTCAAAGTAGCATCCAAATAGGATTTTACACTAAAATATAATGAAACTTAATAAAATATAATAAAAAATAACTAGAAATTGCTATGAAAAAGGTATAAAATATTCACGTATCACATACCTGATCCCCCTTCTTGTTTGCACTGCATATGCTGTTACAATGTCTTTAAATTCCTCTTTTGAAGCAAATACAGTTCCCACCTCCCACTTATAACTCGTCATGCCTTTAACATCCTTATGAATTGGATACCTCCTTGTTTCATAGTTATTTTCCTTTTGTCTATCCTCCTTATCTGAACCACTACCAACTTTATAATCCAAATCCATTTCATCACTATTGAAGCCTTCCTCGTCACTAAAATCACCATTCACAACCCCTTTGCCTTTATCAACCCGATCACCATCCTTAGCACTTGTCAGTTCTTCAAACCCACTTTCATTATCATATTC
This sequence comes from Arachis ipaensis, assembly GCF_059453495.1. NCBI lineage: Eukaryota > Viridiplantae > Streptophyta > Magnoliopsida > Fabales > Fabaceae > Arachis > Arachis ipaensis. The sequence goes on along the minus strand of NC_142437.1, from coordinate 82,667,925 downwards.
CTCTTCACTATCTGTAAAATGAACATCATCTGCAATGTCAACCTCAAGATCAGATGGAATAAACTCCTCGTCATTGCTGTCATCATCACTGTTCGATTGCATTTTCAGCAACCACATCTGGGTACAAGTTATCTCCTTCATTAACTTGTTCCACATTATCATTTTCCACCTATTGACCTTGTTCACCCTCATAAACCACCAACTGATTCCAAGAATTTTTCTCTGTTTTGCCTCCAACATCAATATACCCAACTTCAGGAAAATTATCACTATCCTCACCCTCATGCACCACAAACATCTCAACATGACTCCTCAGCTTCACTATTCTACACATCTCAAGTACATCTCTATCAGCAGCAAATAACTTCAGATCTTTCTCTAACTATTCAGTTGTTGAATCCTTATACCACAGAGTTGATATGTTCTCCTTTGTGTACCTAAACTGCCTTAACTCTACAGACCAGCAAGCACTTTCAACATCTTCAATGAGTGTCTTTTGTCTCCCTATATACTGCAATGTCCCATTATCATATCCAAATTGACCTCCATGGTAGACACTCAGATTAAAGCTTTTCATCCCCTAAAACGAAAAAACAAAAAACTTTAAATCAAACCCTAGCAGTTTTAGGAAACTAACAGAATCCATTACAACATTATTACATTCAAGCTCCACAAAATCGAAACTAATGGTGCATACATACCTGAATCGAGATGACAACAGTGGAAAAACCTCCTTCCACACCCTTGCTAACGCAGTCCAAATGCAGTAACGATACTCCTCAGGTAACGATGAACCTCTGTTAGGGCATCATTGAAGGTAAAACATCAGTTTTTAAGTGTGTAATATAAATGAGATACTGAATACCTTTCACGAAAATGAAAACGAAGCGTTAAAGACTTTAGGAGTAAAAGTGTCCGAAAAAATTCGTTAATGGAAGAGAGGATGATTTTAAAGTGTTTGTAAAGGTTGAGAATGATTTTAATAACAAAAAAAGGTTAGGGATAAATTTGATTTTCACCCCAAACTTTAGGAACGAAAAAAGTATTTAAACCTAAGTTGGTAGAATGTAATGTATGGTGTTTATGTTAATACTCAACATGCTTTTATCGTGAACTTCTTTTGACTAAGATGTGATCATTAGTTGACCCATGCAATTGGATCATTTTATGCACAATGCTTAAATATAAATTATAAGCATAATCTATATTTAAACTAAGGCCAGTTTAAATGCATCATAGCTAAATAATTTGTCTTTCACAAACGAGTAAATATGATATAGACAGTGATATGGCTATTATAAAATCAAATGTCATAATTCAGTCTCAGGCGTTATAGTTCGGATAGAGCATTATAATTCGGCCTCACATTATGACTTGCTCTAACGATTATAATTTGGTGTCATACATAAAACAAATATCATAACGTCCTGATATGATATCAATCTTTTTTTATGTAAATAAATTCTGAAAATACAATTGCCAAAACTGACTTCGCATATAAAAAAGGTAAGACGTTTTTATCAAGACATGATTTTTCTAAATACATTGAACTAACTTAAATATTGGAGTGTCTTTTGTAGGTATTCCTCCACTTTGTTCTCTCTACATCAAGGCATACTCTCTGGACAAACGCTCGGACACTCAAACAACAAGCTCAAACTCAAAAGAGAAAGTTCAAAGACGACCGTTGAAGTAGACGAGTTATACTTAGGGTGTGTTTGGCAAACGCATTGGGGAGGAGAAAAGCACGTTCGAACTTCTTGAAAGTTTCACTTTTTTGTTTGGCAATTTTTTCTTTCTAAACGCAGAATTGATTCTGCCTCTGAAACCACGTTCAGGAGAAGCTAAAATTTATAGCTTCTGCATTTTACGTTCATGGTTGCTTATTACCTTTGAAAAATTAGGTGAAAATTTTATTTCTTTTTTACCAACCCTACCATTCATTTTCTTCAATGAAAAAGATATCAATAACTATTACCTTCACAATAATTCTTTGTAGTTCTTCCTACTTCTTCCTACTTCTTCATAGTTCTTCGTTCCAATTTTTTTTTCATTAAAATAGTTTAGATTTGTTTTAATCACTAGCAAATTAAATATTTTAATTTTTTTATTATTTTTAGTACTCATTTTTATATTTTAATTTTTATATTTTTTATTAAATTTTTTATTTATATTTTTTATTTATATAATAAATATTTTTATATTATTTGTGTAGTGTTCTGATTTCTCATGTTATATTTTTATGAGTTTTTTTTATCATTTACTATACTATTTTTTATATGTATATTTTTTATGAAATATTTTTTTTTAATTTTTGTTTGGCTTTGTTCATATGATTTTTTATTTATTTTATTATATTTCTTTTATTCATATGACAAATGTTGTTGACTTTTTTATATGATATTTTTATTATTTTTTGTTCATATGAATTTTTTTTCTATCCTTTACTTTATGTTGTGTATAAAATTTTTTTATTTAATTTTATTTATATAATTTATTTATTTTTTATTGTATTTTTTTGTTCATATGATATATGTTGTTGATTTTATGAAATTTTTATTATTTTTTATCTGTATAATTTTTTTATTCTTTGATGTACTCTATTTTTGTTTTGTATTATTTTTTATTTTTTATTTTAACTTTGTAAAATTTGTAATTGTAATTATTATATATTACGTTTATTATCAAAATTTTGTATAATATAAATTATGATCCTATAAAAAAGGATAAAATAAATAAAAAATTAATTATAAGTAACAATAAAGTCATAAATAATGAAAATTTATATTCTAAAATAATACTAAATTAAAGAATACTAACCGTATTAGAAAAAATATGGAATATTTTTTTTGTTTGACATTATAAAATTTATAGTACACTCTTTTATATTTTTTATTGTATTTATTTTATTTATATGATAAATATTTTTTATATTATTTTTGTTAGTGTTCTGATTTTGTATATATATAAAAAAATTATTTAAATTGATATTTTTTTAGTAATTTTTTTTATCTAAAAGTGATTTTGAGTAATATAACTTAAACAACATTTATTTTACTACAATCAATTTTAATATAAAAATTACCAAACATAAATCACGTTAACCCAAACTTATTTTTTATCAAAATCAATTTTACAAAATCAATTTTATCTGTAATCCAAACACACACCTAATTCAACTACGCAAGAATAGAGAGTACATTGAACAATGCTACATAATCATTATAGCATAAATGATAAAGTTGCGGATATTACTAGCTAGATATTGTTGTTATTATAAAATAATATATAATCCACGAAGTTTAAGTATGAAGGAAGCGATTGAATTAATTGAAGGATTGCTTTTAAAAATTTCAGGTTCAATTATAATAAAGCGGAGTTTTAATTTGCTGGACCTTTATTCCCCTAATAATGAACAAGTTGTTGGGACATTGAAACAGAATGAGTCTTTTTTTTTCCCCTCAGTTTTGCAAGAAATCCCATAGATAGAAAAGGCGAAAAAAAAAAAAAGGTTTAATTGGTAAAATTCTATGCATTGATGACTTTTATTGTCAATAAACAGCTCTAAAGTCACCTCGTCTTTGTTCCCCATGTGTTAATGGACCACAGTAGAGAGACTGAGACTAATTTCACAATTTTGATTTGAATAAGTCAAGGAACGTGATCTCATCAAGTACTATACCAAATATTGGGACCAAATTTGAATACAAAAACCAGATAGGCACTACTTTCCTCCCAAATTTTCTGTTATTTTAAAAACTTTAATGGTAACTAGTATAAGATACTAAGATAACTATACTACTATGATTAGTTATTTAGAACAATTCTGCTTAAAACAGCATTAAGTTTGGCCAAGCTATAAGATACAATCTTGTAATACGTCGTCCTTAGAGATATGACATCTGAAGGGCTATATTTAAGAATAGTTTATTTGGCCTCTTGACAATTAGAACTCCTCAATAAAATAACTCTTACTAAAAGAACCATTTATAATAAAGATAAGATTTTAAAAAAATTATCTCCATAAAATTATCTATTGAAATGAAAAATTCTAAAATTTTGTAAAGCTTTTATTTTGAAGTGACTTTTTTGATAAATTATATTATATTTATATATATACTAAAAATTAAATCAGTCACAAATCAATTATATATATAAAATACATATTAAAATATAAAATATATATTAAAAATATATGAAAGAATACAAAGCGAATTTTCTAATGACCTAAAAATAGGTGACTAACTGTGGCCAGAAGTCGACCTACGGGTAGTGTCATGACATATGCCATAGATAATTGTGATTGGAAGCGTGTGATTGAAACGTAGAGCAAGATTATGTTAAAGCAAAATGTAGTAAGTTTTTCATTTTAACTGCAATGGTAATTTCATAATTTTGACAAAGAACATTTTTCTCGGAGCAAAACGGTGGTTCTGGCTCATTTTAGAGGAGGCGACAGTGACTACAGCGGCGGTGAGTGCAACAGTTGCGACAGAAAGGGCAGAGCAAAGGCAGAAGCACCACAACAAGGTAGCAACGACAATAGGTGCTTCCAATAATGGTACAAAGAGTTCAAGTATTATTTTGTAATTATTAGTTTATATTTTAAAATGTTAAAATATTTGATTTAACTTTATGTATTTTATTTTTATTTTTATTTATTTAATTAATAAATTAGACTTTACATTAGTAAACTTAAGATTTTTATTTTAATTCAATTTGAGGTATATAAATATTTTTTAAATTATTGTAGCCGTTATAGAGATATCAGGAATATGAAAAAACACTTCTAGTTTTATAATAAAATTACGGTTGGGATAAGTGAAGTTAAATGAGTCTATTTTTTGTTGTATTAAAAAATTAAATAGAAAATAGAGTGATTTTTTTTTGTTCAATTTCAATTTATCACATGATGTGGATAAATTATGTTAAGTGAATTCCTTTTCTATTATATCAAAAAACTAGATAAAATGTTGAGTGATTCATTTTGATTCAATTTCAATCTATCACTTTTATTTTATATTTTTATTCACTTTCAATCCTTATCTTCTTCTTTATCCTCTCATCTTTTTATCAAGGGATAGTGTAGTCACAGTGCAGAAGCTGAGGTGACAACATCCATAATGACGGCAACAGCAAGAAGGGCAGCAAATATGACAGTGACGAAAACTCCCTTCCTTGCATCCCTCTCTTAGCAGCAGCTTCCATTAGTGAGCTCTCTTCTTTCGAACCCCATGACGGGACAACAAGAGCAGCTCCCTCCTCATAGAGGCGGTGCCTCTCATGTATTAAGGAGACAATGACCCCTAAACTTCAATTTTTTCTTATAAATCATGAGTAATTTTAGTTTAACTCTTTTAAAATTTTTATTTTAATCTTTTTATATTCGAAAATTAAATTTTGGCCCTTTCCCAAATTTTATGTAGTTCCGCCCTCTTCTTTCTCTTTTGTTGTGCCTTCTTTTCACTTATCGAATTTAAAATATTTCTCTCCAACGATTTTCTCATGTTCTAGTGGAATTATCATCATTATAAAGGTCAAAGTCTCACCTTTCTTATTTAAATGTGACATATATCTTTTTTGAATTTGTTCATATATTTTGGACACGTAAGTCACCAATATATAAGAAGTACCACATACTGCATCAATATATAATATTGTGACTAATTTAATAATTGATTTTTTATGTGCACATATGTTTATGGGTTATTTGGACAGAAATTTTAGTAAATTGGGATCGATAACTCTAATAATAGAGACTAAACTAAAGACGACGGGAGATATACCTACAATAACACTCTGATTAGGGTTGGTAATGGGTAGGGTAGGATAGGGTTTGGACTTTATCCTAATTCTACTTATGGATTGAAATTTTTTTTAAAATTCTATCTTATCTTAAGAATTTTTTAACCCTAACTTTACTCGCACCTTAAAGTTCTAAACCCTACCCTATCTGACTCTACTCACAAAAAAATAAAAAAAATTTAAATAAATATAAAATTCAACCATTCTAAATTTTATACATATTAATAAAATAAAAAATAAAAAATTAAGTTCAAATTAAAATTAATAACAATAAAATCTTAAAGAAATCTAACATAAAATTACAAATAATATGATTATTAATTAGTTTAGTAGTTATTTTAAATTTTTATAAAAAAAATATTGTGAATTCAACACTTACTTTTTTCACTATATACATAACTTTACATATATATATTATATAATATATTAGAGATGCGGATATAGTAAGATAGAATATATCATGAATCTGTACCCTACTCTATCCACAAGCAAACTCACACTGCATCCTACTTTATTCCCAGTGGATCGGATAGAAAATTCTACCTGAACAGGTTGGTTCACATTAAGTACTTACGAGTAGAGTATATATTGCGAATTCTAACTCCGACGCCTAAATTAACGAGTAGACAAAAAGTAAAAAGATTAGGATTAGTGTGTACGAAGCTTTTAGGGCCCCTATTTATGCCGTAGGAGAGCGATGCCATGAAATTCCGGATTTGGTGAGATTCCTGGTGATTTCTCTCCCGAAGATTATTAACTCTTGAGATTCCACGGTCGCGGATTCCACCCTGGACTCAGGGGCTAGTCGCCTCTTGTTTGAGTCCAGACATAGGTTCATGTTCAAAACATAGTCTGGAAGGTTGGGTCCAAAACAACATAATATTTTTATTTTTTAACATTAATTTTTTAATAGAGCAAAATTTTAAAATGACAAATAATTTACGACGGCACAGTTGGAGATAATAATTGAGTAATCAAGGTGTAGTATGACAATAATTTCATCTTTCTTTTTAAAATAACATCAAATAATTTCTATGCAAGAGGGACTCAGCCAGTGACGTTTTCAAACTAAATTTACGGTCTGTGTATTAAACGGAAGCCATGGTGGTTCGGATATTTATTGGTATGCTGACTTTGGGGCAAGATGAATTCGGCGTTGTCTATGGATATGTCACACTCACACTATTATTTATTTCTTGAATTTAACATGAAGAATTTTCCCTTCTATCTTGAAATCAATGCCAATGCCAATAGGATAATGTGCTTACTCGTATATGTGGTCTCTGCACGAACAGCAACTCTGCTGTGTAGCCCTTAGCCAAAACCCAGTTATTACCGGGAACATGCAAAGCTAACTAAAAACTCAACATTTGAAGGGTAGGATAGGAATAAGAAAAAGAGTTTAATTTTCATACTTAGTCCGAACCGTGTAACAAATTCGTATAATCACATCCTTCTTTTGAACGACAATTCATAAGATTACTATAATTAAAAAAATTAGATGTACGATGTAAAATTGTTTTACGTAATTAAAATTAAATTCTAACTTCTTAGAAAAACTAGAAATACTTTACAACATCAAAATTTAATTCATAAAGAAAGCTGCAGCTTTTTGAGATGAAACAACAAATTATTCAAATGATCAATGCCAGTTCCCCTGCCTCTTTTGGACGGAACGAAATGTAGAAAAACCAAAAGGTCATTTTGGTAAAGATTCAAGGAACCTGACACTTGCAATGGAAATGGACCATAGCATGCAGTTGTTTAATTGATAGTTGAAAGAGCAAGAGAGACATGAGGGGTCCCCAGAGCCAAAATGCGTTGAATGGAATTCGGCTTCTTTAGTCACCTTTGTAGGCTAACTCCCATTGGCCTCATCATTACAATACTCTTCCTTATACCTTTCCCAATGCATTTCTCGCTTCCCTACTCTCATTTCATTATGACCATATATCATTGTAATTGATGACAATAAAAGTCCACATATAAGAATTTTGTTAACGTGTGAATGTGTGATTTTAAAATATAAGTTAAGATTATTATTAATGAAAAATTTATATTTTGTTTTTAATAAATATAATAATATATATTAAAGATTTAAGTTCATTAACTTTTTATATATTTTTTTTAAAAAAGTCATTTTAAGAGTATATACTCAAATTAGTTTTAAACGAATTCTAAATTAGATATTTTAATTTTTAATAAATTTTTTATTATTTTAAAAGTTTTTTATTTTTGTGAGATAGTTTGATCTCATTATCATTTATAATAAAATATTTAATATATGTATTGAACAAATACATTTTATTATAAGACAATTAGATCTCATCAAATATTATTATAAAATAAATTTGTCATGTTCATAAAGAGATTAATCTATCTCAAAGACTTGTATAATAATAAAAATCTGTTGAGAATCAAAATGTCCGATTTAAAAATTAAAAAAAAATTAGGCGTTTACTCTAATTTTAATGGGTATTTAGAACATATCTTTGTTAACTAATACCATAAATATTTCAAAATATATTTCATAAAAATATAAAATTTAGTAATTTTGCAACTTTAAACTAAAGATATCGAGTATTCATTGAGCCTGAGAAACATGCTTTAGTCTTAGTAGTCTGATGAGTATCAGACTTGTCTAAATTTTTTATGTTAAAGAAAATAAATATATTACTCCAATATTATTATTGATGGTACTCAATGTTCAATGTTCAAAGTTCAAACACATTGATAGAAAGTTATAGGTACAAATTGTGATGACACGACCAAAGGAGGAATGATCCCACCAGGGGAACCATAAGCAAAAAGTTGAAAAAGCTTGAAGTAGCATTAAGGGTATCCATGTCTAAGGGGCTTCTTTTTCTTACAACTACCATTCTTCATGCAACAACATAGGTTATTCCTTTATGAAAGGTTAGTTTCTAGAAGTAGCTTATTCTGCTTTGTTACTTGTTATACTGTTAGATGTGATTATTCTTTAGACATGTGTTTTCTGTGTCTTTCTTTTCTTTTTAATGCTCTTCTGTTACATACGTACATGTTACATGTTATATGTTTGTAATCCTAATAAGCCAGCAAATGATAATTGCTGAACATGGAAGTAACCATGTAATTATCTCTTAATAATTACTAAATCATGTTTATATATTATTGTAACCATTACTTAATTTTGCTTGGTGTAGCAATAATATGTGTTCTAATTAAGAACATAGAAAGGTGAATGGAGAATTTTGCTTGAATGATGTCACAAATCTTCATGGCAAAACAGAATAGCTGGTTTGGGTGGGTGAAGAGGTTATTCACATCTGAGTCAAACAACAAAGTAAGAACTTGCCAAGAACTTTGATGTATTTTACAATCATTTTCGTTTAATATTCTTTTCTTTTTCTCTTTTGGGTCTCAGAAACCAAAGAAATGGGGATGGGGACTTGGAAGGCTAAAGGGGAAACAACAGTACCCAAAAATCACTGCTCCAAGAAGAGCATTGATTGAAGCAAGTGCAGAGCAAAGAAAGCATGCATTGACAGTGGCAATTGCAACTGCAGCTGCAGCCGAGGCTGCAGTTGCGGCTGCACATGCTGCTGCCGAGGTTGTCAAGCTCACTGGTGGTTCTTGCTCTTATTCGTTCTTGGCCAAAGGTGATCGGAGCCTCGCCGCCATCAAGATTCAAAGCGCTTACCGCGCACATCTCGTGAGTTTCCAAACATTTAATCTCCTATGCTTTTCTTCACGGTTCACATAAGTGCATTTTCTAGACTACAGAGTACAAATAGTCTAAATTTAATGTAGATATATACTTGAATAATTTCTATGTTCTGAATGATGTACTAGAAACTAAGCAGGCTTTTGCTTCCAAATTTAGAATTATGACTATATGAAGTTCTGGTGTCAAATCATATATAACTTGATACTGTAACTATCATCATGTAATTCCTCTTGATTAACTGTGATGTTCGCTGGAACTTATGTTGCCAATTCTATTTTGGATCAATTTGATTATCTATTTATTGTCAAATGTATTAAAAGTCAAAGTAATCAAACTATAGATGATTTCATAAGGGCTTATGCTCTAAACCATAGTTACATGGAAAGCAATAGAGAAAATACCTGAAGTTACACTCGAACTTCAATTTAGTCCTTGAAGTTTCAATTGCCTCAATTTAGTCCCTAAACTTTTCAAATTTTAATCACGTTAGTCCTGCGGTGGTTTCAATCACAGAGTCAATTGCAAAAGTTTAGGGACTAAATTGAGACAATTAAATCTTCAATGACTAAATTGAGACTCGAGTGTAACTTCAGAACCAAACTAAGCATTTTCTCAAAGCAATATATCACATATTTTGTGGGAAGTATGTCCATGGCGTCCCGGTATGGAACGCGATACGTGACATAATCGGTAAATTCATGTAACTATGCTCTAAACTCAATCAAAACAGGCAAGGAAAGCATTAAGAGGACTGAAGGGAGTGACAAAACTGCAAGCTCTCATTCGTGGTCAAGCAGTGAGACGTCGAGTGTCCAGGGCTTTGAAGAATTCGGCCACCAGTGCAGTTAAAATCCCGGAAACAATCAGCCAAATTGAAGAAAGCTACAGAAAAGACCAGATAATTTCTTTTGCAAAGCAAAAGAACAAGTTACATGAAAAAGAATTGAAGGTATGTAATGTAACATAGTTTATAGATAAAGTGTGGAAAATGCAGATTCTACGTTGATTTGAGTTTCAATTTCACTCTGATCTCTTAGTGCTTCCTTAAATTGCCAGTTTAGTACATCTAGCATCTCTAGAAAAAGTGTGCATATTGTGACCAATTTCTTTGTTTTTATTATCTCATGAATATAGCTACAGCCAGAAGGGCATAGACATAGTCCAATAAGTTGGGATTCTAGGTTGCAGTCAAGAGAAGATATTGAAGCCACATGGTTGAGAAAGCAAGAGGCCGCTGCCAAAAGAGAACGCATGAAGCAATATTCCTTTTCACAAAGGGTAATCTCGTTTGATTTAAGATTTAACATAAAATGGTAGCATTGTTAGTCAACAAAAAAAAAAAAAAAACCAAAAGAATGAAACTAATAAAATCACAAAGTGAGAACAAGTTTACTACACAATTTTAAACACAAAGGAAATAAAAAACGAAATCACAAACATTCCCCAAGTTTTTCTTTATTTCTTTTCAAATTTTCTATTGAGTTTACTTGTTATGCACCTCCTTTGTAATATTTTTTATACCAACATCAATCAAGTGCTCTGCACCATAGACAAAAGTAATTTTCTTTGAGATATTGGGTGTGGTAGTAGACTATTTTTACTTACATTATAGTATTCTAATTAGATAGGAATATAAACTCTTTTTAGTATTGACAATACATAGAAATTAAACTATTATTGTTTTAATTTTTTTTAAAAATACTATATACGCACAAAAAATATCAATTACCAAATCAGTTATTATATATTATTTTATAAATACATGTATCATTTAATTCATTTTTAATATGTATTTTATATTTCAATATATATATGGATAATTGATATATTTAGTGTCTGAATTTTAGTATACGCATAACATAATTATTTTGTATACAATAATAGTAACAAAAATAATGAGATATTGGTCTTCCTTTTTTTTTTTAAATAATGTTAAGAAGACAAAAAATAAAACTCAAACTTATTTTATTTAATATTTATTAATTATAACAATAATTAATAAATACTAAACAAGATAATTTTAAATTACTTTAGCTAATCTTTTATTGTCTTCCAAACATTTTTTTATTTAATACTATTCTTATCATGTCATTCATCTGATAAACTACATGCAATGCCTTCTCTAGGAAAGAAAACTTCCCCAAATGAGTGAAGAATCTGTTCACAACAGGGAATATGGAAACGAGAGAATCCGCACCTTAGGCCAATGGCTAAATAAGGAAGCCGTTGACTCGAATACATACCACCATAAACAAGATCATCCCTCGAACTTTATTACAAGAAGAGAAGCACATCAAGGACTCAGCCCGCAAATTTCGATTCCCCGGAGATCATTTTCGCATACAAAAAGATGTTCGGTTGGAGCTATTGAGATCTCCCTACCGAATTCTCCGGTCCTTCCAACTTACATGGCCGTGACTGAATCCAGCAAAGCGAAGGCGAGATCTATGAGCACGCCACGGCTAAGAACAGGGTATTTGGACACATGCTCCAACAAGAGCGAGTCTCGGAAATAAGGTGTTTCCTATTGTAATGGTGCAACTATCAGCAGAGATTCCAGAGCATAAAAGGCCATTCTATGACTAGAAGATATCAAATATGGTGTGTCAATTGCTGAAACCTTGAGATGGGTTGAAAACTCACCAAGTTCATTTCATATGTTTTGGTCCTTCACATTACTCTAGTATACACATGCAGAGATATATATATATATATATAGTCATATAGAAGTGCTTGCTGTGTGTGCTAATTTGTTTTCTTGAAGAACACACTCTCTTTCTGGTTTTGGGAGTGAGAATTATTACTATCGGATACATAATACATGACAACATATCTAAAACAGTATACATCTAAACACTTTCATGTTTTATCACTACAATATTTTGGGTCCGTGCCTACGATTTTTTTTGTCACAGTAAAAAATTGTGATTATAGAAGGTCTATAATCATAGTTTTAAGAGATGACTTAAAAATATTTATGGTCACGGTTTTTTAAAAAAAGATAACTTAAAAGGATCTATAATTACGATTTTAGAGAATGACCTAAAAAAGTCTATGATTACAGTTTTGGGAAGTAACCTAAAAGGATTTATGGTTATATATTTTTGAAAAATGGTGACCTAAAATAGTCTATATTCACAGTTTTGGTGAGTGACCTAAAGGAATCTATGATCATAGTTTTAAAGAGGGACCTAAAAGAGTCTATGGTCACGATTTTACGAAAGAGTGACATAAAAGGATCTATAGTAACGATTTTGGAGAGTGACCTAAAGATATCTATGGTCACGGTTTTTGGGGTGATCTAAAATGGTCTATGATTACGATTTTTTGAAAAAGAGTAACCTAAAAAGAGTCTATAGTCACGGTTTTGGTGGGTGACCTAAAAGGGTTTATAGTAACGGTTTTAAAGAGTGGCTTAAAACAATCTATGGTATAACAATCCGTATTTTTGAAACTTTTCTTATAAATTATTTATGACCTATTTTATTAAATTAAAATATTTATTTGAAAACTATTTTATTAGATATAATCAAATTGATTTTATGATTATTGAAGTTTAAATTGACTAAAATTATTATATATAATTTTATTGAATGTGATATTTTGTATAATTAAAACTAGAATTTTGATAATTTGTAAATGATAAAAATTATTTGATTTAAATTAAGTGATTGACTAACTAGAAAGCCCATTTTCCTCACAGCAAGTGTCAGCAAAGACTCCCCTGAAAGCTTTTAAGACTTTCTTTATCCTGAATTCGATGAAAGAAAGAATGAAATGAAGGGGAAAGGTGCGATTCATCAACAAAGGGATAGGGATAAGGATTCGCAGGTGGGGTCTAGCAGTCAAGTAATTCTTGACTTGCGATCGGGTACCTATCTATAAGCGGACAATCTCAAAAGAAAGAGGAAAACCTTGGGATCTTTTCTTTTCAACTGCCGTGCTGGAGCAATCAATCAAGACTTGCTTTGGGATCGCAGATATTTTTCTAAATATTATATTTTAAATTATTAATTATGAATAATTTATAATTTATTTTATTAAAACTTTTATTTTTAGAAATTATTTTGTCAAAGATATTTAAATTAATTTTTATAATACTTTGAATTTACATTAATTAAAATTATTATATAATTTTTTTATAATAAAATATTTTAGATAATTAAAATTATAATTTTAGTAATCTATTAATAATGAATATTTTATAATTTAATTTTGGTAATTAATATTTCAAGTTCAAAATTTGTCGGTGATGAGAGAATTTTGTGTGGTTTAGAATTCACAATAAATTTTCGTTGCAATATAGTTTCTAAACCAACATTAATCATTTCATACAAAAATTTGTTTGTCACAAGTACAAACCCCTAAAATCTATAAACCGAAGTATTTAAACCTCGGGTCGTTCTCCCTAGGAATTGCAACAAAGTGTCTTGTTGTTGGTTATGAGGTATGTTTTGGGGTTTATGAGATATTAGACATGAAATGTAAATGGCAATGAAAATAAACTAACAACTAAAAAGGTATTGGCAAAGGTTGGTGGTCAAGGATCTCTATCCCTATCACTAACCACAACATGAGAATTGGTAAGGATCAATCCCACTAAGTCATCCCCTAACTAATAGTAGAAGAAAGTCAAGTGAGCTATATCAATCCAAGTCTATAAGTCCTAGTTCCCCACTAAATCTATTAGTGAGATCTAGCGTTAATGGCTCCTAATCGTCAATCACTTGAACATTAGTAACTCAAGAGTTCCTAAGTTACCTTCCCAAGCCAAGAGCATAAAATTCTACTCTAAAATCCAACTAAACATTTCATCAAACACCTAGAAGGCATAAAAGGAAAGTAAAATGAACTAAGCAATTCAATCAATAAAAGAACATGAATCATAAATTGCATTGAAATGAAAATAGAAGAACAAAAGTGCATCTATATAAAAGTAGAGAATTACAAGAATTAAATGCAAAAATAGAAAGAGGAAAGGTAGAAGAAGAAGAATTACACAAGGAAAAGTAAATCAAAGCATGAAATTAAACTAGATCTAAGAGTTCCTAATCTAGATCTAACCTAATCCTAATCCTAGAGAGAAGTGAGAGCTTCTCTCTCTGAAACTAACTTTCCCTCCAAAAATTAAACTAAAATAAACTAATGTGTAAAAGTATATTGATTCCTCTTCATTCCTTGGGTTAAATAGCATCAGAAGTGAGTTGGATTTGGGCCTGAGAAGCCCAGAATTCGCCCCAGCGGATTCACTTTAAGTGGGTCACGTGCGGACATCGGCGCGTACGCGTACAGTGCGCGTGCGCGTCGATTGGAAAATTTCCGTCCACGCATACGCGTCATGTGCGCGTACGCGTCGCCATGCGACCTCATCATTTCACGCGTGTGCGTCTGCTGCGCGTGCGCGTCGTTGAGCTTATCCCAAATCCTTGCTTTTCCATGATTTCTCCACTTTGCATGCTTTTCTCTCCATTCCTTTGATCCATTCCTAGCCCTTTTCAACCTGAAATCACTTAACAAACAAATCAAGGCATCTAGTGGGATCAAAGGTGAATTAAATTTAGCTAATTAAGGACCTAGAAAGCATGTTTTCACACTTAAGCACAAATTAGGAGACAATCATGAAACCATGCTATTTCATTGAATAAATGTGGGTAAAAGGTGATAAAATCCCCCTAAAATCAATACAAGATAAACCCTACAGATGGGGTTTATCAACCTCCCCACACTTAAACCAAGCATGTCCTCATGCTTAGACCAAGAAGGAAACAAAGGGTATCAACATTTATTCAATGAAACCTAACTAAATGCAATCTACCTATATGCAACTATCTACATGAATGCAATTTCTTGGTCAAAATAAATCAATTTCCAAGAAGCATATATGCACAAGGGCTAAGGACTAGCAAATCTAATCCACAATTAAATTGAGCTATTAAATATTTTTACAAACTTGCATGAAGAATGATGATCATAAGTGAAAACATGTAATTGAGCATCAAACCCTCACCGGATGTGTTTGCACTCTATTCGCTCAAGTGTTTAGGGTTGATTCTCTCAATTCTCCTCTATTTCATGCTTTGTAAGATTTGTTTTTCTTCTAACAATCAACATTTATTCAATGCATGCATACAAATATCATGACGTCTTTTCATAGGTTGTAATGGGGCTAGGGTCAAGGTAAGGATGCATATTTGGTCAAGTGAGCTTGAAATTTGAATCTTTGATAAGCTTAAACTTTCCACCTAACCTATGACATCCTATACAATTTCAAAGCTAACCTAACTACCCATTTTTCTCACTTTTTCACATAATCATGCATTTTCTTTTCACTTCACAACACTTATGCATTGATTCTTATTGAGCTTTGCTTTGGGGCATTTTGTCCCTTTTTTATTTCTTTTCTTTCTATTTATTTTTTTCTTTTTCTATTTTTTTTCTTTTCTTTTCTTTTCCATGCTCTTCTTTTTGTTTCTTTTTTTCTTTTTCTTTTGTTTTTCTCATTTTTTTTCAACTATATACAAGAACATCAATGCATAAGGTCTATATATTTTATCAATACATGAGCATGTACCCAATTCCCAATAATTTCAATAAAAATACAAAACTGCCCTTTTATTCCCCCAATGTCCCAAGATTCCCACACTTGAATGATACACACACTCTAGCCTAAGCTAATCAAAGATCCAAACAAAGACATTTATTGTTTTCCGCTTTAAGGCTTGTAATGTGCTAAAATTAGAACAAAGTGGGTTAATCGTAGGTTCAAATTTGGCTAACAATGGAAGATAAAAGGTAAGGCTATTTGGGTAAGTGAGCTAAATGAAATGATGGCCTCAATCATATAAATGCATGTACACATGGAATAATAGACATAAAGAATCAAACAAATCAAAGATTACAATCATAGAAAGAGAATAATGCACACAAGAAGGAAAAATAAGTGGTTAAAAGATGTAACCACGCTATTAGGCTCAAGTCTCACTTGCTTGTGTTCTTAGCTCAAAAATCATGTTTCACAATATATATGATTCAAGCAAGTTTTATGAAAAGTTTTCACTCAAATCAATTGGCGCCCTATAGATAGAAATCTTAAAGAACCTCATTATTTTGACTAAGCTTATTGTGTATATATATGCAAAAAATAAGAAAATGCAAGTAAAAATCCTAGAAACCTAAAATGAAATACAAAAGTGTTGGAATTAGAAACTTGTCACCCAAAATCGCCGACCGGTCGGACGACCTCCCCACACTTAAAAGTTTGCACCGTCCTCGATGCATTCAAAGATGAGCAAGGGGGTACGGTGACTTCCCGAGTTGCTACCTTCAGCTGGTAGGTCAACCGGTGCTGCGTGTTCTTTCTACCGCTTCCATGGTTGCTTGTGGTGCGTCAATCATGAAAAACAGAAAATAACACCATAAGATAAGAAAATACAAAGCAAGGAAACATAATTGTTGGAATGAGGTAAATCACTAGGATTGAGTGAGTGAATTAGTGTGACATTTATGAAAATGGGTGTGTGAATTCTAAATTAGGCGCCTTTTAAAACACACTAACATAAAAAGCGATGTCACAAAAGAAGCATGCACTTCACTTATCCTAGTATGCTTGAGATGCTTTAAGTAAACTTGTAAGGTAAAACAAGCATTAAAGAAGCATGAAAGCATTCAAGCTAAAAGCATATGGATGCATATAATCATGAAACACAATGCATTAAGATAAATGCACAACATCATCCATCAAGAGATTGCCTAATCGAGGAAAAGGATTGAAATTACATGTTGGCCAAATCATGCAATTCAAGAAGAGTTACAAGCTCGAAGGCGATTCTCATTACTTGGTATTCTCAAAAGATAGGCATGAATAACTTAAAACCAAGTAGCAAAATATAACCTCAACAATAGAATCCAACAATGAATATTCAAAAATAATTATGCTAAGATAGCATTCAATTAGCGATAAGCAGCAATATATGGTAAACAAAATCCATAATCCAACACTTATAATGGAAATAGAGAAAATGAAATGAAAACTAAACTAAAACTAAATAATTAACTAACCAACTAACTAATTAACTAACTAAAATAAATGGTTATCAATAGTGTTTGGAAGTATTAGATGAGGGGTAGAAGGAGGGAAGAAGAAAGGAGAAGGAAAGAAATGGAAATAGGAGAAGAAAAGAGATGTGTTGAAGGAAGGACATCCGCGCGTACGCGCACATGGCACGTGCGCGTTGATGGCTTATTTTGAGAGTGGCGCGTACGCGCCAGGTGTGCGTACGCGCGAGTTGTTTTGTGCCAAAGGCATAATGCGCGCGCAACGTTCACACAACTCTTGGGTTTTTGGCTTGGGGTGGAATTTCTCAATCCACGCGTACGCGTACATGGCGCGTCCACGTGGGTAGGCAAAAATGCTTGATGCACGCGTATGCGCACAGTGCGCGTACGCGTGGATGGTGCTCTGTTTTTTTTTCAAAATTTTTTCCTATGTTTTTACACCAATCCAAGCATTCCAAACCTCCAAACAGCTACCAAGACACTATAAAACCTTATTTAACATACTAAACTACCAAATATACTCAACTAACCAAACTAAACATGAAGTTAAACTAATTCTACCAATATGTACAAAAGGGAAAAATGAAAAGAATTTACCATGATGAGGTGTCTCCCACCTAGCACTTTTGTTTATTGTCCTTAAGTTGGACTTATGGGGAGCTCCTCTCAAGGTGGCTTGTGCTTGAATTCATCTTGGAATATCCACCAATGCTTGAGTCTCCAATAAGCACCATTCTTCAAAATTAATAACTCCAAGCTTGGGTGGAGTTCCTCACAAACCATGGGCTCCCAAAGGTGATCCTCATGTATTTCCGGATTCCATATCTTGTTGCCACACCCATCCTTGAATTGATCATCATTGGTCCATCCGGGTGGCAAGTAAGGTGATTTCTCAATAAAGTGACCAACAATCCTCCTAGACCCATCTAGTTGAGCACTACTCCAACCTTTGTATTTCATGTTTGATGCATCAACCATAATGAGCCTTGATTTGCAACGCCAACCACAAAACCTTTTTTGCTTACGCTTCATCCCACAAAGTTCCCTAAGTTGGCCATCCGTTTCAAGCAAACCATATTCAAGTGGGATAATAAAGCTAATAGAAATGAATTTCACCTACTCAAATGAGGGAGTAGATGGAAACCTAGGCAAAGATGATTCCAAGGTTCTTGACAAAGCGTATTTGACAATCTTGGTTCTTGCTAGTATAGAATTATATAAAAAAATGTTATCGCGTTGTAAGTATAGTTTCTAAACCAACAGAGAATCCTTTCGTACAAAAGTTTGGTTGTCATAAGTAACAAAACCCAATAAAATTGATAACCGAAGTATTGAAACCTCGAGTCATCTTCTCAAGGAATTGCAGGGAGGTATGATTTATTATTGGTTACGTAAAAAGATATATTTTTGGGTTTTTGAAATAGGGAACAAGTAATTTAAATAACAAGAAAAATAAATTAATAATTAATAAAATCTCTTGGCAAGGTATGAGAAATTGAAGTCCTATCCTAGTTATCCTTATCAGGTGTGATGAGAATTGGATTCTGCTCCCACTTTAATTAACCCTTGCTAAACAAAGGAGAGTCAAGTAGACTAATTAATTTGATCCTCAAGTCCTAGTCAACTCCTATGGAAAGACTAGAGTTATTGGAGTACAAATTAACCAGCAAAGAATTCCAATTTCAATCAACAGCTGAGTTTGATAACTCAAGTGTTATTAATTACTTAACCAAAGACAAAAGGGGAAAATATCTTAAATTAAATTAAAAGCATTCATAAATAAATTAAAGCAAAATCAAATATGAAATACCTCAATTTATATTAATTAAGAAAATCCTAACATGAATGGTTCATAAGCCAAATTGAAAAGATAAATGACAATTAAAGTAATAGAATCAATAAAGGTAGAAAATAAATTAAAGGAATATTGAACTTGTGATGAAGAGAAGTAGCCTAAACATAATAGAAATTCTAATCCTAAATCCTAAGAGAGAGGAGAGAACCTCTCTCTCTAAAAACTACATCTAAAACCTAAAATTGTGAATTGAAAGCGTGTTGAGTCTCTACATGTTCCCTGACTTTAATATGTGTTTTTGGGTCAAAAACTGGGTCAAAATGCTTCCCGAAATCGCCCCCAGTGTATTCTATAATTTCTGCAGATCGCGCAGGTCATGCATACGCGTCGGTCACGCGTATGCGTCAGTGGCCGAATTCCCTTTCCACGCGTGTGCGTCAGGTGCGCGCTCGCGTCGTTGTGCTGATCTGCTTCCACGCGTACGCGTCAAGCACGCGTACACGTCGCTGTAATTTTCTCCGTTTTGCGCGCATGCGTGAGCCATGCGTGCGCGTCACTTCTCACTGGTTGTCTCCTTTATTTCTTGTGCTCCTTCCATTTTTGCAAGCTTCCTTTCCATTCTCTAAGCCATTCCTGCCTTATAAAGCCTGAAACACTTAATGCACAGATCACGGCATCGAATGGTAATAAAGGAGAAATTAAAATACACAATTTAAAGCTTTAGGAAGCAAGTTTTCAATCATAGAATAAATCCAGGAAGGAATTGTAAAACCATGCAAATCATATGAATAAGTGGGTGAAAAGTTGATAAAAACCACTCAAATTAGCACAAAATAAACCATAAAATAGTGGTTTATCAACCTCCCCACACTTAAACATTAGCATGTCCTCATGCTAAGCTCAGGGAGACAAAGAGAATTGATAAGGGACAGTAAGACTCATGAAATGCAACCTAAATATAAATGCAACTATATGCTAAAATAATTCTACCTACTTGGTTAAAAGCAAACAAGTTCTCCAAAACAAATACAAACCAATTTCCACTAATTCAAATCGTACAATAAAAAGCAAGTAAACTTGTAAGAAGAGAGCTCACGAAAGCAGGGAACATAGAATCAAGCATTGAACCCTCACTGGTAGTGTATATCACTTTAGTTCTCAAGTGTCTAGGGTCAATCACTCTACTCTTCCCTATTCATGTTTTCTAGACTTTGTTCTTCATCTAACCAATCAACAAATATCTAGTATATCAATGCAAACATCATGAGGTCTTTTCAAGGTTGTAATGGGGCTAAGGTAAGGGTGAGGATATATGTATGGCCAAGTTAGCTATAATATGAATCTTTGACTAACCTAAACTTTCACCTAACATACACACACTCTATGTACTTCTAAAATCATGCCTAGCTACCCAAAATTTCCATTTTTGCATATCATACTCATGTATCAACTTTTCTTTAATTTTATCACATATGCATTGATTTTTCATTAACTTAATATTGGGGTAATTTTGTCCCCTTATTTATTTACTTATTTATTGAATATTTTTTTTTTAGATTTTTTTCTTTTTTATTTTTTAAATAGAAAAATAAACATAACTTATCAATGCATATGGATTTTTTAATTTTTCTGGTCTCACATGAGTAGGTACCCAAATTTCCAATATTTTATCAAAGTAAAAACATAACACATATCCTTATTAACCCATGTTCCCACAATTTTCCCACACTTAATTGATACACAATCTCTAACTTAAGCTAACCAAAGATTCAAGTTGGGGTAATTAATTGTTTTTCCACTTAAGACTAGTGATGTGGTAAAATATAGAACAAATGGGGATTAAAAGGCTCAAAGTGGCTGACAAGGGTGACATAAAAGGGTAGGCTTATTTGGGAGAAGTGAGCTAAAACAAGTAATGGCCTCAATCATATGCAAGCATGTAGATATATTGAACATTGGACATATAGACTGAAACAAAGTAAAGATTGCAATCATAGAGAAAAGAACACACAAGAATAAAAATTTATGGTTAAATAATGTAACCATATAAATAAGCTCAAAATCTCACAGGTTGTGTGTTCTTAGCTTTTTAAACTATGTTCCAAATACAACTTCAAACAAGTTTTAACAGAAAAAATTTTTCAATTTAAATTAGTGAAATATTATAAAAATTTCTTGAAAAAGAAAATATTACTTCAACCAAGTAGTAACTAAATGCATAAAATCAAACAAACATGCAATCAAACATGCAAATACAACAACTAATTTAACAAAGAAAATTAAACATTGGTGTTAAAATATGAAGTAACTAACCCATGGAAGTCGGTATCAACCTCCCCACACTTAAAGATTGCACCGTCCTCGGTGCATGCTAAGATGTACAAGTGGACGGGTTTCTCCAACTGACGCTTTTCTCCAAAGATTGTGCAGATAGACTTGTTTGTCTCCCCATGTAAAGGTTTTCTGTTTCCCTTCCTCGGTGGCCATCCTGAAAGAAGAGGATAAGAAGAAAAGTAATCCAAAAATAAAGATAAGAAAATAAATACAGTATGTGTGGGTTAATGCCAAATAATAGAGGTCTCCATTACATGGTAGCTACAACATGTAAGTGAGAAAACAGTATAAGTAAATGGCATATCAATTAAATTCATGTCAATGCAAAAAGAATACAATTATCATAAAAGATTAGCATTGACTTTAAATAATATTACCCAATCAGAACAGAACAAGTCATGAAGTATCAGGATAGTGTAAGAAAAGATGCAACCGTTGAAGAAGAAAATTTAACACCAATAGAAAAATAATAAATTTAGAAAAAAAAATAAAAAATACACAAAATTAAAATGCAATGAGTGAAAGTATGCAAATAAATTAAGTAAAATAGAATGAAAAATAATAGGGATGAGAATTTGAAGAGATGAAGAAGAAGAAAGTAAGAAAGGATAAGAAAAATTCGGATTGGGGAAGAAAAGATAAGATATTTGGCTGATCTGGATAAGTTGTGCGCCGCATGTGATGCGGACGCGTGAGTGACACGGTCGCGTGGTGTGCGATAAGTTCAGGTGACGTGGATGCATGGGTCACGCGATCGCGTGGCCTGATTTGTGCGATTGGCGCGAGTGCAGCCTCGCGTTCGCGCAACTCTCTGTTTCAAACTCATTTTGCCAAAATTTTGGGTGACGCGTTCACGTGGGTGACGCGATCGCGTGAATGGCCATATTTTGAAAAACGACGCGGACGCGTGGGGCACGCGTTCGCGTGATAGAGCTTGTGCTTCCAACACCATTCCTGCCCGACTCCATCATAACTTTCTGTCATACACCCATTTACGTCGATTTTGCAGGGCCATGCATTCGCGTGGGTGACGCGGACGCGTGGGAGGCTCTTTTTCAAAATGACGCGGTCACGTGGGCATGTTTGTGCCTAAGGCACGCCTCCAGCCACGCTTTCGCGTGACTTTCTGTTCAATTTTATTTTCTTCCCAACGCACTTGTGACGCAGACGTGTCAGCGACGCTTACGCGTCGCGTGCGTATTTTTTTTTTTATGCAATATGCAGATATAAATGCAGAATGCTGATGAATATGCAAAAATTATGAATGGACACGAATGAAAATAAAATAAAATAAAACTAAAAAAGGAAAGAATATACCATGGTGGGTTGTCTCCCACCTAGCACTTTTAGTTAAAATCCTTAAGTTGGACATTTGGTGAGCTCCTTGTCATGGAGGCTTGTGCTTGAACCCATCCTGAAACTGCCACCAATTCTTGGACTTCCAATAATCTTCATTATTCTCAAGTGAATTTGCCAAGCCTTGAAGGAGTTCTTCACTAGCCTTGAGCTCCCAAAGTGGATCCTCATGTATGCCTGGATCCCAAATCCTATTTCTGCACCCGTCTTCAAGTGGAACATGATGATTCCATTTGGGTGGTAAGCAATCTGAATTCTCTATGGAGTACCAAACTCTTCTTTTAGAGCTGACCGAATTATCACCAGTTGAGCCCCTTGCATCTGGCCCTTGAAATATCAACTTTGATGAGCCTTGATTTGCAACTCTAACCACTAAATAGTCTTGGTGCACGAATTGTAAATCACACTTTTCATAACTCGTACCACTAACCAGCAAGTGCACTGGGTCGTCCAAGTAATACCTTACGTGAGTAAGGGTCGAATCCCACGGAGATTGTTAGTTTGAAGCAATTTATGGTTATCTTGTAATTCTTAGTCAGGATATCAATTATAATTATCAGTTTGGATTGCGAAAAATAAAAGAGTATGAATTAAATACTTGTTGTGTAGTAATGGAGAATATGTTGGAGTTTTGGAGATGCTTTGTCTTCTGAATTTCAGCTTTCCCCCTGTCTTCTTCTTCACGCACGCAAGGTTCCTCCTATGGCAAGCTGTGTGTTGGTGGATCACCGTTGTCAATGGTTACCATCTGTCCTCTCAGTGAAAATGGTTCAGGTGCGCTGTCACCGCATGGCTAATCATCTGTTGGTTCTCACTCATGCTGGAATAGGATCCATTGATCCTTTTGCGTCTGTCACTACGCCCAAACCTTGTGAGTTTGAAGCTCGTCACAGTCATTCAATCCCTGAATCCTACTCGGAATACCACAGACAAGGTTTAGACTTTCCGGATTCTCAAGAATGCTGCAAATGGATTCTAGCTTATACCACGAAGATTCTGATTAAGGAATCCAAGAGATACTCATTCAATCGAAGGTAGAACGGAAGTGGTTGTCAGGCACGCATTCATAGGTTAAGAATGGTGATGAGTGTCACAGATCATCACATCCATCATATTGAAGTGCGAATGAACATCTTAGATAGAAACAAGCGTGTTTGAATAGAAAACAGAAATAATTGCATTAATTCATCAGGACACAGCAGAGCTCCTCACCCCCAACAATGGAGTTTAGAGACTCATGCCGTCAAAGAGTACAAAGTTCAGATCTAAATTGTCATGAGGTACAGAATAAATCTCTAAAAATTGTTTAAATACTCAACTAGTAACCTAGGTTTACAGAAAATGAATAAACTAAGATAGATGGTGCAGAAATCCACTTCTGGGGCCCACTTGGTGTGTGCTGGGGCTGAGACTTAAGCTTCACACGTGCCTAGGCTGTTTCCAGAGTTGAACACCAGGTTGTAACCTGTTTCTGGCGTTCAACTCCAACTTGTAACTTGTTTCAGGCGTTTAACGCCAGAATGCAACATGGAACTAGCGTTGAACGCCAGTTTACGTCATCTATCCTTGAGTAAAGTATGGACAATTATGTATTTCTGGAAAGCCCTGGATGTCTACTTTCCAACGCAATTGAGAGCATGCCAATTGGACTTCTGTAGCTCCAAAAAATATATTCCGAGTGCAGGGAGGTCAGAATCCAACAGCATCAGCAGTCCTTTTTCAGCCTGAATCAGATTTTTGCTCAGCTCCCTCAATTTCAGCCAGAAAATACCTGAAATTATAGAAAAATACACAAACTCATAGTAAAGTCCAGAAATATAATTTTTGCCTAGAAACTAATGAAAGTATACTAAAAACTAACTAAAATATACTAAAAACTACATGAAATTAACCCCAAAAAGCGTATAAAATATCCGCTCATCACAACACCAAACTTTAACTGTTGCTTGTCCCCAAGCAACTAGACAAATAAAATAGAATACAAATGAGTCAAGAAGCAATAATATCTCAGAGTTTTGAGTGAAGCTCAGATTCTAATTAGATGAGCGAGACTAATAGCTTTTTTTGCTTCCGAACAGTTTTGGCATCTCACTTTATCCATTGAAGCTCAGAATGATTGGTATCTATAGGAACTTAGAATTCAGATAGTGTTATTGATTCTCCTAGTTCAGTATGTTGATTCTTGAACACAGCTACTTTATGAGTCTTGGCCGTGGCCCTAAGCACTTTGTTTTCCAGTATTACCACCTGATACATAAATGCCACAGACACATAATTGGGTGAACCCTTTCAGATTGTGACTCAACTTTGCTAAAGTCCCCAATTAGAGGTGTCCAGGGTTCTTAAGCACACTCTTCTTTTTGCTTTGGACCTTGACTTTAACCGCTCAGTCTCAAGTTTTCACTTGACACCTTCACGCCATAAGCACATGGTTAGGGATAGCTTGGTTTAGCCGCTTAGGCCAGGATTTGATCCCTTTAGGCCCTCCTATCCACTGATGCTCAAAGCCTTGGATCCTTTTTATTATCCTTGCCTTTTGGTTTTAAGGGCTATTGGCTTTTTCTGCTTGCTTTTTCTTTTTCTTTTTCTTTTATTTTTTTCTGCAAGCTTTTATATTCACTGCTTTTTCTTGCTTCAAGAATCATTTTTATGATTTTTCAGATTATCAAATAACATTTCTCCTTTTTCATCATTCTTTCAAGAGCCAACATATTTAATATTCATAAACATCAAATTCAAAAGATATATGTACTGTTCAAGCATTCGTTCAGAAGACAAAAAGCATTGCTACCACATGTAAATAATTAGAATTTTCCTTATTAAAAACTTGAAAAAAATTATTGCCTCCTTATTCTAAAGAAAATCTGCTATTTTATTCATGTTTAATGATGATGAAAAAAATAAATTATAGCTTAATTGGAGATAAGATCAAAATATAGATACTAATTACTACTACTCATATATAACTTCTAAGGTAAAACTCAAATAAGAACAATTATCACAAAGTTAAGGCTAAGATTAGAACTCAACAACCTTGAATTTGAGAGGTGGATGCCTCTTTAGTCTGTGGAGTGCTTGGCCCTTCAAGAGATAATTTCTGACGCTTTAATTTCTTCAGTTCATGCCCTTGCTCTTCTTGTTCTCTAAGCAGTTTGCAGAGCATGCTGTTTTGGTTTTGCTGTTCTTCCTTCAGTTGATCCACAGCTTCTTGCAACTTGGTGACAGATGCTTCTAGGCGCTCCTAGTATTCAATTTGAGGAATTTCCGGGAGGAACTCCTGTGCTTTTCTCTTGATGGGGTCGTCCTGCACTTGTTGTCCTTCCATAGACTTTTTGGTGATTGGTTGCTCAACTGAGATATACTTATCTACTCCCATTTTTATCCCAGCATCCTTACATAACAGAGAGACTAAGCTTGGATAGGCCAGTTTGGCATCTTTGGAGTTCTTGTTTGCAATTTTGTAAAGCTCACAAGCAATCAGCTGATGAACTTCCACTTCTTTTTCCAGCATAATGCAATGAATCATCACTGCTCTTCTGATGGTGACTTCAGAGCGGTTGCTAGTGGGCAGTATAGAGCGCCCAATGAAGTCCAGCCAGCCTCTGGCGACTGGTTTGAGATCTCCTCTCTTGAGTTGGTTCGGGACACCCTTTGTGTTGGTTGTCCATTTGGCTCCAGGGAGGCATATGTCCTCTAGGATTTTATCCAAGCCCAGGTTTGATCTCATCATTCTCCTATTAAAGGAGTCTGGGTCATCTTGCAGTTGAGGCAGCTTGAAGATCTCCCTTATTTTGTCAGGGTGGGTGTGAACAATCTTCCCTCTGACTAAAGTTCTATAGTCATAGAATGCAGTTCCAGCTATCCTCTGCCTGTCCGTCTGCCATAGATTAGCATAGAATTCCTGAACCATGTTTCTTCCCACCTTTGTTTCAGGATTAGCTAGGACTTCCCAGCTCATGTTTCGAATTTGCTCTTGGATCTCCGGATATTCGTCTTCTTTCAGATTAAATTTAACTTCCGGGATCACTGACCTTATACTCATTATTTTATAAAAATGGTCTGAATGTTCTTTGGTTATGAACTTCCCTTGATTCCAAAGTGGTTTTGGAATATTCTCTTTCTTGCCTCTTGAGTCGGTTTGTTTTCCCTTAGGAGCCATGATCTTAGTGGGTATTAGCTTAGTGATCACAGATAAACACACCAAACTTAGAGGTTTGCTTGTCCTCAAGCAAAAAAAAAGAGAGGAGAGGGATGTGAGGAGAGCCAAGTTCGAATTGTGTAGGAGAAGGGGAGAGGCCGAACCAACATTTAAAGGGAAGGGGGGGTGGGTTTCGAAAATTGGTTGAAAAAGATATGATAGAAAAAGTGATTTGGAAAAGATAAGTGTGATAGGAAAAGATGTAATTTAAAATTGAAAAGATATGAAAGATATTTGAAAAAGATAAATCTAAATTTTGAAAAAGATGTTGTGAAGATTTGAAAAAGATATTGATGAGTTGAAAAGATTTTAGAAGGAAAAGAGATAGATTTGTTTTGAAAAAGGATTTGAAAATAATTTGAAGAGGATTTAAAAAAAGGGTTTATGAATTAAGATACATTTGATATCTTTTGAAAAAGGATTTGAAAAATTAGGATTTGTAACATGTTTGTGTAGAAAATCATGAATTGAAACATAAAAATTGGAAAAAATTTGAATTGAAAACGAAATTGCCTACTCCCCCACAATCCTGGCGTCAAACACCCAACTGCTGCATGTTTTGGGCGTTTAACGCCCACTTGGTGTTTGGTTTGGGCGTTTAACGCCCAGCTGTTGCTTCCAGCTGGCATTGAACGCCAGAAACTCCTTTGTCACTGGGCATTTTTCTGAACGCCCAGGATGCTGTAAATCTGGCGTTAAACACCCAGAAGTTGTTTCTTTCTGGCATTTAACGCCCAGATGGCTATCTCTACTGGCGTTAAACGCCCAGTAGATGCTCCTTTTGGGCGTTTAACGCCCAATTGTGCC
Organism: Arachis ipaensis; assembly: GCF_059453495.1. NCBI lineage: Eukaryota > Viridiplantae > Streptophyta > Magnoliopsida > Fabales > Fabaceae > Arachis > Arachis ipaensis. Next base: position 82,639,866 of record NC_142437.1, on the reverse strand, counting down.
TCTTACTGGCGTTTTCTTGCTAGTGAGCTCTTTTTTCCTGTTTTGTGCTCTGAATCCTTCTGTAGCCCTCTGAACTTATGCAATTGATTCTTTACCTTGTTAATATTGACCTTATATTCTTTAAAAATAAATAAACTGAAGAATAGAATAAAATAAAATAACAGAAAGAGTTTTGCTAATGGCTGGGTTGCCTTCTAGCAAGCGCTTCTTTATTGTCTTTAGCTGGACCTTGCTGAGCTTTTTTAATCTAGCCTCAGCTTTGAGCATTCTTGCTCAATATTGCCTTCAAGATAATGTTTGATTCTCTGTCCATTAACAATGAACTTCTTATTAGAATCAATGTCTTGAAGCTCCACATAGCCATATGGTGACACACTTGTAATCACATATGGTTCCCTCCACCGGGATTTCAGTTTCCCAGGGAATAGCCTGAGCCTAGAGTTGAACAGTAGAACCTTTTGTCCTGGTTTAAAGACTCTAGATGACAGCTTTCTGTCATGCCACCTTTTTTATTTCTCTTTATAAAGCTTGGCATTTTCGAAAGCAGTGAGTCTGAATTCCTCTAGCTCATTCAGCTGGAGCAATCTTTTTTCTCCAGCTAATTTGGCATCAAAGTTTAGGAATCTAGTTGCCGAGTAGGCCTTATGTTCCAGTTCCACGGACAGATGACAGGCCTTACCATACACAAGCTGGTATGAAGAAGTCCCTATAGGGGTCTTGAATGCCGTTCTGTAAGCCCACAGAGCATCATCCAAGCTTCTTGCCCAATCCTTTCTACGGGTACTTACAGTCCGTTCCAGGATTCTTTTTAGTTCTCTGTTAGAAACTTCAGCTTGCCCATTTATCTGTGGATGATATAGAGTCGCCACCTTATGGCGAATTCCATACCGGACCATGGCAGAGTAAAGCTGTTTGTTACAGAAGTGAGTGCCCCCATCACTGATTAGTACTCTAGGGACACCAAACCTGCTGAAGATATGTTTCTGGAGGAACTTCAGCACTATTTTAGTATCATTGGTAGGTGTGGCAACGACCTCTACCCATTTTGATACATAGTCGACTGCCACCAGAATATAAGTGTTTGAGTATGATGGTAGGAAAGATCCCATGAAGTCAATTCCCCATATATCAAACAACTCAATCTCCAAGATTCCTTGTTGAGGCATGGCGTAACCATGAGGCAGATTACCAGCTCTTTGGCAACTATCACAGTTACGTACAAATTCTCGGGAATCCCTATAGAGTCTAGGCCAGTAGAAGCCACATTGGAGGACCTTGGTGGCTGTTCGTTCACCTCCGAAATGGCCTCCATATTGTGATCCATGGCAATGCCATAAGATCTTCTGTGCTTCTTCTCTAGGCACACACCTACGGATTATTCTGTCTGCACATCTCTTAAAGAGATAGGGTTCATCCCACAAGTAGTACTTTGCATCAGTAATTAATTTTTTCTTTTGTTGCCTGCTGTACTCCTTGGGTATGAACCTTGCAGCTTTATAGTTTGCAATGTCTGTAAACCATGGTGTTTCCTGAATGGCAAACAAATGCTCATCCGAAAAGGTCTCATAGATCTCAATAGAGGGGGGAAACTCCCCTTCTACTGGTTCTATCCGGGACAGATGATCAGCCACTTGGTTCTCTGTCCATTTTCTGTCTCTTATTTCTATATCAAACTCTTGCAGAAGCAACACCCATCTTATGAGCCTGGGTTTTGAATCCTGCTTTGTGAGTAGATATTTAAGAGCAGCATGGTCAGTGTACACAATCACTTTTGATCCTACTAAGTATGATCTAAACTTGTCAATGGCATAAACCACTGCAAGCAATTCTTTTTCTGTGGTTGTGTAATTTTTCTGGGCATCATTTAAAACACGGCTAGCATAATAAATGACATGCAGAAGCTTGTCATGCCTCTGCCCCAGTACTGCACCAACGGCATGGTCACTGGCATCACACATTAGTTCAAATGGTAAAGTCCAGTCTGGTGCAGAAATAACTGGTGCTGTGACCAGCTTAGCTTTCAGAGTCTCAAACGCTTGCAGACACTCTGTGCCAAACACAAATGGCATGTCAGCAGTTAACAGATTGCTCAGGGGTTTTGCAATTTTTGAAAAATCCTTTATAAACCTCCTGTAGAATCTTGCATGCCCCAGAAAGTTTCTGATTGCCTTAACATTAGCAGGTGGTGGTAATTTTTCAATTACTTCCACTTTAGCTTGATCCACCTCTATTCCCTTGTTTGAAATTTTATGTCCAAGGACAATTCCTTCAGTCACCATAAAGTGACATTTTTCCCAGTTTAAAACTAGGTTGGTCTCTTGGCATCTTTTCAGAACAAGTGCTAAATGGTCAAGGCAGGAGCTGAATGAGTCTCCAAATACTGAAAAGTCATCCATGAAGACTTCCAGAAACTTTTCCACCATATCAGAGAAGATAGAGAGCATGCACCTCTGAAAGGTTGTAGGTGCATTACACAGACCAAAAGGCATTCTTCTGTAAGCAAATACTCCAGAAGGACATGTGAATGCTGTTTTCTCTTGGTCCTGAGGATCTACTGCAATTTGATTGTAACCTGAATAGCCATTCAAAAAGTAGTAATATTCATGACCTGCTAGTCTCTCTAGCATCTGGTTTATGAATGGTAAAGGAAAATGATCCTTTCTGGTGGCTGTATTGAGCCTTTTGTAGTTAATACACATGCGCCACCCTGTAACTGTTCTTGTAGGAACCAGTTCATTTTTTTCATTATGAACCACTGTCATACCTCCCTTCTTGGGGACTACTTGAACAAGACTCACCCAGGGGCTATCAGAAATAGGATAAATAATCCCAGCCTCCAGTAATTTGGTGACCTCTTTCTGCACAACTTTCTTCATGGCTGGATTTAGCCGCCTCTGTGGTTGAACCACTGGCTTAGCATTATCCTCCAATAGGATTTTGTGCATGCATCTAGCTGGGCTTATGCCCTTAAGGTCACTTATGGACCAACCAAGAGCTGTCTTGTGTGTCCTTAGCACTTGAATTAGTGCTTCCTCTTCCAGTGGATTTAAAGCAGAGCTTATGATCACTGGAAAAGTGTCACTTTCTCCCAGAAATGCATATTTCAGGGATGGTGGTAATTGTTTGAGCTCAGATTTAGGAGGTGTTTCCTCTTCCTGAGGATGTTTCAGAGGTTCTTTCAATTCCTCTTAATCCTCCAGATCAGGCTGAACATCTTTGAAGATGTCTTCCAGCTCTGATTCGAGACTCTCAGCCATGTTGACCTCCTCTACCAAAGAGTCAATAAGATCAACTTTCATGCAGTCTTTGGGTGTGTCTGGATGTTGCATGGCTTTGACAGCATTTAACTTGAACTCATCCTTATTGACCCTCAGGGTTACTTCCCCCTTTTGGACATCAATGACAGTTCGTCCAGTTGCTAGGAAAGGTCTTCCTAGAATGAGAGTAGCACTCTTGTGCTCTTCCATTTCCAGCACCACAAAGTCAGTGGGAAAGGCGAATGGCCCAACCCTGATAATCATATCTTCAATCATGCATGATGGGTATTTAATGGAGCCATCAGCAAGTTGGAGACATATCCGGGTTGGTTTGACTTTTTCAGTCAAACCAAGCTTTCTGATAGTGGATGCAGGTATTAGGTTGATACTTGCCCCAAGATCACATAAAGCTGTCTTGGTGCAATTACCCTCTAATGTGCATGGCATCATGAAGCTCCCAAGATCTTTAAGCTTTTCTGGGAAGCTTTTCAGAATAACTGCACTGCATTCTTCAGTGAGGAGAACTCTTTCAGTTTCTCTCCAATCCTTCTTATGACTCAAGATCTCTTTCATGAACATGGCATAAGAAGGTATTTGCTCAAGTGCCTCTGCAAACAGAATCTTTATCTCAAGAGTCCTGAGATAGTCTGCAAAGCGAGCAAATTGCTTATCCTGCTCCTCTTGGCGGAGTTTTTGAGGATAAGGCATCCTAGCTTTGTATTCCTCAACCTTGGTTGCTGCAGGTGTTTTCCCTATAGAGGTGGTTGGGGAAGCCTTTTTAGAGGGGTTGTTATCAGCACTTGTATGTGTTTGATCCCTCACTGGCATTTGAATGCCAGGGGTGGAAGCTGGATTGGCGTTGGACGCCAACTCCTTACCTGTTCCTGGCGTTTGAACGCCAGAACTGAGCTTCCTTTGGGCATTTAACGCCAACTCCTTGCTTGTTTGTGGCGTTTGAATACCAGAACTGAGCATGGGTTAGGCATTTAACGCCAGCTCTCCATCCTTTTCTGGCGTCTGAGTGCCAGAATCATTCTTCTCTGGGCTCTTACTGTCCTCAGAGGGATTTTGGATGATATTTTGCTCATTTCTTGGCTTCCTGCTGCCTTGAAGTGAGGTATTTAATATTTTTCCACTTCTTAATTGAACTGCTTGGCATTCTTCTGTTATTTGTTTTGATAACTGCTGTTCTGTTTGCCTCAACTGTACTTCCAGATTTATATTAGCCATTCTTGTGTCTTGTAGTATCTCTTTGAATTCGGCCAGCTATTTTGTTAGAAAGTCTAATTGCTGATTGAATTTAGTAATTTGTTCTGCAGGACTGAGTTCAGCAGTTACTGTTTTAGCCTCTTCTTTCATGGAAGATTCACTGCTTAGGTACATATGCTGATTTCTGGCAACTGTATCAATAAGCTCTTGAGCCTCTTCAATTGTCTTTCTCATGTGTATAGATCCACCAGCTGAGTGATCTAGAGAAATTTGAGCTTTCTTTGTAAGCCCATAATAGAAGATGTCTAACTGCACCTATTCTGAAAACATTTCAAAGGGGCATTTTCTTAGCATCTCTCTGTATCTCTCCCAGGCATCATAAAGAGATTCATTATCTCCTTGTTTAAATCCTTGGATGTCCAACCTTAGCTGTGTCATTTGTTTTGGAGGGAAGTATTGATTCAGGAATTTTTCTGACAGCTGTTTCCATGTCCTTATGCTAGCTTTAGGTTGGTTATTTAACCACCTCTTAGCTTAGTCTTTTACAGCAAATGAAAATAGTAATAATCTGTAGACATCCTGATCTACTTCTTTATCATGTACTGTGTCAGCAATTTGTAAAAATTATGCCAGAAACTCTGTAGGTTTTTCCTGTGGAAGACCGGAATACTGGCAACTTTGCTGCACCATGATAATGAGCTGAGGATTCAACTCAAAGCTAATGACTCCAATGGAGGGTATACAGATACTGCTCCCATATGAAGCAGTAGTGGGGTTAGTATATAACCCCAGAGTCCTTTTGGACTGTTCATTTCCACTTAGGTCCATGATGGAGAAAAGGGAATTGATGTGAATTGCAATTAAAATATATTTTTATTTTTATTTTATAAAAAAAGAATGAATAAAAAAAATGAAATAAAATAACTAGAAATTAAATATAGATTTCGAAAATTAAGAATAAAAAATTTAAAACTAAAACAATTACTTAATTAAGGAGATTTGAAAAACTTTGGATATAATTTTTGAAAAAGATTTTAAATTTTGAAATAGAAATCAGAATTTTAAAAGCAATTTTCGAAAATTCACTTTAAAATAGAGAGAAAAGATATTTTTTTATTTTTGAATTTTATGATGAAAGAGAAAAACACACAAAAGACACATAACTTAAAATTTTTAGATCTAATATTCCTTATTTTCGAAAATTTTGGAGGGAAACACCAAACTTAAAAATTTTAAGATCAAAACACAAGGAAGACTCAAGAACACTTTAAAGACTCACAAGAACAACAAGAACATGAAGATAGAACACCAAACTTAAAATTTTTAGAAAACCAAAATAAAATTTTTGAAAACTAAAGAAAAATCAACAAGAAAACACCAAACTTAAAGTTTGGCACAAGATTTATTCAAAGAAAAATTATTTTTGAAAAAGTTTTTTAAAAAAAGAATTCCTAATTACCAGGAACATAAACACAACGCTCTAGCCAATTGAGTTATAAATTTAAAGTGTTTTAATAAGGTATTTAATGTATAAATTTTTTTTTGAAAACTGATGTTTTGAAAAAGCACAAGAAAAACAAGAAAAATCACAAAATAAGAAAAACTAAAGATCAAACAAGGAAAATAAACAAGAACAACTTGAAGATTAAGAAAGAACAATGAATGTAAGACCCAGAATCTTTGAAAAGTCTTATTATGATCAAGTCTCAAATCCTACAGTTATTTATAGCCTTAATTTCAGAGATTATTTTATTAAAGATAATTAAGGCAAGTTTTGATTTATTGGATTTGAGATAAGTTATGATTATTATCCAATTTTATAATTATTGAATTATTTTCTATATTTAAAGTATAAGGTTGATAGTTATGAAATAATAAGGATTTTATATGATTTGGATTAGATAAGTAATATTTTAAATATTATTACTGCTATTTTGGAAAATGAAGAAATTAAGTATATTATTTCTAATTTTTAGATTTGGGCATTTTATTGAAAATAATTTGTGAAATTGATGAGCAAATAGTATTTTCTATATACAATTAGTGTTGGATTTAATTTGGGTTTCAATTACTATATTATTCCCAATTTCATCTGAAATTACTAAAATGCCCCTAACCCTAATTTTTGAAAATGAAACCCTAATCCTAAAACCCTAACCCAGTGACCCGGTTCCTTTCTCACCCAACCCAGCAGCAGCAACACAAATGTTTCCTTTTTTTTTCCCTCAAACCCACACGTAGCAACAGTAGCAGATCGGAGGAGTGGGGAAGAGAGGAGGGGCGACGATGGCTGGGGCCTCACTGCCACCACCGTCCAGCTCAACGCCGCCGCACCCTACCCGTTTCCCTTCCTCCCCTCATTCACGCGACACATAGCAGCAACAGCTACCAAACGAAGCAAAGAAAGAAAGAGGGAACGGAGTGCGACAGGGAGAAGAAGGAGAGGAGACGCGTCGGAGCCGCAGGGCCTCACCGCCACCGTCGCATTGTGCCGCCGCATTCCACACCTTGCCGCCACCGTTGTACACCGAAGGGAGAAAGAGAAAGAGACACGGAGTCAGCGTCGCGCAGAGAAGGACTCGCTGCCAGCTCCATCGTCCTCACTGCCTTGCCACCGTCGAGCTCGCAACCTTGGAGGGAGCACAGCGCCGCCGTGAGTCCTGACCAGAAGAGAGCGAGAGACCAAGAGAGGAACGTGGAGTCGGCGACGCACAGGGAGGCACTCGCCGCTGCCGTCGCGCGCTGTCGCTGCTGTTTGAGCAGTCATCATCCCCTCTATTCTACTGCTCTGGTCTGCCGCCGCCACTGCTAGAGATCCGCCCGATCTGATCCGAAGGGAAGAAAGAGGTCCAGGCCGCCGCTGCTAGTTGCGTTGTGAGCTGCTGCACCAGCCACCGCCGCAGGTGTCGCCGCTGGAGAAGGGAGCTGCGCCTCTGTGTTCCTGGCATCCGGGAGTGGTTCCGTGACTTCTGGGACCACCGCCGAAGCCTCTGGCTATTTTTGCCGTCACCGGAGAATCCTGCCGGTAAGGTTTTAAGTATTAGGTTTCGTTTCTCCTGAGTTTTCGGAAACGTTACAATACTGTATATTGATTTCAGTTACCAACGCCGGAGTCCGGTCACCGCTGTCGCTTGAGGTGGCTGCCGGGTTGCTGCCGAACCGGTTCAAGAGACCGCCGCTGTTCGGTTCAGCCGTTCCTTCTTCGTTTCGGTAAGTAAGTATGTTTCGGAAAGCCTCACGTTAGTATTTCGTTGCGTTTGGTTAATGAATATGAATCTTGATAACGTGGGATCGAGTCCTGATTATTGTATGTTGCGATTAGTGTTGCTATGGTTATTGTGAACGTGGCTGGGAGCTGAGGTTTTGGTTGCCGTCAGTTCGGGTTGAGGCGGAAATGGACTTGATGAGGCGTTTGGATTATGGAATTGCGTTTTGAGGTAGGGGCGCTTTCCAAAAACTATAGTTTATTATTGGAATTATTACATATGGGTACTGATGTGAGATATTGTGTATTTAGTGATTGTATCTGCCTTATGTATCAATTGATTGACTCGAATGACTATGGATGTTGGTTTGGCTGAATTGTTGTGTGGCTTGTGAAATGTAATGTTTGAAGTTGATTCTTTAAATATTTGAAATGAGTTTAATCCGTTGAGGATTGGTTTGAATTGAGTCAATTATTTTGATGATGTGAAAGATAGAATGCTCTTGAAATTCAGCCTAGGTTGCTTTAATTGCTCTGGTTTTGATAAATGATTTATTGCTGAACCGATTCTTTAAAGCTTTATAAATGAGTTAAATCGGTTGATATTGAGTTGATTTTTGAAATGGTTTCCTTGAGGTATGCCATTGAGGCGACTGTTGGATTTAGCTTGCTTTTGAATTGATTTCTGGTTTTGAGCTGTTGAAAAGGAATGAGAAACGGTTTAGTTGGGACCCGAACCGGGTGGCAAAAGTCCAAGTTTTAGGGGAGCTGCTGCCGAAATTTCTATAAAATCCGAGTCTTTATTGAAATGTTGTTTGGAAAATGATGAGTTAAAGACTTCTACTATTTTATTTGAATTATCGAGAAAAGGATGATTCATGCTTTCGAAATGAATTAATAAAGAGGAAATTGTGATTTAGTCTTGCTTCTTAAGAAAGGCATTGTATCTCTTTCAGGAGAAGGTTATTTAGATGAAACTTGTGTTTTAAAGCTGTTTGGATGTGAAAAGGGTTTATGCCTTTGAATTTGACTTGGGGATTTCAATTAAAGAAGTTTCAATGACTTTGAAAGAACCTGAATGTCTATTGACAAGTTTCATTTTGAAATGTTTTGAGAAAGATTTTAAGTACTCTTTGAATTCTGAATTCTTGCAAGACTAAAACAATTTGAACAGTTGAAACGTTCTAGAATTTATCATGGGGGTCGAAGTTGGTTTTGCCTAAGTAAAGGAAACGGCTTTGAAAGAAGTAAATGATTATATGACTCGGTTTGGCTTAGATCTTATTTTATTACTCAATTCGGAAAGCCAAGGTTTTAATGATTTTAAATGAATTTGGCGAAATGAGTTATGCTATTCTCCCCTAAGGACTTGGGACTCTGCCAAGGAACTTTTGTTACAAAGATCCCATTGTTGGATGGGTGATTTTGAATGATTCAAAAGGAATCTTTAACTTTCCATGGTTTTGGAAGTTTTGGAAAGAGGAAGCCGAGAGTGGCTTATTTTAAAAAGGGGAATTTACCTTGAGTAAAAGTGGCTTATGAGCCTGAGATGATTTGAGAAATGAGATCTTTAAAGCCAAGGCTGAAAAGAGTTGAAACTCGATTTCAAAGTGAAATGAATTGAGAAAATGATTTATGGCTTAAATGCCGATTTCATGAATTTGATGATTTTGAATGTGGAAGTGCTGTTTTATTGTGAGCCGGAATGGCTGTGTATGATTTATGAATATTGGCTGGTTCTGGATTGAACCGTGAGCCAAAATGGCTGTGTATGATTATCAATATTGGCTGGTTCTGGATTGAACCGTGAGCCGGATGGATAAGATGGATGTTGATCCATGGATGAAAATGAATGCATATATGCTGAGATATTGATAAATGTGATTTTTGCACTTCCACTATCTGAGATACGAGTTTTCCTGGGTAGTAGCAGTGGCTAGCCACCACGTGCTCCAGGTTGAGACTTGATACTCTGTTGACCCTATGTCGTAAGTGTGGCCAGGCACTGTGAAAGCCCCGGATGAGCTCACCCCTGCAAATATTCACCAGTGAAGGTGATGGATATGGATCATGATTATGATCAAGTTTATGATGAGTATAACTCGAGTTGGGGATGCGCGACAGAGGGACAGTCCAATGGTTAGCTACTAGGACTTGTCGGGTTGGCTCTATAACCGACAGATGATATCATCAGCCACTAGAGACAGGCATGCATCATATGCATTTATGTGACATTGTTTGGGTGTGCATATTATACTTGGTTTGCCTATGTGATTAATTGCTAACTGTTCTACTTGCAATAATTGTTTGTTTGTGCTTGCATCTTCCTATTTGTGTTTGCTGCTGGGACTCTGTTGGACTGTGGTGATTGGTTGGTGTTGGATTGTTTGGGCCTAGGGCCGTGGTTGGAATGAGATGAACCAATGGTTGATTTTGGTTTTGTGTTTCTGGTTTGGAATAAAATATGAAAGGCTATTTTGGTTCAGTTTAGATAAATCTCTTTGAAAGGCTTTTGATGTTTTGAAAATTGAACGGTTCCTCTTTCAGAAAAGATTTCCGACTTTACTTTTATTGTAAACCGTTGTTTTTGAAAGGAGGCATAAGACGGTTATTAATCACTGGTACGGTTTATCTTCATGTATCCTATTACAGTAATTCCCAAAAATCCTTTCTGAGAACCCTTTCGAGGATGATGTTCTCACCCCCTACATTTTTCCCCTTTCAGGATATGGGCGCAGAAGTCACGAAGAGTTTATTTAGTTGTTGTTGAAATGCTCTGTATTGCTGTAGACTATTATTTGTACCATCGCCTTTATCTTGAGATATTCTGTAAGAGGGATAGGAATTGTATTGTCTAATGCTTGTAATATTATATATATATGTGTGTGTGTGTGTGTGTGTGTATATGGATGTACTCTTTATGAACTTTTGTAAGTTGTATGGTATTCTGTGAATGTACGTCATCGAACGAAAGTATTTTTGGGAGCGGTTTCATGGTTTAAAGTTTTAAACAGGCTCATATTTTATTATTAAATAGTATAAAAGTCGTCGTAATGTCCGAGCTATCAGAGTTGCGCAGCCGGAAGCGTGAGCTTTGGTAGTTAGGGTGTTACAATGAACACAAATTCGAAAATTTAAAAGAAAATAAAAACATGCAAAACACACCAAACTTAGAATATGAAACTAAAATCAAACAGAAAAACTCAATTATCAGTTTATAAAATTTTCAAAAAATTAAAAAAGAGAAAATAAGGATTTAAAAAAATTTCAACCAAAAACAATAATAGAAGACTCTAAACCAAAAAGAAAAATTTTTCCTAATCTAAGCAACAAAATAAACCATCAGTTGTCCAAACTCGAACAATCCCCGGCAACGGCGCCAAAAACTTGGTGCACGAATTGTAAATCACACTTTTCACAACTTGTACCACTAACCAGCAAGTGCACTGGGTCATCCAAGTAATACCTTACGTGAGTAAGGGTCGAATCCCATGGAGATTGTTGGTTTGAAGCAATCTATGGTTATCTTGTAATTCTTAGTCAGGATATCAATTATAATTATCAGTTTGGATTGCGAAAAATAAAAGAGTATGAATTAAATACTTGTTGTGCAGTAATGGAGAATATGTTGGAGTTTTGGAGATGCTTTGTCTTCTGAATTTCTGCTTTTCCCCTGTCTTCTTCTTCACGCATGCAAGGTTTCTTGATGAGCGGATAATTTATACGCTTTTTGACATTGTTTTTAGTATGTTTTTAGTAGGATCTAGTTACTTTTAGGGATGTTTTCATTAGTTTTTATGTTAAATTCACATTTCTGGACTTTACTATGATTTTGTGTGTTTTTCTGTGATTTCAGGTATTTTCTGGCTGAAATTGAGGGACTTGAGCAAAAATCAGATTCAGAGGTTGAAAAAGGACTGCTGATGCTGTTGGATTCTGACCTCCCTGCACTCAAAGTGGATTTTCTGGAGCTCCAGAACTCGAAATGGAGCGGTTCCAATTGCGTTGGAAAGTAGACATCCAGGGCTTTCCAGAAATATATAATAGTCCATACTTTGGCCAAGAATTGACGATGTAAACTGGCGTTCAACGCCAGCTTTCTACCCAAATCTAGCGTCCAGCGCCAGAAAAGGATCCAAAACCAGAGTTGAACGCCCAAACTGGCACAAAAACTGGCGTTCAACTCCACAAATGGCCTCTGCACGTGCAACACTTAAGCTCAGCCCAAACACACACCAAGTGGGCCCCGGAAGTGGATTTATACATCAAATACTTACTCATGTAAACCCTAGTAGCTAGTTTATTATAAATAGGACCTCTTACTATTGTATTTGACATCTTTGGACGCCTGGTTCTTAGATAAGAGGGGCTGGCCATCTCGGCCATGCCTGGACCTTTCACTTATGTATTTTCAACGGTAGAGTTTCTACACTCCATAGATTAAGGTGTGGAGCTCTGCTGTTCCTCAAAGATTAATGCAAAGTACTACTATTTTCTATTCAATCCTTCTTATTTCTCTTCTAAGATATCCATTCGCACCCAAGAACGTGATGAAGGTGATGATTATGTGTGACGCTCATCATCCTTCTCAAACCATGAACGCGTGCCTGACGAACACTTCTGTTCTACATGAATTAAGCTAGAATGAGTATCTCTTAGATCTCCTAACCAGAATCTTCGTGGCGTAAGCTAGAATGATGGCGGCATTCAAGAGAATCCGGAAAGTCTAAACCTTGTCTGTGGTATTCCGAGTAGGATTCAATGATTGAATGACTGTGACGAGCTCCTAACTCGCGATTGCAGGGCGTTAGTGACAGACGCAAAAGGATAGTAAATCCTATTCCAGCATGATCGAGAACCGACAGATGAATAGCCGTGCCGTGACAGGGTGCGTGAGCAGATTATTCACTGAGAGGATAAGATGAAGCCATTGACAAGGGTGATGCCTCCAGACGATTAGCCGTGCCGTGACAGGGCATTGGATCATTTTCCCGTGAGATGACCGAAAGTAGCCATTGACAGTGGTGATGTATCACATAAAGCCAGCCATGGAAAGGAGTAAGACTGGTTGGAAGAAGATAGCAGGAAAGCAGAGGTTCAGAGGAACGAAAAGCATCTCTATTCGCTTATCTGAAATTCCTACCAATGAATCTACATAAGTATCTCTATCCCTTTTATTGTTTATTTTAATCTAATAAAATATCATGTTTAAATCCGCCTGACTGAGATTTACAAGGTGACCATAGCTTGCTTCATACCAACAATCTCCGTGGGATTCGACCCTTACTCACGTAAGGTATTACTTGGACGACCCAGTGCACTTGCTGGTTAGTTGTACGGAGTTGTGTCCACACATAGAGCCACAATGAGGATTCAATACAATTATATATTGTTAATCTCACACAAGTACAAAGAACATGGAGATCACAATTTCGTGCACCAAGTTTTTGGCGCCGTTGCCGGGGATTGTTTGAGTTTGGACAACTGACGGTTCATCTTGTTGCTCAGATTAGGTAATTTTCTCTTTATTTTATTTTCAAAAATCTTTCAAAAACTTTTTCAAAAAATTTTTCTTTGTTTTCGTTTTTCTTCAAATAAATTTTCGAAAAATTTAAAATAAAAATGTTTTCAAAAATATATTTTCCTTTCAGAATTTTTAAGAATGAATTCTAGTGTTTCATGAAATATGTTGAATCATATCTGGCTGTAAAGCCATACCCAAACTACTTTGGGATTGGTATTCAACTAATCACTCCAGCCCATGTAATTATATGTTAAAGCTTGGCTGGCTGTTAAGCCATGCCAGACCCTTTGATTGGAGCTTTAAGACTAACATGGCAAGATTCCTGGAATTCATATTAAAAATTTTGGGAATCCTTATTTTTCCTTTTTCTAAATAAATTTTCGAAAAATATAAGTTAAAAATCCAAAAAAATCATAAAATCATAAAAATAAAAAATATTTTGTGTCTCTTGTTTGAGTCTTGAGTCATATCATGAGTTTGGTGTCACTTGCATATGCATCTTGCATTTTTTTCGAAAATATCATGCATTCATAGTGTTCTTCATGATCTTCAAGTTGTTCTTGGTAAGTCTTCTTGTTTGATCTTGATGATTTTTTGTTTTGTGTCTTTTCATGTTTATCATATGCATTCTTGAATTCTTAGTGCGTAAGCATTAGAGAATTCTAAGTTTGGTGTCTTGCATGTTTTCTTTGCATTAAAGATTTTTCAAAATTATGTTCTTGATGTTCATCACGTTCTTCATAATGTTCTTGGTGTTCATCTTGACATTCATAGCGTTCATGCATGCATTCATTGTTTTGATCTAAAAATTCCATGCATTGCATATTTTTCATGTTTTTCATAAAAATTTCAAAAAATCAAAAAAATATCTTTCCTCTTTTCTCTCATCAAATTCGAAAATTTGGATTGACTTTTTCAAAAATTTTTAAAATCAAGTTGTTTCTCATGAGTCAAATCAAATTTTCAATTTGAAAATCTTATCTTTTTCAAAATCTTTTTCAAAAATCAAATATTTTTCAAAATTATTAGTTATTTTCGAAAATTTCAAAAAAAAAAATATTTTTCAAAAATATTTTTCTTATTTTTATACCAAATTTTCGAAAATAATATAAACAATTAATGTTTTGATTCAAAAATTTGAAGTTTGTTACTTGCTTGTTAAGAAAGATTCAAACTTTAAGTTCTAGAACCATATCTTGTGATTTCTTGTGAATCAAGTCATTAATTGTGATTTTAAAAATCAAATCTTTTTAAAAACTAATTCCTATCATATCTTTTCAAAATATCTTCTTATCTTATCTTTTTCAAAAATATCTTTTCAAAATATCTTTTCTAAACTTCCTAACTTCTTATCTTTTCAAAATTTGTTTCAACTAACTAACTAACTTTTTGTTTGTTTCTTAACTTTTTTCAAAACCTCCTAACTAACTCTCTCTCTCTCATTTTCGAAAATATCTTCCTTCTTTTTCAAAAAAAAATATCTTTTCAAAATATCTTTTCTAACTTCCTAACTTCCTATCTTTTCAAAATTTGTTTCAACTAACTAACTAACTTTTTGTTTGTTTCTTAACTTTTTCAAAACCACCTAACTAACTCTCTCTCTCTCAATTTTCGAAAATATCTTCCCTCTTTTTCAAAAATTTCTTTTTAATTAACTAATTATTTTTATTTTTTTTTTGAATTCAAAAATTTTCGAAAAATACTAACTAATTTTCAAAAACCAATTTTCAAAAATCACTAACTCTTTTTCAAAATAATTTTCGAAAATTATTCCTCCCCCATCTCATTCTATTCATTCATTCATATCCTAACATCTCATCTCACATTCCAATCCTCACAGTTGTGTTTCTTCCTTTACATCACATCCTTTATCTCCCCCTCTTCTTCTACTTACAAAGGGATCCCTATACTGTGGTATAAAGGATCTCTATTATTATTATCATTTTTCTGTCCATTCTTCCTTGTCATATGAGCAGGAGCAAGGATAAGAACATTCTTGTGGAAGCAGATCCAGAACCTGAAAGGACTCTGAAGAGAAAATTAAGAGAAGCTAAAATACAACAATCCAGAGATAACCTTTCAGAAATTTTCGAACAGGCAGAAGAGATGGCAGCCGAAAATAATAATAATGTAAAGAAGATGCTTGGTGACTTTACTGCACCTAATTCCAATTTACATGGAAGAAGCATCTCCATTCCTGCCATTGGAGCAAACAACTTTGAGCTGAAACCTCAATTAGTTTCTCTGATGCAGCAGAACTGCAAGTTTCATGGACTTCCATCTGAAGATCCTTTTCAGTTCTTAACTGAATTCTTGCAGATATGTGATACTGTTAAGACTAATGGAATAGATCCTGAAGTCTACAGGCTCATGCTTTTCCCTTTTGCTGTAAGAGACAGAGCTAGATTATGGTTGGATTCTCAACCTAAAGACAGCCTGAACTCTTGGGATAAGCTGGTCACGGCTTTCTTAGCCAAGTACTTTCCTCCTCAAAAGCTGAGCAAGCTTAGAGCTGATGTTCAAACCTTCAGACAGAAAGAAGGTGAATCTCTCTATGAAGCTTGGGAAAGATACAAACAGTTGACCAAAAAGTGTCCTTCTGACATGCTTTCAGAATGGACCATCCTGGATATATTCTATGATGGTCTGTCTGAGTTATCTAAGATGTCATTGGATACTTCTGCAGGTGGATCCATTCACCTAAAGAAAACGCCTGCAGAAGCTCAAGAACTCATTGACATGGTTGCTAATAACCAGTTCATGTACACTTCTGAAAGGAATCCTGTGAGTAATGGGACGCCTATGAAGAAGGGAGTTCTTGAGGTTGATACTCTGAATGCCATATTGGCTTAGAATAAAATATTGACTCAGCAAGTCAATATGATTTCTCAGAGTCTGAATGGAATGCAAGCTGCATCCAACAGTACTCAAGAAGCATCTTCTAAAGAAGAAGCTTATGATCCTGAGAACCCTGCAATAGCAGAGGTAAATTACTTAGGTGAACCTTATGGAAACACCTATAACTCAACATGGAGAAATCATCCAAATTTCTCATGGAAGGATCAAAAGCCTCAACAAGGCTTTAATAATGGTGGAAGAAACAGGTTTAGCAATAGCAAGCCTTCTCCATCATCCACTCAGCAACAGACAGAGAACTCTGAACAAAATGCTTCTAATTTAGCAAATCTAGTCTCTGATCTATCTAAGGCCACTGTAAGTTTCATGAATGAAACAAGGTCTTCCATTAGAAATCTGGAAGCACAAGTGGGCCAGCTGAGTAAAAGGATCACTGAAATCCCTCCTAGTACTCTCCCAAGCAATACAGAAGAGAACCCAAAAGGAGAGTGCAAGGCCATTGACATAAGTGCCCTGGCCGAACCTGTGAGGAGAGGAAAGGACGTGAATCCCAAGGAGAAAGACCTCCTGGGATGTCCAGTGATCAATAAGGAGCTTCCCTCTGAGGAACCAAAGGACTCTGAGGCTCATCTAGAGACCATAGAGATCCCATTGAACCTCCTTATGCCCTTCATGAGCTCTGATGAGTATTCCTCTTCTGAAGAGAATGAGGATGTTACTGAAGAGCAAACTGCCAAGTTTCTTGGTGCAATCATGAAGCTGAATGCCAAATTATTTGGCATTGATACTTGGGAAGTTGAACCTCCCTTGTTCATCAATGAACTAAGTGATCTGGATCAACTGACATTGCCTCAGAAGAGACAGGATCCTGGAAAGTTCATAATCCCTTGTACCATAGGCACCATGATCTTTAAGGCTCTGTGTGACCTTGGTTCAGGGATAAACCTCATGCCCCTCTCTGTAATAGAGAAACTGGGAATCTATGGGGTGCAAGCTGCTAAAATCTCATTAGAGATGGCAGACAGCTCTAGAAAACAGGCTTATGGACAAGTAGAGGACGTATTAGTAAAGGTTGAAGGCCTTTACATCCCTGCTGATTTCATAGTCCTGGATACTGGAAAGGAAGAGGATGAATCCATCATCCTAGGAAGACCTTTCCTGGCCACAGCAAGAGCTGTGATTGATGTTGACAGAGGTGAAATATTCCTTCACTGGAATGAGAACTCCCTTGTATTCAAAACTCAAGGATCTCCCTCTGCAACCATGGAGAGAAAGCAGCAAAAGCTTCTCTCCAAGCAGAGTCAACCAGAGCCCCCACAGTCAAACTCTAAGTTGGTGTTGGGAGGCCACAACCAAACTCTAAGTTTGGTGTTGAACTCCCATATCCAAACTCTAAGTTTGGTGTTGGAGAGTCTCAACAAAGCTCTGCACATCTGTGAGGCTCCATGAGAGCCCACTGTCAAGCTATTGACATTAAAGAAGCGCTTGTTGGGAGGCAACCCAATGTTTATCTAATTCTTATTTTTATTGTTTTTCATGTTCTCTTAGGTTCATGATCATGTGGAGTCACAAAATAAACAAAAAAATCAAAAACGGAATCAAAAACAGCAGAAGAAAAATCACACCCTGGAGGAGCATCTGTCTGGCGTTCAAACGCTAGAACAGAGCATAGTTCTGGCGCTGAACGCCCAGAATGGGAGCATCCTGGCGCTGAACGCCCAGAACAAGCATGGTTCTGGCGTTCAACGCCAGAAATGGCAGCAAAGGGGTGTTGAACGCCCAAAATGGGTACCAACCTGGCGCTGAACGCCCAGAGTTGTGTGCAAGGGCATTTTGCATGCCTAAATTGGTGCAGGGATGTAAATGCCTTGACACCTCAGGATCTGTGGACCCCACAGGATCCCCACCTACCTCATCATCTCTCTTTCCATTCATGATCATCCCTTCTGTTTTCCATTTACCACTCACATCCATACACCCACTACCTTCAAAATTCAACATCTCTCCACCACCCAATCCCATCCATATGGCCGAATACACACTCTCATCCATCTCCTCTATATCTTCTTCTTATTCTTCTATTCTTTCTTCTTTTGCTCGAGGGCGAGCAACATTCTAAGTTTGGTGTGGTAAAAGCATAGCTTTTTTTATTTTTTTTCCATAACCATTGATGGCACCTAAGGCCAGAGAAACCTCTAGAAAGAGGAAAGGGAAGACAAAAGCTTCCATCAAGGGTCTATAGCTCAGTGGTAGAACATTTGACTGCAAATCAAGAGATCCCTGAGATACCTCAGGGGATACATTTTCTTCCACACAATTATTGGAAGCAACTAAGGGTGGAACATCAAGAGCACTCCATCATCCTTCATAAAATCAGAGAAGATCTAAAAGCAATGAAGGAGGAGCAGCAAAGACAAGGAAGAGACATAGAAGAGCTCAAGGACATCACTAAGGTGGACTCATTCCTTGTTCTTACTTTCTCTGCTTTTCGTTTTCTATGTTATGTGCTTATTTGTGTTTGTGTCTTCATTACATGATCATTAGTAGTAGTAACTATGTCTTAAAGTTATAAATGTCCTATGAATCCATCACCTCTCTTAAATGAAAAATATTTTAATTCAAAAGAACAAGAAGTACATGAGTTTCGAATTTATCCTTGAACTTAGCCTAATTATATTGATGTGGTGACAATGCTTCTTGTTTTCTGAATGTATGCTTGAACAGTGCATATGTCTTTTGAAGTTGTTGTTTAAGAATGTTAAATATGTTGACTCTTGAAAGAATGATGACTAGGAGACATGTTATTTGATAATCTGAAAAATCATAAAAATGATTCTTGAAGCAAGAAAAAGCAGCAAAGAACAAAGCTTGCAGAAAAAAAAAAGAAGAAAAAAATAGGCGAAAAAAAAAATTAGAAAGAAAAAGAAAAAGCAAGCAGAAAAAGCCAATAACCCTTAAAACCAAAAGGCAAGGGCAAATAAAAAGGATCCCAAGGCTTTGAGCATCAGTGGATAGGAGGGCCTAAAGGAATAAAATCCTGGTCTAAGCGGCTAAACCAAGCTGTCCCTAACCATGTGCTTGTGGCGTGTAGGTGTCAAGTGAAAACTTGAGACTGAGCGGTTAAAGTCAAGGTCCAAAGCAAAAAAAGAGTGTGCTTAAGAACCCTGGACACCTCTACTTGGGGACTTTAGCAAAGCTGAGTCACAATCTGAAAAGGTTCACCCAATTATGTGTCTGTGGCATTTATGTATCCGGTGGTAATACTGGAAAACAAAGTGCTTAGGGCCACGGCCAAGACTCATAAAATAGCTGTGTTCAAGAATCATCATACTGAACTAGGAGAATCAATAACACTATCTGAACTCTGAGTTCCTATAGATGCCAATCATTCTGAACCTCAATGGATAAAGTGAGATGCCAAAACTATTCAAGAGGCAAAAAGCTATAAGTCCCGCTCATATGATTGAAGCTCTGTTTCATTGATAGTTTGGAATTTATAGTATATTCTATTCTTTTTATCCTATTTGATTTTCAGTTGCTTGGGGACAAGCAACAATTTAAGTTTGGTGTTGTGATGAGCGGATAATTTATACGCTTTTTGACATTGTTTTTAGTATGTTTTTAGTAGGATCTAGTTACTTTTAGGGATGTTTTCATTAGTTTTTATGTTAAATTCACATTTCTAGACTTTACTATGAGTTTGTGTGTTTTTCTGTGATTTCAGGTATTTTCTGGCTGAAATTGAGGGACTTGAGCAAAAATCAGATTCAGAGGTTGAAAAAGGACTGCTGATGCTGTTGGATTCTGACCTCCCTGCACTCAAAGTGGATTTTCTGGAGCTACAGAACTCGAAATGGAGCGGTTCCAATTGCGTTGGAAAGTAGACATCCAGGGCTTTCCAGAAATATATAATAGTCCATACTTTGGCCAAGAATTGACGATGTAAACTGGCGTTCAACGCCAGCTTTCTACCCAAATCTAGCGTCCAGCGCCAGAAAAGGATCCAAAACCAGAGTTGAACGCCCAAACTGGCACAAAAACTGGCGTTCAACTCCACAAATGGCCTCTGCACGTGCAACACTTAAGCTCAGCCCAAACACACACCAAGTGGGCCCCGGAAGTGGATTTATACATCAAATACTTACTCATGTAAACCCTAGTAGCTAGTTTATTATAAATAGGACCTCTTACTATTGTATTTGACATCTTTGGACGCCTGGTTCTTAGATAAGAGGGGCTGGCCATCTCGGCCATGCCTGGACCTTTCACTTATGTATTTTCAACGGTAGAGTTTCTACACTCCATAGATTAAGGTGTGGAGCTCTGCTGTTCCTCAAAGATTAATGCAAAGTACTACTATTTTCTATTCAATCCTTCTTATTTCTCTTCTAAGATATCCATTCGCACCCAAGAACGTGATGAAGGTGATGATTATGTGTGACGCTCATCATCCTTCTCAAACCATGAACGCGTGCCTGACGAACACTTCTGTTCTACATGAATTAAGCTAGAATGAGTATCTCTTAGATCTCCTAACCAGAATCTTCGTGGCGTAAGCTAGAATGATGGCGGCATTCAAGAGAATCCGGAAAGTCTAAACCTTGTCTGTGGTATTCCGAGTAGGATTCAATGATTGAATGACTGTGACGAGCTCCTAACTCGCGATTGCAGGGCGTTAGTGACAGACGCAAAAGGATAGTAAATCCTATTCCAGCATGATCGAGAACCGACAGATGAATAGCCGTGCCGTGACAGGGTGCGTGAGCAGATTATTCACTGAGAGGATAAGATGAAGCCATTGACAAGGGTGATGCCTCCAGACGATTAGCCGTGCCGTGACAGGGCATTGGATCATTTTCCCGTGAGATGACCGAAAGTAGCCATTGACAGTGGTGATGTATCACATAAAGCCAGCCATGGAAAGGAGTAAGACTGGTTGGAAGAAGATAGCAGGAAAGCAGAGGTTCAGAGGAACGAAAAGCATCTCTATTCGCTTATCTGAAATTCCTACCAATGAATCTACATAAGTATCTCTATCCCTTTTATTGTTTATTTTAATCTAATAAAATATCATGTTTAAATCCGCCTGACTGAGATTTACAAGGTGACCATAGCTTGCTTCATACCAACAATCTCCGTGGGATTCGACCCTTACTCACGTAAGGTATTACTTGGACGACCCAGTGCACTTGCTGGTTAGTTGTACGGAGTTGTGTCCACACATAGAGCCACAATGAGGATTCAATACAATTATATATTGTTAATCTCACACAAGTACAAAGAACATGGAGATCACAATTTCGTGCACCAAGTTTTTGGCGCCGTTGCCGGGGATTGTTTGAGTTTGGACAACTGACGGTTCATCTTGTTGCTCAGATTAGGTAATTTTCTCTTTATTTTATTTTCAAAAATCTTTCAAAAACTTTTTCAAAAAATTTTTCTTTGTTTTCGTTTTTCTTCAAATAAATTTTCGAAAAATTTAAAATAAAAATGTTTTCAAAAATATATTTTCCTTTCAGAATTTTTAAGAATGAATTCTAGTGTTTCATGAAATATGTTGAATCATATCTGGCTGTAAAGCCATACCCAAACTACTTTGGGATTGGTATTCAACTAATCACTCCAGCCCATGTAATTATATGTTAAAGCTTGGCTGGCTGTTAAGCCATGCCAGACCCTTTGATTGGAGCTTTAAGACTAACATGGCAAGATTCCTGGAATTCATATTAAAAATTTTGGGAATCCTTATTTTTCCTTTTTCTAAATAAATTTTCGAAAAATATAAGTTAAAAATCCAAAAAAATCATAAAATCATAAAAATAAAAAATATTTTGTGTCTCTTGTTTGAGTCTTGAGTCATATCATGAGTTTGGTGTCACTTGCATATGCATCTTGCATTTTTTTCGAAAATATCATGCATTCATAGTGTTCTTCATGATCTTCAAGTTGTTCTTGGTAAGTCTTCTTGTTTGATCTTGATGATTTTTTGTTTTGTGTCTTTTCATGTTTATCATATGCATTCTTGAATTCTTAGTGCGTAAGCATTAGAGAATTCTAAGTTTGGTGTCTTGCATGTTTTCTTTGCATTAAAGATTTTTCAAAATTATGTTCTTGATGTTCATCATGTTCTTCATAATGTTCTTGGTGTTCATCTTGACATTCATAGCGTTCATGCATGCATTCATTGTTTTGATCTAAAAATTCCATGCATTGCATATTTTTCATGTTTTTCATAAAAATTTCAAAAAATCAAAAAAATATCTTTCCTCTTTTCTCTCATCAAATTCGAAAATTTGGATTGACTTTTTCAAAAATTTTTAAAATCAAGTTGTTTCTCATGAGTCAAATCAAATTTTCAATTTGAAAATCTTATCTTTTTCAAAATCTTTTTCAAAAATCAAATATTTTTCAAAATTATTAGTTATTTTCGAAAATTTCAAAAAAAAAAATATTTTTTAAAAATATTTTTCTTATTTTTATACCAAATTTTCGAAAATAATATAAACAATTAATGTTTTGATTCAAAAATTTGAAGTTTGTTACTTGCTTGTTAAGAAAGATTCAAACTTTAAGTTCTAGAACCATATCTTGTGATTTCTTGTGAATCAAGTCATTAATTGTGATTTTAAAAATCAAATCTTTTTCAAAACTAATTCCTATCATATCTTTTCAAAATATCTTCTTATCTTATCTTTTTCAAAAATATCTTTTCAAAATATCTTTTCTAAACTTCCTAACTTCTTATCTTTTCAAAATTTGTTTCAACTAACTAACTAACTTTTTGTTTGTTTCTTAACTTTTTTCAAAACCTCCTAACTAACTCTCTCTCTCTCTCATTTTCGAAATTATCTTCCTTCTTTTTCAAAAAAAAATATCTTTTCAAAATATCTTTTCTAACTTCCTAACTTCCTATCTTTTCAAAATTTGTTTCAACTAACTAACTAACTTTTTGTTTGTTTCTTAACTTTTTCAAAACCACCTAACTAACTCTCTCTCTCTCAATTTTCGAAAATATCTTCCCTCTTTTTCAAAAATTTCTTTTTAATTAACTAATTATTTTTATTTTTTTTTTGAATTCAAAAATTTTCGAAAAATACTAACTAATTTTCAAAAACCAATTTTCAAAAATCACTAACTCTTTTTCAAAATAATTTTCGAAAATTATTCCTCCCCCATCTCATTCTATTCATTCATTCATATCCTAACATCTCATCTCACATTCCAATCCTCACAGTTGTGTTTCTTCCTTTACATCACATCCTTTATCTCCCCCTCTTCTTCTACTTACAAAGGGATCCCTATACTGTGGTATAAAGGATCTCTATTATTATTATCATTTTTCTGTCCATTCTTCCTTGTCATATGAGCAGGAGCAAGGATAAGAACATTCTTGTGGAAGCAGATCCAGAACCTGAAAGGACTCTGAAGAGAAAATTAAGAGAAGCTAAAATACAACAATCCAGAGATAACCTTTCAGAAATTTTCGAACAGGCAGAGGAGATGGCAGCCGAAAATAATAATAATGTAAGGAAGATGCTTGGTGACTTTACTGCACCTAATTCCAATTTACATGGAAGAAGCATCTCCATTCTTGCCATTGGAGCAAACAACTTTGAGCTGAAACCTCAATTAGTTTCTCTGATGCAGCAGAACTGCAAGTTTCATGGACTTCCATCTGAAGATCCTTTTCAGTTCTTAACTGAATTCTTGCAGATATGTGATACTGTTAAGACTAATGGAATAGATCCTGAAGTCTACAGGCTCATGCTTTTCCCTTTTGCTGTAAGAGACAGAGCTAGATTATGGTTGGATTCTCAACCTAAAGACAGCCTGAACTCTTGGGATAAGCTGGTCACGGCTTTCTTAGCCAAGTACTTTCCTCCTCAAAAGCTGAGCAAGCTTAGAGCTGATGTTCAAACCTTCAGACAGAAAGAAGGTGAATTTCTCTATGAAGCTTGGGAAAGATACAAACAGTTGACCAAAAAGTGTCCTTCTGACATGCTTTCAGAATGGACCATCCTGGATATATTCTATGATGGTCTGTCTGAGTTATCTAAGATGTCATTAGATACTTCTGCAGGTGGATCCATTCACCTAAAGAAAACGCCTGCAGAAGCTCAAGAACTCATTGACATGGTTGCTAATAACCAGTTCATGTACACTTCTGAAAGGAATCCTGTGAGTAATGGGACGCCTATGAAGAAGGGAGTTCTTGAGGTTGATACTCTGAATGCCATATTGGCTCAGAATAAAATATTGACTCAGCAAGTCAATATGATTTCTCAGAGTCTGAATGGAATGCAAGCTGCATCCAACAGTACTCAAGAAGCATCTTCTAAAGAAGAAGCTTATGATCCTGAGAACCCTGCAATAGCAAAGGTAAATTACTTAGGTGAACCTTATGGAAACACCTATAACTCAACATGGAGAAATCATCCAAATTTCTCATGGAAGGATCAAAAGCCTCAACAAGGAGCAATAGCAAGCCTTCTCCATCATCCACTCAGCAACAGACAGAGAACTCTGAACAAAATGCTTCTAATTTAGCAAATCTAGTCTCTGATCTATCTAAGGCCACTGTAAGTTTCATGAATGAAACAAGGTCTTCCATTAGAAATCTGGAAGCACAAGTGGGCCAGCTGAGTAAAAGGATCACTGAAATCCCTCCTAGTACTCTCCCAAGCAATACAGAAGAGAACCCAAAAGGAGAGTGCAAGGCCATTGACATAAGTGCCCTGGCCGAACCTGTGAGGAGAGGAAAGGACGTGAATCCCAAGGAGGAAGACCTCCTGGGACGTCCAGTGATCAATAAGGAGCTTCCCTCTGAGGAACCAAAGGACTCTGAGGCTCATCTAGAGACCATAGAGATCCCATTGAACCTCCTTATGCCCTTCATGAGCTCTGATGAGTATTCCTCTTCTGAAGAGAATGAGGATGTTACTGAAGAGCAAACTGCCAAGTTTCTTGGTGCAATCATGAAGCTGAATGCCAAATTATTTGGCATTGATACTTGGGAAGTTGAACCTCCCTTGTTCATCAATGAACTAAGTGATCTGGATCAACTGACATTGCCTCAGAAGAGACAGGATCCTGGAAAGTTCATAATCCCTTGTACCATAGGCACCATGATCTTTAAGGCTCTGTGTGACCTTGGTTCAGGGATAAACCTCATGCCCCTCTCTGTAATAGAGAAACTGGGAATCTATGGGGTGCAAGCTGCTAAAATCTCATTAGAGATGGCAGACAGCTCTAGAAAACAGGCTTATGGACAAGTAGAGGACGTATTAGTAAAGGTTGAAGGCCTTTACATCCCTGCTGATTTCATAGTCCTGGATACTGGAAAGGAAGAGGATGAATCCATCATCCTAGGAAGACCTTTCCTGGCCACAGCAAGAGCTGTGATTGATGTTGACAGAGGTGAAATATTCCTTCACTGGAATGAGAACTCCCTTGTATTCAAAACTCAAGGATCTCCCTCTGCAACCATGGAGAGAAAGCAGCAAAAGCTTCTCTCCAAGCAGAGTCAACCAGAGCCCCCACAGTCAAACTCTAAGTTGGTGTTGGGAGGCCACAACCAAACTCTAAGTTTGGTGTTGAACTCCCATATCCAAACTCTAAGTTTGGTGTTGGAGAGTCTCAACAAAGCTCTGCACATCTGTGAGGCTCCATGAGAGCCCACTGTCAAGCTATTGACATTAAAGAAGCGCTTGTTGGGAGGCAACCCAATGTTTATCTAATTCTTATTTTTATTGTTTTTCATGTTCTCTTAGGTTCATGATCATGTGGAGTCACAAAATAAACAAAAAAATCAAAAACGGAATCAAAAACAGCAGAAGAAAAATCACACCCTGGAGGAGCATCTGTCTGGCGTTCAAACGCCAGAACAGAGCATAGTTCTGGCGCTGAACGCCCAGAATGGGAGCATCCTGGCGCTGAACGCCCAGAACAAGCATGGTTCTGGCGTTCAACGCCAGAAATGGCAGCAAAGGGGTGTTGAACGCCCAAAATGGGCACCAACCTGGCGCTGAACGCCCAGAGTTGTGTGCAAGGGCATTTTGCATGCCTAAATTGGTGCAGGGATATAAATGCCTTGACACCTCAGGATCTGTGGACCCCACAGGATCCCCACCTACCTCATCATCTCTCTTTCCATTCATGATCATCCCTTCTGTTTTCCATTTATCACTCACATCCATACACCCACTACCTTCAAAATTCAACATCTCTCCACCACCCAATCCCATCCATATGGCCGAATACACACTCTCATCCATCTCCTCTATATCTTCTTCTTATTCTTCTATTCTTTCTTCTTTTGCTCGAGGGCGAGCAACATTCTAAGTTTGGTGTGGTAAAAGCATAGCTTTTTTTATTTTTTTTCCATAACCATTGATGGCACCTAAGGCCAGAGAAACCTCTAGAAAGAGGAAAGGGAAGACAAAAGCTTCCATCAAGGGTCTATAGCTCAGTGGTAGAACATTTGACTGCAAATCAAGAGATCCCTGAGATACCTCAGGGGATACATTTTCTTCCACACAATTATTGGAAGCAACTAAGGGTGGAACATCAAGAGCACTCCATCATCCTTCATAAAATCAGAGAAGATCTAAAAGCAATGAAGGAGGAGCAGCAAAGACAAGGAAGAGACATAGAAGAGCTCAAGGACATCACTAAGGTGGACTCATTCCTTGT
Source organism: Arachis ipaensis (assembly GCF_059453495.1). Taxonomy (NCBI): domain Eukaryota; kingdom Viridiplantae; phylum Streptophyta; class Magnoliopsida; order Fabales; family Fabaceae; genus Arachis; species Arachis ipaensis. Next base: position 82,613,123 of record NC_142437.1, on the reverse strand, counting down.
TCTTACTTTCTCTGCTTTTCGTTTTCTATGTTATGTGCTTATTTGTGTTTGTGTCTTCATTACATGATCATTAGTAGTAGTAACTATGTCTTAAAGTTATAAATGTCCTATGAATCCATCACCTCTCTTAAATGAAAAATGTTTTAATTCAAAAGAACAAGAAGTACATGAGTTTCGAATTTATCCTTGAACTTAGCCTAATTATATTGATGTGGTGACAATGCTTCTTGTTTTCTGAATGTATGCTTGAACAGTGCATATGTCTTTTGAAGTTGTTGTTTAAGAATGTTAAATATGTTGACTCTTGAAAGAATGATGACTAGGAGACATGTTATTTGATAATCTGAAAAATCATAAAAATGATTCTTGAAGCAAGAAAAAGCAGCAAAGAACAAAGCTTGCAGAAAAAAAAAAGAAGAAAAAAATAGGCGAAAAAAAAAATTAGAAAGAAAAAGAAAAAGCAAGCAGAAAAAGCCAATAACCCTTAAAACCAAAAGGCAAGGGCAAATAAAAAGGATCCCAAGGCTTTGAGCATCAGTGGATAGGAGGGCCTAAAGGAATAAAATCCTGGTCTAAGCGGCTAAACCAAGCTGTCCCTAACCATGTGCTTGTGGCGTGTAGGTGTCAAGTGAAAACTTGAGACTGAGCGGTTAAAGTCAAGGTCCAAAGCAAAAAAAGAGTGTGCTTAAGAACCCTGGACACCTCTACTTGGGGACTTTAGCAAAGCTGAGTCACAATCTGAAAAGGTTCACCCAATTATGTGTCTGTGGCATTTATGTATCCGGTGGTAATACTGGAAAACAAAGTGCTTAGGGCCACGGCCAAGACTCATAAAATAGCTGTGTTCAAGAATCATCATACTGAACTAGGAGAATCAATAACACTATCTGAACTCTGAGTTCCTATAGATGCCAATCATTCTGAACCTCAATGGATAAAGTGAGATGCCAAAACTATTCAAGAGGCAAAAAGCTATAAGTCCCGCTCATATGATTGAAGCTCTGTTTCATTGATAGTTTGGAATTTATAGTATATTCTATTCTTTTTATCCTATTTGATTTTCAGTTGCTTGGGGACAAGCAACAATTTAAGTTTGGTGTTGTGATGAGCGGATAATTTATACGCTTTTTGACATTGTTTTTAGTATGTTTTTAGTAGGATCTAGTTACTTTTAGGGATGTTTTCATTAGTTTTTATGTTAAATTCACATTTCTGGACTTTACTATGAGTTTGTGTGTTTTTCTGTGATTTCAGGTATTTTCTGGCTGAAATTGAGGGACTTGAGCAAAAATCAGATTCAGAGGTTGAAAAAGGACTGCTGATGCTGTTGGATTCTGACCTCCCTGCACTCAAAGTGGATTTTCTGGAGCTACAGAACTCGAAATGGAGCGGTTCCAATTGCGTTGGAAAGTAGACATCCAGGGCTTTCCAGAAATATATAATAGTCCATACTTTGGCCAAGAATTGACGACGTAAACTGGCGTTCAACGCCAGCTTTCTACCCAAATCTAGCGTCCAGCGCCAGAAAAGGATCCAAAACCAGAGTTGAACGCCCAAACTGGCACAAAAACTGGCGTTCAACTCCACAAATGGCCTCTGCACGTGCAACACTTAAGCTCAGCCCAAACACACACCAAGTGGGCCCCGGAAGTGGATTTATACATCAAATACTTACTCATGTAAACCCTAGTAGCTAGTTTATTATAAATAGGACCTCTTACTATTGTATTTGACATCTTTGGACGCCTGGTTCTTAGATAAAAGGGGCTGGCCATCTCGGCCATGCCTGGACCTTTCACTTATGTATTTTCAACGGTAGAGTTTCTACACTCCATAGATTAAGGTGTGGAGCTCTGCTGTTCCTCAAAGATTAATGCAAAGTACTACTATTTTCTATTCAATCCTTCTTATTTCTCTTCTAAGATATCCATTCGCACCCAAGAACGTGATGAAGGTGATGATTATGTGTGACGCTCATCATCCTTCTCAAACCATGAACGCGTGCCTGACGAACACTTCTGTTCTACATGAATTAAGCTAGAATGAGTATCTCTTAGATCTCCTAACCAGAATCTTCGTGGCGTAAGCTAGAATGATGGCGGCATTCAAGAGAATCCGGAAAGTCTAAACCTTGTCTGTGGTATTCCGAGTAGGATTCAATGATTGAATGACTGTGACGAGCTCCTAACTCGCGATTGCAGGGCGTTAGTGACAGACGCAAAAGGATAGTAAATCCTATTCCAGCATGATCGAGAACCGACAGATGAATAGCCGTGCCGTGACAGGGTGCGTGAGCAGATTATTCACTGAGAGGATAAGATGAAGCCATTGACAAAGGTGATGCCTCCAGACGATTAGCCGTGCCGTGACAGGGCATTGGATCATTTTCCCGTGAGATGACCGAAAGTAGCCATTGACAGTGGTGATGTATCACATAAAGCCAGCCATGGAAAGGAGTAAGACTGGTTGGATGAAGATAGCAGGAAAGCAGAGGTTCAGAGTAACGAAAAGCATCTCCATTCGCTTATCTGAAATTCCTACCAATGAATCTACATAAGTATCTCTATCCCTTTTATTGTTTATTTTAATCTAATAAAATATCATGTTTAAATCCGCCTGACTGAGATTTACAAGGTGACCATAGCTTGCTTCATACCAACAATCTCCGTGGGATTCGACCCTTACTCACGTAAGGTATTACTTGGACGACCCAGTGCACTTGCTGGTTAGTTGTACGGAGTTGTGTCCACACATAGAGCCACAATGAGGATTCAATACAATTATATATTGTTAATCTCACACAAGTACAAAGAACATGGAGATCACAATTTCATGCACCATTTCTCCTATGGCAAGTTGTGTGTTAGTGGATCACCGTTGTCAATGGTTACCATCCATCCTCTCAGTGAAAATGGTCCAGGTGCGCTGTGACCGCACGGCTAATCATCTGTCGGTTCTCACTCATGCTGGAATAGGATCCATTGATCCTTTTGCGTCTGTCACTACGCCCAACCCTTGTGAGTTTAAAGCTTGTCATAGTCATTCAATCCCTGAATCCTACTCGGAATACCACAGACAAGGTTTAGACTTTCCGGATTCTTAAGAATGCTGCCAATGGATTCTAGCTTATACCACGAAGATTCTGATTAAGGAATCCAAGAGATACTCATTCAATCGAAGGTAGAACAGAAGTGGTTGTCAGGCACGCGTTCATAGGTTGAGAATGGTGATGAGTGTCACGGATCATCACATCCATCATATTGAAGTGCGAATGAACATCTTAGATAGAAACAAGCGTGTTTGAATAGAAAACAGAAATAATTGCATTAATTAATCAGGACACAGCAGAGCTCCTCACCCCCAACAATGGAGTTTAGAGACTCATGCCGTCAAAGAGTACAAAGTTCAGATCTAAATTGTCATGAGGTACAGAATAAATCTCTAAAAGTTGTTTAAATACTCAACTAGTAACCTAGGTTTACAGAAAACGAATAAACTAAGATAGATGGTGCAGAAATCCACTTATGGGGCCCACTTGGTGTGTGCTGGGGCTGAGACTTAAGCTTCACACGTGCCTAGGCTGTTTCCAGAGTTGAACGCCAGGTTGTAACCTGTTTCTGGCGTTCAACTCCAACTTGTAACTTGTTTCTGGCGTTTAACGCCAGAATGTAACATGGAACTGGCGTTGAACGCCAGTTTATGTCATCTATCCTTGAGTAAAGTATAGACTATTATATATTTCTGGAAAGCACTGGATGTCTACTTTCCAACGCAATTGAGAGCGCACCAATTGGACTCTTGTAGCCCCAAAAAATCCATTCCGAGTGCAGGGAGGTCAGAATCCAACAGCATCATTAGTCATTTTTCAGCCTGAATCAGATTTTTGCTCAGCTCCCTCAATTTCAGCCAGAAAATACCTGAAATTACAGAAAAATACACAAACTCATAGTAAAGTCCAGAAATATGAATTTTGCCTAGAAACTAATGAAAGTATACTAAAAACTAACTAAAATATACTAAAAACTACATGAAATTAACCCCAAAAAGCGTATAAAATATCCGCTCATTAAGTCTCCTCTTACGCTTTATGCCACAAAGCTTCCTGAGTTGGCTGTCTGTTTTAAGAATACCGTACTCAAGTGGGATAGGAAGATGAATAGAGATAAGTTTTACCCACTCAAGTGAAGGAGTAGACGACAACCTAGGTGGAGAAGTCTCCAACATTCTTGACAAAGCGTACTCAACTCCCGTCCATCCTTTTTGAAGGGCTTCGACTTCCACATCATTTGCAGACTCAATTAGAGAAGAGTCTTCATACTCAAGGAGTTCGTTTGCGGATGTAGATTTATCACTGGGAGGACTTGATGCATGATTCTCATCACCAAGGGAACTTACTTCTTGATCTTTCCCATCCAAGTCTTCATAAGGAATATGCCATGGAGGTTGTGCACTGGCCTTCTTGACATCAATTTCAATCCTATTGGAGGGTTACTCTACAATTCTAGATTACCATGGAGGTTCAGCATCTCCTAAATCTTCAACCACTTCTTCCTCTGCAATTGTTATGGCTTCCTCCACTTGTTCCAATACAAAGCCATGTTTCTCATTGTCCACCGGAGTTTCTAGCGTCTCTTTCATGCTACGCTCTTCTTTTGATTCTCCACATGTATCCATGGGAGTATTTTGAGTGATCAGATGTTAGAAAGCTAATCGATTTACTACCTCGGTAAAGGCAGTCGCGAATTCTAGTACTCCCCGTTTCATCTCTCTTTGCCCTTGAAGAAGAACACCAAGAGTGTCATGCGTTAAAGGTTGAGTGGATATGAGGTCTCATAACTTGGGAGGAAAGGTTCATGATAAGAGGGTGATTCATCACTCTCCATCTTTTCCACTTGTTGCACAGCACACTTCAATTTTTTGTTCTCAATTTGAGATTCTTTAGCCATGAAAGCTTCGGGTGCCATTCGGTTTACTGCTCAGTCCAACTGACGCAGGGTTGCTTGAAATTGATCCATTGTTTTCTTGAGACGATCTCTTGACTCTTGTTCTGCTTAGATATCATAAGTAGGATCATAAGGCTCTTGGATTGATGGATATGGATGTGGTGTATATGGAGGTGGTGGTCCTTGGGAGTAACTGGGTTGGAATTAGGGTGGATCTATGTATGGCTCATATGACTCATAGGGTGGTTGATATGGTGGATATGGGTTAGAATCATGTGATGGTGTTTGGTAGTAGGGGGCTTGTGAGTGGTGGTCCAGAGTTGTGTTGAGGAGGTGGTTCATAAGCATATGGTGGGATTTGTTGGTAAGGGGGTCCACCATATTCATCATCTTGGTACGCTCCCTGGAATGGCTCTTGACTATAGTAATTTGGTGGAGGTTGGTTGTCACGAAGAGGTCCACCATAACTATTGTCTTGGCATGCATTGTGGAATGGTCGTGGTCCATGGTATCTTGGAGGGTGTTGTTGCCTAAAGGGTTGATCAGATCCTCGTGGCTCCTTCCATCTCTGATTGTTTTGACCTTGATGCATGTTCCTGTTATAATTTCCATTTCTTGCAACAGCATTGGAACCAAACTCAAAGCGATGGGGGTGAGAACTCATAATAGCTAAATTAAAAACGAAAATAAAAACAAGCAAAATAAAATATTTACAGTAACCAATAATAAGGCACACGTTTGCAATTCCCCGGCAACGGCACCATTTTGATGATCTTGGTTCTTGCTAGTATAGAATTATATAAAAAAATGTTATCGCATTGTAAGTATAGTTTCTAAACCAACAGAGAATCCTTTCGTACAAAAGTTTGGTTGTCACAAGTAACAAAACCCAATAAAATTGATAACCGAAGTATTGAAACCTCGGGTCGTCTTCTCAAGGAATTGCAAGGAGGTATGATTTATTATTGGTTATGTAAAAAGATATATTTTTTGGTTTTTGAAATAGGGAACAAGTAATTTAAATAACAAGAAAAATAAATTAATAATTAATAAAATCTCTTGGCAAGGTATGAGAAATTGAAGTCCTATCCTAGTTATCCTTATCAGGTGTGATGAGAATTGGATTCTGCTCCCACTTTAATTAACCCTTGCTAAACAAAGGAGAGTCAAGTGGACTAATTAATTTGATCATCAAGTCCTAGTCAACTCCTATGGAAAGACTAGAGTTATTGGAGTATAAATTAACCAGCAAAGAATTCCAATTTCAATCAACAGCTGAGTTTGATAACTCAAGTGTTATTAATTACTTAACCAAAGCCAAAAGGAGAAAATATCTTAAATTAAATTAAAAGCATTCATAAATAAATTAAAGCAAAATCAAATATGAAATACCTCAATTTATATTAATTAAGAAAATCCTAACATGAATGGTTCATAAGCCAAATTGAAAAGATAAATGACAATTAAAGTAATAGAATCAATAAAGGTAGAAAATAAATTAAAGGAATATTGAACCTGTGATGAAGAGAAGTAGCCTAAACATAATAGAAATTCTAATCCTAAATCCTAAGAGAGAGGAGAGAACCTCTCTCTCTAAAAACTACATTTAAAACCTAAAATTGTGAATTGAAAGCGTGTTGAGTCTCTGCATGTATCCTGACTTTAATCTGTGTTTCTGGGCCGAAAACTGGGTTAAAACGTGGCCCGAAATCGCCCCCAGCGTATTCTGTAATTTCTACAGATCGCGCAAGTCACGCGTACGCGTCACTGGCCGAATTCCCTTTCCACGCGTGCGCGTCAGGCGCGCGCTCGCGTCGTTGTGCTGATCTGCTTCCACGCGTACACGTCAAGCATGCGTACGCGTCGCTGTGATTTTCTCCGTTTTGCACGCACGCGTGAGCCATGCGTGCGCGTCACTTCTCGTTGGTTGTCTCCTTTATTTCTTGTGCTCTTTCCATTTTTGCAAGCTTCCTCTCCATTCTCTAAGTCATTCCAGCCTTATAAAGCCTGAAACACTTAACGCATAGATCACGGCATCGAATGGTAATAAAGAAAAAATTAAAATACACAATTTAAAGCTTTAGGAAGCAAGTTTTCAATCATAGAATAAATCCAGGAAGGAATTGTAAAACCATGCAAATCATATGAATAAGTGGGTGAAAAGCTGATAAAAACCACTCAAATTAGCACAAGATAAACCATAAAATAGTGGTTTATCAGTATTCCATTCCCATCCTTCTATTTCTAAGGACTTCCACCTCTTCACAAGTTTTCTCAAATGTAATCCTTTGTTCAACAATTTTATCTAAACCTTTTCTCTTACTCAAATCATAATAGGGAGAGTGAGAAAAATTTACCTCCTCAATGCTTTCAAATCCAACGGGAGAGGGTTCTTCATGCTCAAAGGATTCTTCACCACTAAGACTTGATGCTTGATCTTTATCGCCAAGGGAACTCAATTCTTGCTCTATCCCATCCTATTCTTCATATGGAATATGCTTCGGAAGGTGTGCACTTTCCTCCTTAGCATCAAATTCAATCTTCTTGGAGGGGTTCTCTTCAACTCTATGTTCCCATGGAGGCTCCGCATCTCCTAAGTCTTCAACCACTTCTTCCTTGTCTTCAACAATTGTAGCTTCCTCCAGTTGTTCTAATACAAAGCAACTTCCCTCATTCTCCACCAATATCTCCTTCATGTTGTGCTCTTCATTTGATTCTCCACATGTAGCCATGGGAGTTCCTTGAGTGTTCAAGTATTGGGATGCTAACCGGTTTACCACCTCGTCCAAGGCGGCCGTGAATTGTTACACATCCTTTTTCATTTCCTCTTGTCCTTGAACAAGAACATCAAGTATTTCATCTATTGGAGGTTGGGGTGGATGAAAGGGTTCATGATCTTGGGAGAAGTATTTATAGTAGGAAGGTGGTTCTTCTTGGTAGAGTTGTGGTGGTTCAATATTTTCCATTCTTTCCACTTGTTGCACAACACACTCCATGGTTGCTTGAAATTGATCCAATGCTTCCTTGAGAAGATTCCTTGACTCTTGTTCCTCTTGGATATCATGAGTAGGGTCATATGGCTCTTGGATTGAAGGACATGAGTATTCGTCCATAGGAGGTTGTGGTGGAAAGTAGTATTCATCTTGTGGTTGAAAATTTGCATACATTAGAGGTGGTTCATCTTGGTAGTAGTATGGAGGGGGTGGCTCTATGTGTGGTTCATATGGCTCATATGGTTGTTGGTAGGGTGGATATGAATTAGGGTCATATGAGGGTGGTTAGTAAGAAGGGACTTGTGAGTATGGTTGAGGGTTATGTTGAGGGTATGGCTCATAGGCATATGGTGGTGGTTCTTGAAAGTCACAAGGATATTCACCATAGCCATTGGATTGATGTGCATCATAGAATGACTCTTCTTCATAGTGCATTGGTGGAGGTTGTTGCCATGAGGATTGATCATATGCATATGGCTCCTCCCACCTTTGATTATCCCATCCTTGATACACATCCTCATTGTAGCTCCCATTTCCTACAACATAGTTAGGACCAAACTCATAGCCAAAGTGAGAATTCATGATAGCAAAGACAAAAACGAAAAGCACCAAAAACAAGGACTAGCTACTAAATCAAACAAGCAAACTATTCACAATATTCACATATATACAATAACTAATAACATAACACCATTGCAATTCCCCGGCAACGGCGCCATTTTGATGAGAGGACTTTTGTGTGGTTTAGAATTCACAATAAATTCTCGTTGCAAAATAGTTTCTAAACCAACATTAATCCTTTCATACAAAAATTTGTTTGTCACAAGTACAAACCCCTAAAATCTATAAACCGAAGTATTTAAACCTCGGGTCGTTCTCCCTAGGAATTGCAACAAAGTGTCTTGTTATTGGTTATGAGGTATGTTTTGGGGTTTTTGAGATATTAGACATGAAATGTAAATGGCAATGAAAATAAACTAACAACTAAAAAGGTCTTGGCAAAGGTTGGTGGTCAAGGATCTCTATCCCTATCACTAACCACAACATGAGAATTGGCAAGGATCAATCCCACTAAGTCATTCCCTAACTAATAGTAGAGGAAAGTCAAGTGAGCTACATCAATCCAAGTCCATAAGTCCTAGTTCCCCACCAAATCTATTAGTGAGATCTAGCATTAATGGCTCCCAATCGTCAATCACTTGGACATTAGTAACTCAAGAGTTCCTAAGTTACCTTCCCAAGCCAAGAGCATAAAATTCTACTCTAAAATCCAACTAAGCATTTCATCAAACACCTAGAAGGCATAAAAGGAAAGTAAAATGAACTAAGCAATTCAATCAATAAAAGAACATGAATCATAAATTGCATTGAAATGAAAATAGAAGAACAAAAGTCCATCCATATAAAAGTAGAGAATTACAAGAATTAAATGCAAAAATAAAAAGAGGAAAGGTAGAAGAAGAAGAATTACACAAGGAAAAGTAAATCAAAGCATGAAATTAAACTAGATCTAAGAGTTCCTAATCTAGATCTAACCTAATCCTAATCCTAGAGAGAACTGAGAGCTTCTCTCTCTAAAACTAACTTTTCCTCCAAAAATTAAACTAAACTAAACTAATGTGAAAAAGTATATTGATTCCTCTTCATTCCTTAGGTTAAATAGCATCAGAAGTGAGTTGGATTTGGGCCTGGGAAGTCCAGAATTTGCCCTCAGCGGATTCACTTTAAGTGGGTCACGTGCGGACATCGGCGCGTACGCGTACAGTGCGCGTGCACGTCGATTGGCAAATTTCCGTCCATGCGTACGCGTCACGTGCGCGTACGCGTCGCCATGCGACCTCATCATTTCACGCGTGCGCGTCTGCTGCGCGTGCGCGTCGTTGAGCTTATCCCAAATCCTTGTTTTTCCATGATTTCTCCACTTTGCATGCTTTTCTCTCCATTCTTTTGATCCATTCCTAGCCCTTTTCAACCTGAAATCACTTAACAAACAAATCAAGGCATTTAGTGGGATCAAAGGTGAATTAAATTTAGCTAATTAAGGACCTAAAAAGCATGTTTTCACACTTGAGCGCAAATTAGGAGACAATCATGAAACCATGCTATTTCATTGAATAAATGTGAGTAAAAGGTGATAAAATTTCCCTAAAATCAATACAAGATAAACCCTACATATGGGGTTTATCAGCCGGTATGAGTAAATATTGGTACTCTTTAGTGAACTTAGCTTTGCTAATAATATTTTATTATATATCTTCTATTCTTATAATCATTATGTTACTAATGTCATTTATACAGGTAACTTATATATATATATATATATATTATTGATTGTAGTTTTAATATATCCAATTTTTATAATTATCTGTTTAAGATATTTATAACTTAAATCGCTAATTCAAAAGTTTAAGAACACGACACGTGGCCTTTACTGTAGCGACCCTCAGTTTTAAAAATATAAATATAAATAAGTTATAATTTATTTCATAAATTGGAATTTTCTATTTTTAAAAATTATTTTATTATCAGTAATTGAACTAATTTTATAACTATTTGAATTCAATCAAATTCATATTCTTTTATATATATATATATATATATATATATATATATAAATATAAATATAAATATTTTACATAATTAAAATTATAATTCTAGTAATTTATAAGTAATGAAACTTATATGTATATTTTAATTTGAGTAATTGATATTTTAATTTAAAAATAGAATTTAGTTAATAATATTATTATCGAGTTCGATATCTGTCGATATGAGTAAATATCGGTACTTTTTGCTGAGCTTAACTTTACTAATGCTTCACTAAATACTTTTTACCCTTAAGTTACTAATTTTATTTAGAATTAGTAACTCATATATTATCAACTTTTTATATAAATTATTATTATTATTATTATTATTATTATTATTATTATTATAAACATTGGGTATAATTGTCGTGAGTATTATATGTATTATAAGTTTATATAATTTTGCTCCCTAGTATTATATATTCATTATTATTATTATATTCACTACGTTACTATTATTATTACTATTATTACGTTTATTATTATTATTACATGATTATCATTACTATTGCTAGTATTATTATTACTATTATTAATTATAAAGTACGAAAATAAAAGACGGTTTCGATTTTGCATTAAGTTACATATATATTATTACTATCATTATGCATTAGTGTGCATATATATATATATATATATATATATATAAAATAAAGAAAGCCAAGGCGGCGTATTAATCATACATATATATATGATTAGTGTATGCGAGAGGAAAAAAGGAAAGAAAATGGCGAGGGAGAAGAGCGTGACCGAGAGAGAATGTAAACCCCCCATCAAATTTTTGGTTGTGATTTCTTACGATCCGTAATTCCAATCAAAAATCTAATCGGGTAAAAGTATTCGTATCCTTCTCCACTACACTTTAGTATCATTTTTGATCGGTGGAAGTTAACGGTGACGTAGCTCCTCTACCCCTTAAGTTCGGCCAACTGGAGTTTTAGGAGGCATAAACGATTCTAGAAATTTTCTTCTTCGATAGCTCGGTCAGAAAGCTTCTCCGGAGCTTCGAATATTTTGATTCTGTACGAAGGTATAGTTTTGGTTTCTCATAGTTAATGTTTAATGTCACGTGAAAACTTAGGGTAGAAGACCTTAAGATAGGAATGAACTGAACGTATAATTGATGGATTATGTATATGGAATAAAATGTGGGGTTGGTTTAGCTGTTGTTAATAATTTGATGTTGAAGTTGGTTGGTTTAGAAAAAGATTTAATATTGGTATTTGTTTGATTTTGAAATAATTTGTTACTGGAAATGATTTGAATGACTGAGAGGTGTTTGGTTTGATAGTTGGGACCCTTGATGGGTGGTAGAAATTTGAGTTTTAGAGGAGATACTGCCAAAATTTCTATAAGGATTGGAGTTTTGATTTGAAGTGTTATTTTAAAAAAAAGAAAGAGATTATTATGTGGCTTGTGTATTTGAGACTATTTGTTGACCCTCTGTCGCAAGATGTGACCGGGCACTTTAACCCCCCAGATTCCCCCACCCGTCTTGCTAAATAGAGCGCCTACTCTGCATAGATTAGGCATACAGGCATTCCAACCTATTTTAGTGGAAGGGCGCGCTATTTGTTTACACCCATTAGTTTGTAAGGGATTCAATGCAGACTTTGATGGAGACCAAATGGCTGTTTAATCTGACGGGGTAAAACCATCTCTATCAAGATGACAGATCCTTTATTTTTGTTCTGTATTTGCAATAAGATCAATTAGAACAAGTCACACACTCATATTCCGGAAATAAAGAAAGAACGAAATTCCACGGTCAAACTACCAAATTCAAAATGAACTGGGCTAGAAATAAAAAACCAAAATGGGTTGGGCATGCATATATATATTGAATATTATATTTGAGCTTGGAGTTTGACTCCATGGAATATTATTGAGTTTGGAGTTCAACTCCATGGAATACCGTATTATCGAGCTTGGAGTGTGACTCCATGGAATATTATATTTGAGCTTGGAGTTTGACTCCGTGGAATATTATTGAGCTTGGGGATGCGCACACAGAGGGACTGTCTAATGGTTAACTACCAGGACATGTCGGGTTGGCTGTATAACCGACAGATGAGACTCATCAGCCATAGGACAGGCATACATCATACGCATTTGTTTTCTTTGTTTGAGTGTGCATTATTTTAGTTTGCTTAGCTGTTTAATTTTGCTTAACTGCTACTTGTTCTACCTGTTGTAAATGCTTCTCTATCTGTGTTTTTCTTGCTTGAATTGTATGTGTATATTTTCTGAGAAACCCCTCTTGGCAGAGGTGTGGAGGGGGTCGTTCCACCAGTGATTCGGAGGATTGGAGGAGACAGAACGTGAAGTATTAGTTAAAGTTAGCTTCAGAACTAGAATACCTTAGACCACTTACCTAATTTTTGGTTTAGTTGAATTCTTAAGCTGAAATCTGAGTGTCAAAGTTCTAGGGATGCCTCTGGCTCTCCCGGGACCTTTTATATTAACTATGCGGGCACCTTTACCATGCTGAGAACCTCTGGTTCTCACCCCATACTATGTTGTTGTTTTTAGATGCAGGTCGAGAAGCACCTCGTTGAGCGTCTGGAGACCTTCCTTACAAGCGAAGAACTATCTTTTGGACTGTCATATTTTGTTTTATGCTATGTATATATGTTTATAGAATCTCTGCATGTACATATTTGTGTTTTGTCCCTCCTAGAGGTTAACTTGGAGATACAGGTGTTTATTTTGTGGTTTGAGTTTTATTTTGAGTTGTATATTTATATAATTATATACTCTGGCTGGCCTTAGCTTCGTAGGTCGAGTCTGGAGCTTGCTATCTGAGTTTTGAAACTCTGATATGTATATATGTTTTCAATTTTCTTTCGATTTTACCTGTCCGTTTTACGAATATCCATGCAAGTGTGACATGATTTTCTGTTTATCATTTTTGTTAAGCTTATCCTTCAAGACTCCTAGATATGATTTCATCCAACTATATTTAAGTACATATCCTTTTCTTTTAGAGGTTATAATACCTTGCCACCTCTGCTTTACGACTTAAGCGTAAGGCTCTGTGTGGTAGAGTGTTACATTTACCTGACACATGACCCCTTTCTTTTAAACACATATGCACTTTCTTTCTTTTCTTTCATTTTCAACGAAGCCAAGAAAGGAAGAGAGAGAGAACGTGAAATCTCGATGAAAGTCATGAACCTTCGGTATTTAATTTCTTAAGATTTGTAATTTCAGTAGAAAATTTAAACTGATTAAAGTATTTGTATTTTTTTTTCTTTTACATTGATGTCATTTTTGTTTGGAAAAAATCAATAATGGCACCACTGATCTTCCATGCATGGCTCGACCAAGTGAAAGTTTTGGAAGTGGAATAGCTGATTTTAACATTTTCTTTTTTTTATTTCTCATTCAAAAAGCTTGGTGTTTTGGTTTGGTAGTTGTCATATAAAGGTAGGGCTTGATAATTTTGTATAATTAAATATGTTTTTGTTCTGTAATTGTTTGGGTAATTGGGGCTTGAAATTGAATGATTTTGTTTGAATTTCGATGAAATATTGTTAATTTAGTGTTTTATATTTGGTTTTAATGAGACTGTGAAAACTGATATATTGTGAGTATTTTGGGGCTATTTTTAAGTTTGAAATATTGATAAATTTGATGTGGTTTAGTGGTTGAAATATTAAATTAAAAGCTGTGAAAAATTGATAATCATTTGAAATTGGACTAAAAATCAAACAGATATTTTAAAAAGATCACAAGTAAGAATTTTGATTTTTGAGGAGATGTTATGTCACCAACACTAATTTTATTTTGAGAATGAAGATATGTTTTTATAAAAGATCGAGAATAAAAATAGTAATTAAACAAGTTTTAAGGGTACTTTAGGTATTAAGTAAAAAGTCTAGAGGTATAACGAATATTTTATGAAAGTATAAGGATAGTTTTGAAAATTACAAATTATGTAAAATTATTTTAGTAATCTATAAAAGTTTTGAGATAAACATAAAAATATTTAAAAGCTTGAAGTTAGAATATAATTTCTAAAAGGTCAAGAATAATACTTTAATTAACAAGTTTTGAAAAATAAAATTATAATATTATTACTCCTTTATTATTAATACTAGCTTATTTATATTAATATAATATATATTAGTAGTTTATTTAAAAGATATTATTTTATTTATGATATAATAGAAGGACATTTTCTAAAAATTTTAGAAAGATAAATCTAAGTTAAGGATCTCATGATTTTTCCTTCATAAGACACGTAGAAAAAGGTGAGTGAAGAGTGTGAAGTTAAATTGAGATACTAAAAGAAAGAACTAAAAGAATGATAAATGAAAAAGAAAAAAAAGGAAAAAGCAAAGTAAAGTGGAGAAAAGAAGTGAAAGATAAAGAAGAGTTTTAAATAATGAAAAAGGAATTCCTGCCCTAGTCGAATATTTAAAGAAAACTAAAATATTTTGAAAGAATAATAGTCATGAAAAATAGAAAAAGGAGATTGAAATAATGTTTTACATAATTGATAAGAAAGAATAAATGATTGAGAATGAGAATGGCTAAACCTAACTGACAACTGAAAACTGAAAACTGAGAAAGATATAAAGATTAGTAAACAAGAACTAAGTCATTGAAGGTTCGCCTGGCAAGGGCGAGGGTTTTGTCTCACTTGCCTAGTGCACGTATTGATTGATCGTTGAACTTAGAAAAACCCTCGTACTGATTGATTATTGAACTCGGGGACATCACATACTATTAATTTCTATTTTCCATTGTGTTTATTATGGCGCCTATTTTTGCAACGATTACTGGTGGTCATGTACTGATGGTGTTTTTAACCATATTGACACATAGGCACGTACATTACGCAATGGAAAGCTATATTTGGAACTTGTTTTCAGGTAATGTCGGATTGTGAGATATAAACCGACACATGAGCTCATGGGCTGCATAGGACAGACATGCATCATACTTATTTACATATACTTCTCTATGATATGTGTTTTTTGTGATTGTGTGTGTTTGCTTCTTGACTTGTGATTTTCTTTGTATCTTTTATTTGTTAAATTTGTTTGCATTTTGGGTTTGTTTCTATGGGATATCTATTGAAGATTATATGTATTCTGTTGTAGAATTGCTGTGTAACAAATAATAAAATGAACCTAATTAACTACCCCGACCCTACTAAGGACTTTCCAGTTCTTACCCCCTCTTTCCACCCCCTTTCATTCTTTCAACTACAGATGCAAAGGCTTATTGCAAAGTTGCAAGAATATAGAAGAATATGTTTGCAAGTTGAGTTATTGTTAGAATTTATTTTTTCCTCGTATTGTTAGTTGAAATTTTATTTAGAGGGGTAAATTTTGTAATTAGTACAGTTTTGTAAGTAATACTATAATGTATTATTAATAGTAAGTATGTGAATATGTTTTATTTGTTTTTGATTAAAAAAAAGTTTTAACTTTTTAGTAAAACTATCGATAGATTAACGCGTAAAAGTTCAATATTAAATAGATAATAAAGGAATTAGATTAGTAACGCATTACTTTTGGTACAATCATGACGTGCTAGAAGTTGGGTCGTTACATATGGTAATGGTTTTAATTAGTTAGGACTATTATATAATTTTTTAATAATTAGTCATTTGGACATAATTAGAAGTAAAAGTTAAGTAATTATAAAATTTAATTTAAATAATTAAAATTTTAAATTTAATTTTATGAACAAAACAAATTAATTAAATATTTTTAGATTTTAAATTAAATTAATTATTTAAATTTATTAATAAATTAATAAATAAATATCTTATTAATTCTTAAAATAATTTATTATATTATAATTATCCCAAATTACTATTTTATCTCATTTTTTATAATTTGAAATAAAAAAAAAACCCAACTTTAAAACGACGTCATTTGATGTTAAAAAATTTTTTGTTACTCCTTCCTCAAGCTCTCTCATCCCCGGTCTCTCACTGCCTTCGATCTCGCAGTCAAGGTTGTTGTCGCTCTTTGTTTCGTATTCATCTCGCACTTAGTCGCACTCCTTTCCCGCACTTGTCGTCAGCAGCAAAAACAGCACGTCCCGGCATTACAAAAGACCAATTATTTTGTAACAAAAAATTATTTTGTCACAAAATTCAGATTGTTTGTAACAAGTTATTTGTTTGTTACAAAATTTAAGAATTTTTGTTGTAACTAAATCCGGTTTTGATCATTTGAGTTTAAATAAATTAAAGTTCTTATATTTTTTTTTCATGATTTTGGATGTTTTATATATTTAAAATTTTAATAATTGAAAACTAATAAGAATTTTATATGATTTAATTTAAATATTGAGATTTTAAATCTAGTTTTATAAATAAAAATTAAAATAGAATACTTTTAAATTAAAAAAAATTATTTAAAATTTAAAATTAATTAGTAAATTAACATATAAATATTACATTTTTAGCATAATTTAAATAAATTATAATTATTTTTAATTACTCTTCTACCTTCTAATTTTGTTAAAATTATTTTACTACCCTAACCCTAATATTTCGTACCTAACCATAATCCTACCCTAATTTCAAACCCACCCACCCACTAATCTCCACACACTCAACAAAGAAAGAAAGAAATGCAAAACGAGGGGAGCGGGGGAGAAGAAGAAGAGAATAAGAGGAGGAAAGGGAAGGATGGCACCCGCGGAGGGAAGACCACTATTTGCCGTCGCTGTTGCAAAGAAGAGAGCAAGAGGGGGAGAGAGAGTGACGCGAGAGAGAGGGAGAGAGAGAGAGTTCAGAGACACAGATCAAGAAGTGGAAAAGGAGAAGAGAAGGAGAAGACGACAGCGCTTGTGAAACAAGGGGAAGCTGTCGCAGCCGTCGAGCTAGAGAGGAAGAGAGAGAGATAAACAAGGAGAGAAAAGGGCAGCGCTACTGCGTCTCTATTGGGGCTCATCAATGGAGCCACGACCATCTTCGTCGAAGGATCTCGTTGGCAAGTTACACGCCGCTATTAGAGTAGCTATCGCCGTCGCTGAGCTATTGCTCTGTCGTAAGAGCTATTCGAAGTTGTCATTCTATTGCGCTCTTGATTAATCGTGCTCTTGGTTAACTGCTATTATTAATTTTTTAATTTGTTCTTGATTTTGATTTTAGGGTTCACTGTTACTATTCTTGATTTTGTTTTTAGGGTATTTGCATTCTGAAGTTTTGTCGTAGCAACCGTCACTGAGCAGCCTCTCCTCGCCGAGCAACAGCATCCTGAGCCCTCTCCTGCTACTGGTTCAATTTATTTCTACTTGTTCAATTTATTTCTGAGTTGCTATCTTGCTGGGTTTAGGAATTTTGTTAATAGTTGAATTGGAAAACAGATTCTCTCCAGTGGAAGAAAAAATTGACACTGTCTAGTGTTTGATCTTAACCCTTGATAAAATCAACGGTCCTAATTACAATTATAATTATAATTATGACTTTATTTTATTTTTTTAGTATTCTCACGTTCTAGCTTCTTTTACTTTTATTATCTTCCCGCGCTTATTTCCTTTTCACCATCTTCTCTGAAAAATTAAACTTCTGAACTTCTATTATTATATTCTTCTTTTTAAGCAGTTGATTTTTAATGATGTCTTCTAATGCTAATAGAAGGGCATCACAAACTCAGGATTAGGATAATGCTTCTTCTCCTTCGACATTGAGATTTTGTGCTTTCATTCTCATCCTTATTCTCTTTTATCCAATTCTCTTACTCAAGTCTTCCTTTCCAATAATTTGATAATACGTTTAGTTTGACATTAAATTTTTTTCAAGCTATAAGTTTTCTGATTGAAAATTAATAACCTATGCTCTATGATTATTTTTTTTTAATATTCATGTTCTTATAATTGAATTTTTAAATTAGTTTTTCTGTTACAATTAAAAAAAAGTACTTGTTTTAATATTTTTTCTTTTGATTCTTGTTTTTATTTTAGGATGTCGAATGATTCTATTATTTTTTTGAATGTCCAAAATATGGATGTAGAATTTGATTCGCTACCTAAATTGGGCAAAACCTTCAAACACTGTAGAAGAGACGTGAAATTTTGGATTGATTATGGTAGGAGGATGGGGAATTTGGTGTTCACAAGCAATATTCTAACAAAAATGCAGATGAAAAAATTCTAAGTCTTAGGTTCATCTGTGCCAAAGAAGGTGTTCGTAAATAAGACAAAAAGAATTTTTTGATGGTCATTCCTCGACTTGAAACAAGGACTAATTGTTTGGTAAAATTAAGAATCATATATATAAAAAATATTGAAGAAAAGTATGAGATTCATGATTTTTTTCAGTGAGCATAATCATCCTTTGCATCTTCCACAAATAACTCACACATTAGCATGTGAACAAAAAATATATCAGGTTCAAGCTTGAGAAATTGAATTGACAGATGACTCGGGAATCACATAACGGGCTTCATTTGAATTGATGATTAGACAAGTTGGTGGAAGAGAAAACATTGGTTATACACGGTTAGACCAAAAAAATTATCTCCGTACCAAAAGAATGAGAAGCATGGCATATGGGAACGCAGGCAGCTTGTTAGCATATTTTCAACAAAAATCTCTAAAAAAATATATCATTTAGTCATGCTATTCAGTTAAATTTGGAAGAACAAGTAACAAATATTTTTTGGGCTGATGCAAAAATGATTATGAATTATGAATATTTTGGTGATGTGGTTACTCTAGACACTACATATAGTACTAATAATGCTTGTAGGTCTTTGGGTGTGTTTGCAGGATTTAATCACTTTAGAAGGGTAGTAATATTTAGAGTTGCACTTATTTATTATGAGTGTTCAGATTCATTTGAATGGTTGTTTAGAGAGTTTTTGAAGACACACAAAAATAAGAAGTCTCAAACTATTTTCACAGATCAAGCTCTGCAATGTCTAGTGGTTTGGCTAAGATAATGACTGAAACATATCATGCTTTATGTTCTTGGCATTTGATGCAAAATGGCATAAAACATCTTGGTAATTTGATGAAGAATGATTCTTATTTTCTGTAGACTTTAAAGCATGTATGTATGAATATATAGATGAAACTAATTTCAAAAGAGCATGGGATAAATTATTAGATGAATATGATCTTAAGAAAAATAAGTGGTTGATGAGCTTGTATACATTAAAGGAGAAGTGGGCAAGATGCTATATGAACAATGCATTCACAATTGCGCTTTGTTTATGAATATCTAGTTGCATTGCGCAATAAGAATAAAGAGTTTAAAGTAACATTTGATCCTTTCTTGAGTTCAATTTCATGTAATTGTAGAAAGTTTGAGATTTTTGGCATTTTATGTTGTCACACAATCAAAGTTTTAGATATTAAAGATATTAAATTATTGCCTGATTAGTATATTTTGAAAAGGTGGACAAGAGGAGCAATGAATGGATTAGTAAAAGATATGCATGGGAGAATAGTTGAAGAAGATACTTTTCTTACTAGCACACAATGGTTTAAGCAAACATGTCCTAAGTTAGTAAGAACAGTCACACAAGCCTCTGATTGCAAAGAAGTACGTATCTTTATGGATAAAGTTGTGGAGGAGTTAAGTAAAAAAAATTGATGATATCTGCAAACTAAATTTGGAATTAGAAATCAACAATGCTAATTCTTTCCTCCAATTCAATGTACAAACCTTCAACCCTTAGAAGTTAAAAGTTTGAAAAGAAAAAATGGTGTGAAAAATTTTAGAAGGAGCCCAAAAAGTTGGGTTGAAAAGCAACCAAAAAATAAGAAGAAGAGTCAAATTAGCAACACTTCATAACAACAACAAAACAAGGTAGTTTAGTAATTTACTACATAATGGTACCTGTGAGTAAACAAAAAAAATTGGCACAAAAGATATAGAATTATAAATTAAGTAGTAAAATAAAGTAGGTGGTATGAGTACAATATTGAATACTTTAAATTTCTATGTTTTCTTATATTTATTTTTATTTTATTTTAGATTATTTTAACTCTTATAAATTCGTCTGCTTCTCATGTTATACAGGTCATTATGCTGTATGATTCAATATCTCAAGAAGATGATCATGATTTTAATAGGTTATTATTAGTAAATTTTCTTAACTATTTGTAAAATGATACTTATATATTATTTAACAAGATGGATTTTTTTATTGGTGTTTAACATTACTATGATTATTTATATCTAATAGGAACTGTTGGATGTATTTTTTCAATCAAATACATTTGTGAATAATCAAGAAAGTTTATAAAATTTCAGGTAATTTTTAGTTATAAAAGATCTCAATAAATAATTATTTACATTATTGTAAACAAATTAACATAGTAATACTTTATTTACTTCCTTCTCTTAATAATAATTTTATATTGATTTTTTTTTGTAAAATTTTGGATACATACTAAAAGAGCTTTTTGAGGTCAAATATGTTTGGATTACTATTGATCTTGAAAAATATTTTACTGAATTATTGGAATAAAATTGTAATAAATCTCGCAAAAATTGAATGGTGTAAAAGAGAAGATGAATCTATTATTTTTAATTTATTTTTTGGAATATTTATCTTGGAATTTCATATTGTAATTTTACTAATTTGATTGATTAGAATTTGTATGTAATATTTTTTCTCTATTTCAATTGGTATGTTTATAATATCATATCACAAATTACAAAACATATACAATTACTTTGAACAATAAATTCATGTACAATAAATTTATCCCCACACCAATTTGTACTCAACCTCCTATTACAATTTTAAACAGATATTTTCTTCCCATGCTTCTCATATTTAACATCAGAATTTTCATGTAAGTCAGATAATTAAGTGTTATCATGTCTTGGCGGAACTCTTCACAAAAGCGTTCGCATAAACTGATTGGATCTTCGCCTAACTCATTTGCTCTGGATGATCTACAAAATTGGCAATTATTTACCGAATTTAAAAATATTAGACTCAGATCCTATCATACCAATTAAAAGCAGTGGCTACTTTACACTTCACATTCTCTTTGATTGCAGTAGCCAATGGTCCTGTATTCTGCCCCCTTCATATTAGTTCAAATCCAAATCCAAATCCAATGGAAATTGCTCAGATCTTCTCTTGTTTTCTTTTATTTGCGTGTTTGTGTGTTGATTTGGAATGAAAATGAGAACAGGCTTCGGAGAAGAAACTTGCGAATCCAATAAAAGAGATTAAGGTGCAGAAGCTCGTTTTCAACATCTCCATAGGTGAGAGTGGAGATCGTCTCACTAGAGCCGCTAAGGTTCACCTCGCATTGCTTCTTTTAATTTTTCTTTTTATTTATAATTAAAGTTGTTGTCTATTTTTTGCCGGTGCTAGACCAACTTAGTGGCCAAACATCGTGTTTTCCAAAGGTTAGTTATTATAATAATTAATGAATAGTTGAATAATTCTGGTCGTAATGAATTTGTGTGACTCTCAGGTTCTATTGATTAGGATTGTTTACAAAGTAATTTGTGTCATATTATGTATGTTGCAAGTGAAATGAATGTGGAAAAGGTTCTAACTTCAAACCTTAGTGTTGGTATTGAGTCTAAATTTGTATGGTTTTTATCCAGGATTCTGTTTTTTTTTTTCTGGCTTCTCTTACATTTTCAGGGACTGTCCAGTAGAGAGAAGCCATAAGATTGGGAATTGCTTTGGTGCTTCAAATTGGTTTAGAGGGAGTGATGATAGTGATACTACTGAGAAGCCCCAACAAGGTAATAGAACAAGTTTAGTGGTTTTGAATTTCTATCATTGATCAATTGTTTTGTGTTAGTATTGGTAAGCTGTTAACTTTATCATATAATCCCCCTAAAATTTATGTATTTTTCATGTTCTAATGCCATATTTATTTTATTCCAAAGGGCGAACTCTTACATTTGTAAGAATTTTGCAACATATGTTTTATAACCCATTTTTCTCAAATCCTAGTAACCAAAACCTGGAGACAATATTATGTAAAAATTCTTGTAGGTTTTTATGGGCATTGGAGTTTGGATGGAGGATATAATGCTGCTAAAAGTTAATTTTTATGCTATCAAAAATAAGATATTATATGTTAAATGACTGTTTATATTTCAGCTTCTATGAATATCTACTCAAGGCCTGGATTTTAGGAAACAAGACTGAATCAATAAAATATTATAGGTATTGAACTTGAAAATTCAATTTTCTTTTTAAAGTTGAGGCATAATATTACAGATTTTGATTTAGTTGTATTTATACTGCACTTGTTTTGTTTGATGTTATGTTTTATTTGGATTGTGGTTTGAGTTAAGTTGCAAGGTTGTGTTTCAATGTGATTTTTATAGGTTCAGTAATGAAATCTGAGCAGTGTAGGTCTTGATTTAAAATTGTTTGACTTGAATTATTTTGTCTTGATAACTGTGCTTACAAAGTGGCCTCTTAAGCTTCACTCCTAGGATTGCACTAGAGAGAATCTTATCATACCAATTTCAGTTCAACACCCTGTGCTTGGAAACTATATTTTATTGACTATATACTCTTGCTTTGTTCAGGTTTATAAGAACATATGGAGCAACTTTCTATATCAATCAATCTCTCTTAAAACCACCGACTTTGTCAATTAAAGAATTTGATTCCGCTGCAAAGAAGCAAATAATCAATGGTAAGATAACGAAAGTATAATTGTTTCTGTGTTCATGTTATTTATTATTTGAATCTTATATAAAGTCTTTTACTTGTTCCTTGTTCCTTGTCTCCATCTAATTATACTTGTCTTTGTTTAACATATTACTGCGCATAAAATAACTGAATTGATTGGTGCTATTATAATGCTCTTGGATTTGATCTGAACTCTCCATTTGCCACAAAGTTGGTTGACATGACAGAAGAGGTATGCTCTTAGTCTTGCTTACTGTTAATGTCTTCTATAATATATGGAATAACTCCTCACATAACTTTTCCATATTCTAAAGGATAAAAACGACTACTGTCTTGCTTTTCCAAATCCAAGTTGTTGATTTTGCTACAAATGTGAGGAGGCACAATCTTTGAAATGCACAACATGCTGCAACCTCTTTGGCGATGAACAAGTATGTACTTGAATCAGTTGTCCCTTGTGTCTTTTTTCTAATTTGTCCTGCTAATTACTTGAACATCTGATTTGGAAATCTAAGTCATACTTCAAGCTAAATCTTTATTATAGTATTATTATTGAAGTTTTTGACCTTTTTTTTCAAAAAAAAAAATGAGGAAAAGGTTTGCAATTCTTGATAAAGCTAAAATGGATGTTTCTTGTTTCTGGTGTTCTCTCAACTGATCAAATGCCATATTTGCTGGCAAGACCTGTCAAATTGTCTTTGTAAAGTTTTACTCTAAACACAGTCTAAGGGGAGATGTTAGGAAAAAGAGTTTGTTTGTTACCTCCGTTCTGTATTATATAGTGTGAGATGCATGAATATTTAAAATTATGTTCATTCTAATACTTTTGGTTCATTATTATAAATATATTTTGTTTACAGATAATTTTTATTATTTAAAAAAATTATTTAGTATAATTATGTATTTATTTTAATTATATTTAACACATTTAATGAAAAATACAGAATTATATATGTAATCATATTACTAAATATTATGTTGTACAAAAAATTATTAGAATATATATATATATATACAAAACATTAAAAAATAATGAGAGACCTAAAACTACACTTATATTGAGTAGCTATGGTATAAAATGTGGCTACGCTTTACAGGTGATGCAGTAGCAAAGATAAGTGCAGCCTATTCTGATAAGCTTGGAAGCTAAAAAGCATAGCCTTTGGTCCTGAACAGCATCACTTGAAAAGTGCACCCTATTCTCAAAGGCCAGAAGCGTAGCCTTTGATGTAGAAAAGCGTAGCCTTTGAGAATAGGCAACTCTAGTATAGGCATCCCCCACAAAAGTGTCTCCGAAGCCTAAAAAGCGTAACCTTTTCCTAGGGCATCATTTTTTTTTCATTTTTGGCTACACTTTTCAAGTGTACTTGAATGGGTGATTTTCTTGTAGTGGGCCAACCGGCACCGAGCTTGCCTAATGTGAAGTAAAGTCCTTTCAATTTCAGAATCGAATGAAGCTAAGCTCGGATCCAATAGTAAATGCGTCATTCAATGAAAGAATCACATAGAGCTCATGACAACAAAATACACTAAACAAAGATGAATCCTAACTAACAATTAAACTAGAAAACAATCAAGAAAAATGCACTATTCACATATCAACATATTTACACTAGCCAACAACATTGCATATTGTGAGCATAGTCCAAACCCACAATCTATCCCCACATCAAAGTTAGAAAATATGTCACAACAATTAAAATCAATAACCGGGAGTAGAATCCCGGTTCGTTCTCCCTAGGAGTTGCCCTAAGATGCATGTCATTGGTTAGGAGTTCTCTTGGGGTTTTTGGAGTTGATTGCAAGAAAAGTAAATGAACATGAAACTAAAGGAATGAACAATTAACAATTGAAATAAGGAAACTAAGAGATCAAGCTAACAAGGATGAATAACAATCAATCAATCTAAAAGCCTTGGCTAGGGGTGAGAATTGAAAATCCTATCCTCATTATCATCATCAATTGTGACAAGAATTGGCTATTGCTCCACTTATTTAACCTCTTACTATGAAGAAAAGTCAAGTGGATGCAATTGACTTCAATCCACAAGTTCTATTCAACTCCTAGTGAGAGACAAGTGTTGGTAGAATTTAAGTCAACTAGCAACTTCCAATTATCAATCAATAAAAGACTTTGATAATTCAAGAGTCTTCAATTGCTCAACCCCCAAGCCAAGAGTGAAAAATCTACTCCATAGCCATAAGTAGCATTATCTCAAATACTTGGTGAGTAATAATGAAAGACATTATAAAATTGAGAAGAGAATTTAAATTAAAGCTATCTACTACAAACAACTAACAATAACAAAGCAATTAACAACAATGAATATGAAATTCCTCAATGCATTAATAGAAATCAATCTCAACAAGATCCAAATTCAAGATCCAAAATAACTAGAACAACAAGAACATTAAATGGAAGTAGGAGAATGAGAATTACAAATTAAAGCGATCTAAAATTGGAATTAACGCATATCTGACCAAAGGATCCAAGTGACATTGAATTGAGAAGACTAAAACCTAGAGAGAAGAGAGAGTTTCTCTCTCTAGATTCAAACTAAAACTAAAAGTAAAGTGTGTAATGTGTTGTATGAAGTGGGAGATGCCATCCTCCTTCACTTTCAGCCTCTTATCTTCTGAGTTGGGCTCGAAACTGGCCCAAAAGTCTGCCCAGAAATTGCCCCCGGCGTTTTCTCTTTAATGAGGTACTGACGCTTTGTCACGCGTACGTGTCGTCCACGCATACGCATCGCTGGGAAGATTCTTGGCCACGCGTGTGCGTCGATTGGAAGAGGGCTCTATCACGCGTACGCGTCGGTGCCAGCTTCTCAAATCTTCAATTACTTGTGTTCCTTCCACTTTTGCATGCTTCATTTCCATCCTCTAAGCCATTCCTGCCCTATAAATCCTGAAATCACTTAACAAATACATCACGGCATCGCATGGTAATAAGAGAGGATTAAAAATTAGTGATTTTAAGGCCTTGGAAGTATGTTTTCAATCGTAGCAGAAAATTAGGAAGGAATTTTATAAAACATGCAAATTGTATGAATAAGTGTGAGAATAGTTGATAAAATCCACTAAATGTAACACAAGATAAACCCTAAAAATAGGGTTTATCAAATCATTATCAGTCATCAACCATCATTTTCACATTATAATCACCACAATCATATTCTAACATATACAACTCATTCAATCCTCATCAAAATCCATATACCACAAACACATTTCAATCAACCATTTATTCAATTCAATCCTATCTTAACATCTACTAGCCTAAGTTTCACGAAATATTACCTATTAACGAAAAGAACTAAAACCATACTTTGGCTGATTCCCACACTAGCAAAAAATCACCAAATGACCTACAACCAAGTTCAACAAAGCTTCAGGCCTAAGTTCACAATTCCAAGTAATTCCAATCCACCAACTTCACTCCAATCACAAAAATTCAAGCTATATACATTCAAATTATCATAATTAATAACTAGGACTCATAAATACACCAAACTACAAAGATTTTGAAGTAACTTACTTTATTCGATAGTATTAAGGGCAAAATTCAATAATAATCCAATAATAAACAACCAAGATCACAAAATCTACTCAATAACTAAATTCAAAATTTTGAGAATGTTAGGGCAAAGAAATGGGCAAAAAAAATTGAAATTCTTTTACCACTTTGTTCAGATAGAAATCACGGGCTCAGTAAGAGCTTTGCGTGGCTACAAACGGCACGCAAATCGGAGCACCGTAGCTCATGATATGAGCAAATGAAGAAGAAAATGAATAGTGTCTCTTCTTCCTCTCCTTTCAACTCAGCTGTTGTATTTTTGTGTTTATGTGGTGTTATGAGGCTGAGTAGCCTTCATTTTAGTGTATTTATATGTTAAACTTGCACTCAACTTGGGTCCAGTCCAACTGTTAAGTTCGATTGACCCAACTTTGGGCCAAAAACTTTAGAATTAGCGCCTTGTTTTCAATTCTAAAATTTTTTCTAAGGATTTTTACAGTTTTCTTTTCTCTCACGCAGTACTGGACAGACATAAGCCAGTACTGCCAGCTAATTTACCGGCACACGTTTTTACGCAATTTTTCGCAGAAAATTACATTTTCTCACTTGAAAAAATCTATTAAATTCAAATCTCACCTTTAAATTTTCTAATTAATACTTCTAATTTTCGGTTAATAACTTCCGGTTCTTACATGGCACGCTTCAGTCATGGCGTGGCACACCTGACCTTCAACCTTCAGGGCTTGGCATGCCCCTGCTTGGCCCTCCAAGACATGTCACGCTTATGCTTCTCTTCTGCTGCTTGGCTTTGCATGGCTTGATTACGTGATTAGCTTTTGATTCCTCATGTAATGCTTTCCCTCTTGAACAACCTTCCTTTACTACTTGATTTGGCTTCCTTTTAACCAAATTTCCTTGAACACACTTAGCAAATACCTTAGTAGCAAAAGATACTTAAAAGTAATGAGATTAGAAGATGAAACTGTAATTAAACCTAAGAAATCAAGAAATAAAAATAATAAAAACAACAAAAGATGCAAACGTATCAAGTCACCAAGTCCAAAAAAAAGGCCAAAATACGGTCTAAAAAATAAAATTGATACACATTTAAGGTTGAATCTGGGTTAGGACAGCCCCTATTTTAGTGGTGTTCATGGGTTCGGGTAACTCAATGACCTGCCCGAATTCAAACTGAACTAATTAAATTGGTTATAGAACCAATGGGTAATTGGATAGAACCCGAACCGACCCGATGACTCTCTTTAATAATTGGTCCAGGTAATGGTTTTAGGAGTGCAAAACCCAAATCAACCTGTAGACCCGAAATCCTTTTTTACTAAATAAAAAAACCTAAATTCAAATAATATATATACAACTTTTACTAAACCTAAACCTAAAATTCACTAACACAGCTGGTGCACGAAATTGAGATCACACTTTTCACAACTCCGCATAACTAACCAGCAAGTGCACTGGGTCGTCCAAGTAATACCTTACGTGAGTAAGGGTCGATCCCACGGAGATTGTCGGCTTGAAGCAAGCTATGGTCATCCTGTAAATCTTAGTCAGTTGGATTCAAATGGTTATGAGGTTTTGATAATTAAAAGATAAATAAAACATAAAATGAGATAAAGATACTTATGTAATTCATTGGTGGGAATTTCAGATAAGCGTTTGGAGATGCTTTGTTGCTTCTGAACCTCTGCTTTCCTATAGTCTTCTTCCAACCATGCGTGCTTCCTTCCATGGCAAGCTGTATGATCCTCTCGAATGAAAAATACCAGGTACGATCTCTGCACGGCTAATCAACTGTCGGATTTCTCGTCTCGGATGAAAAATACCAGGCACAGCTACCGCACGGCTAATCATCTGTCGGTTCTCACTAGCGTCGGAATAGGATCTCTCTATCCTTTTGCACACTGTCACTGCGCCCAACATTTGCAAGTTTGAAGCTCGTCACAGTCATCCCTTCCCAGATCCTACTCGGAATACCACAGACAAGGTTTAGACTTTCTGGATCTCAGGAATGCTGCCAATGGTTCTAGCCTATACCACGAAGGTTCTAATGTTAGATTCGGATGCTCTGTTGTCAGGAAAGATGATACAAATTACGGATTAGAAACCCAAGAGAATATACTCCGGCTGTCGTCCAATGACTACGTTGAGCATCATGTAGACCGCTTGTGGTTGTCAAGCACACGGATCTTGGCTAAGCGAGTAACGAAGATAGTGGGTGATTGTCACGGGTCACCCCTTCATTCTGAATTAACTGAATTAATTACAAGAGTATATCTTGGAGAAAAAGTAGGCATGAATTGAAAGAAAAACAATAGTACTTGCATTAATTCATGAAGAACAGCAGAGCTCCACACCTTAATCTATGAGGTGTAGAAACTCCACCGTAGAAAATACATAAGTGAAAAAGGTCTAGGCATGGCCGAATGGCCAGCTTCCAAGTCCAAGGATGATAATATCATAATCCCCTAATACAATAGTAAAAAGTGCTATTTATACTAAACTAGTTACTAGGGATTACAGAAAATGAATAACTAAGTGCAGATAGTGCAGAAATCCACTTCCGGGCCCACTTGGTGTGTGCTTGGCTGAGCATTGAAGCTTTCACATGCATAGGATGTTCTTGGAGTTAAATGCCAACTTGGGTGCCAGTTTGGGGGGTTTAACTCCAGTTTTGGTGCCAGTTCTGGCGTTTTACGCCAGAAAAGGGTCTTTAGTGGGAGTTTGAACACCAGTTTGGGCCATCAAATCTCGGGCAAAGTATAGACTATTATATATTTCTGGAAAGCCCAAGATTTTTACTTTCCAACGCAATTAAGAGAGTGCCAATTGGGCTTCTGTAGCTCCAGAAAATCCACTTCGAGTGCAGGAGGGTCAGAATCCAACAGCATCTGCAGTCCTTTTTCAGCCTCTGACTCAGATTTTTGCTCAGGTCCCTCAATTTCAGCCAGAAAATACCTGAAATTACAGAAAAACACACAAACTTATAGTAAAGTCTAGAAATGTGATTTTTGAATAAAAACTAATAAAAATATAATAAAAAGTAACTAAAACATACTAAAAACTATGTAGAAACAATGCCAAAAAGGGTATAAATTATCCGCTCATCACAACACCAAACTTAAATTGTTGCTTATCCCCAAAAAACTAAAAATAAAATAGGATAAAAAGAAGAGAGTATACAATAAATCTCAAAAATATCAATGAAGATTAGTTCCAATTAGATGAGCGGGGCTAGTAGCTTTTTGCCTCTGAACAGTTTTGGCATCTCACTTTATCCTTTGAAGTTCAGAATGATTGGCATCCATAGGAACTCAGAATTCAGATAGTGTTATTGATTCTCCTAGTTCAGTATGTTGATTCTTTAACACAGCTACTTTATGAGTCTTGGCCGTGACCCTAAGCATTTTGTTTTCCAGTACTACCACCGGATACATAAATGCCACAGACACATAACTGGGTGAACCTTTTCAGACTGTGACACAGTTTTGCTAGAGTCTCCAGTTAGAGGTGCCCAGAGCTCTTAAGCACACTTTTTTTGCTTTGGACCACGACTTTAACTGTTCAGTCTCAAGCTTTTCACTTGACACCTTCACGCCACAAGCACATGGTTAGGGACAGCTTGATTTAGCCGCTTAGGCCAGAATTTTATTCCTTTGGGCCCTCCTATCCATTAATGCTCAAAGCCTTGGATCCTTTTTACCCTTGACTTTTGGTTTAAAGGGCTATTGGCTTTTTCTGCTTGCTTTTTTTTTCCTTTCTTTTTTCTTTATTTTTCGCCATTTTT
This sequence comes from Arachis ipaensis, assembly GCF_059453495.1. Lineage (NCBI taxonomy): Eukaryota > Viridiplantae > Streptophyta > Magnoliopsida > Fabales > Fabaceae > Arachis > Arachis ipaensis. The sequence goes on along the minus strand of NC_142437.1, from coordinate 82,582,676 downwards.
TCGCAAGCTTTGTGTTTTTCACTACTTTTTCTTGCTTCAAGAATCAATTTTATGATTTTTTTTAGATTATCAATAATATTTCTCTTTTTTCATTACTCTTTCAAGAGCCAACAATTTTAACATTCATAAACTTCACTATAAAAAATATGCATTGTTCAAGCATTCATTTAGAAAATAAAAAGTATTGCCACCACATCAAGATAATTAGACTAATTTCAAGATAGAATTCGAAATTCATGTACTTCTTTTTCTTTTACAATTAAAAATATTTTTCATTTAAGAAAGGTGAGGGATTCATGGAATCATTCATAGATTTAAGACATAGACACTAAACACTAATGATCATGTAATAAAGACAAAAATATAGACAAAACGTAAAGCATAAAAATCGAAAAACAGAAAAATAAGAACAAGAAAATTAAAGAACGGGTCCACCTTAGTGACGGTGGCTAGTTCTTCGTCTTGAAGATACTATGGAGTGCTTGAGCTCCTCTATGTCTCTTCCTTGCCTTTGTTGCTCCTCTCTCATGGCCTTTTGGTCCTCTCTGATTTCATGGAGGATGATGGAGTGCTCTTGGTGCTCCACTCTTAGTTGCTCCATGTTAGAACTCAATTCTCCTAAAGAGATGTTGAGTTGCTCCCAATAGTTATGTGGAGGAAAGTGCATCCCTTGAGGCATCTCAGGGATTTCTTGATAAGGAATTTCCTCATGCTCTTGTTGAGGTCCATGAGTGGGTTCTCTTGTTTGCTCCATCCTCTTCTTAGTGATGGGCTTGTCCCCTTCAATGAGGATATCTTCCTCTATGACAACTCCAGCTGAATTGCATAGGTGACAGATGAGATGAGGGAAGGCTAACTTTGCCAAAATGGAAGACTTGTCAGCCACCTTGTATAGTTCTAGAGATATGATCTCATGAACTTCTACTGCCTCTCCAATCATAATACTATGGATCATGATAGCCCAGTCCACAGTAACTTCAGACTGGTTACTAGTAGGAATGATAGAGCGTTGGGTGAACTCCAACCATCCCCTAGCCACGGGTTTGAGGTCAGGCCTTCTCAATTGAACCGGCTTGCCTCTTGAGTCTCTCTTCCATTGTGCTCCTTCCTCACAAATGTCCATGAGGACTTGGTCCAACCTTTGATCAAAGTTGACTCTTCTAGTGAAAGGATGAGGATCTCCTCTCATTATTGACAAGTTGAATGCCAACCTTACAGTTTTCCGACTGAAATCTAAGTATTTTCCTGAATCATTGTGAGCCAATTCTTTGGATTTGCATTCACACTTTGATCATGGTTCTTAGTGATCCATGCATTAGCATAAAACTCTTGAACCATTAAGATCCCGACTTGTTGGATGGGGTTGGTGAGAGTTTTCCAACATCTTCGAATCCCACATCGGATCTCTGGATATTCACTCTTTTTTAGCATAAAGGGGACTTCGGGGATCACCTTTTTCTTGGCCACAACTTCATAGAAGTAGTCTTGATGGACTTTTGAGATGAATCTCTCCATCTCTCATGACTCGGAGGTGGAAGCAATCACCTTCCCTTTCCTCTTTCTAGAGGTTTCTCCGGCCTTAGGTGCCATTAATGGTTATGGAAAAACAAAAACAGAACTTTTTTCCACACCAAACTTAAAGGGTTTGCTCGTCCTTGAGCAAAAGAAGAAAGAAAAGAGGAGAAGAAGAAGAAATAGAGGAGATGGAGGGGTGTGTTGGGTTCGGCCAAGGAGGGAGTAAGTGTGTATGATGTGTGAAAATGAAGGTAGTAAGGAGGGGTATTTATAGGGTAAGAGAGAGAGAGAATTCGTGTATGAGGGGGTTGGGTTGGGAGAAAAATATTTTGAATTTGAATGGTGAGGTAGGTGGGGTTGGTAGGGTTGGGAGATAGTAGATGGATATGAGTGGTGAAGAGATTATGGGGAAGAGGGTAGGATGGGATAGGTGAATGGTGTTTGGGGAAGAGTGTTATGGAAAGGTGTGAAGAGGAGAAAAAGAAAGGTGGGGTAGGTGGGGATCCTGTGGGGTCCACAGATCCTGAGATGTCAAGGAATTTAAGTCCCTGCACCATTCTGGCGTTTAACGCCAGCCAGACACCCTTTTCTGGCGTTAAACGCCAGTCTGTCTACCTGTTCTGGCGTTTAACGCCAGCCTTCAGCCAGACACCCTTTTCTGGCATTAAACGCCAGTCTGCCTGCCAATTTTGGCATTTAACGCCCAGAATGCTGCTAGACTGGGCGTTAAACGCCCATTCTGCTATCCTTACTGGCGTTTAAATGCCAGTAAGCTCGTCCTCTGGGGTGTGCAATTTTTGATGCTATTTTTCATTCTGCTTTAATTATGCAGTTGTTTTTGTGACTCCACATGATCATTTACCTAAGGAAAACATAAAATGACAATGGAAAACAAATAAATATAATTAAATAAAATTGGGTTGCCTCTCAATAAGCGCTTCTTTAATGTCAATAGCTTGACAGTGAGCTCTTAGAGAGCTTCGCAGAGACTCAGAGCTTAATGGTGGCCTCCCAACACCAAACTTAGAAGTTGAGTGTGGGGGCTCTGTTTGACTCTATATTAAGAAAAGCTTTTTATGCTTCCTCTCCATGGTTACAGCAGAAGATCCTTGAGCCTTAAACACAAAGGTAGTCCTCATTCAATTGAAGGACTAACTCTCCTCTGTCCACATCAATCACAACTCTTGCTATGGCTAGGAAGGGTCTTCCAAGGATAATGGATTCATCCTCATCCCTCCCAGTGTCTAGAATTATGAAATCAGCAGGGATGTACAGGCCTTCAACCTTTACTAAGACATCCTCTACAAGTCCATAAGCATGTTTCCTTGATTTGTCTGCCATCTCTAGTGAGATTCGTGCAGCTTGTACCTCAAAGATCCCTAGTTTCTCCATTACAGAGAGTGGCATAAGGTTTATTCCTGACCCCAGGTCACATAGAGCCTTCTCAAAGGTCATGGTGCCTATGGTACTAGGTATTAAAAACTTTCCAGGATCCGGTTTCTTCTGAGGTAATTTTAGTTGAGCCAAAACATTCAGTTCATTTATGAGCAATAGAGGTTCATCCTCCCAAGTCTCATTACCAAATAACTTGGCATTCAACTTCAAGATTGCTCCTAGATACTGAACAACTTGCTCTTCAACAATATCTTCATACTCTTCAGAGGAAGAATACTCATCAGAGCTCATGAATGGCAACAGTAAGTTCAGTGGAATCTCTATGGTCTCTGTATGAGCCTCAGATTCCTTTGGTTCCTGATTAGGGAACTCCTTAGTGGTCAGTGGACGTCCATTGAGGTCTTCCTCAATGGAATTCACTGACTTTCCCTCCTCTACAGATTCGGCCATTTTGGACATATTGATGGCCTTGCACTCTCTCTTTGGATTCTCTTCTGTATTGCTTGGGAGAGTACTTGGAGGGAGTTCAATAATTCTTTTACTCAGCTGACCCCTTGTGCCTCCAAATTTCTGATGGAGGACCTTGTTTCAGTCATGAAACTGAGAGTGGTCTTAGATAGATTAGAGACTATGGTTGCTAAGTCAGAGAGGCTCTGCTTAGAATTCTCTGTCTGTTGCTGAGAAGATGATTGAAAAGGCTTGCTTTTGCCAAACCTATTTCTCCTACCATTATTATTATTGAAACCTTGATTAGGCTTCTGCTGATCCTTCCATGAGAGATTGGGATGATTTCTCCATGAAGGATTGTAAGTGTTTCCATAGGATTCTCCCATGTAATTCACTTCTTCCATTACAGGATTCTCAGGATCATAAGTCTCTCCTTCAGAGGAAGCTTCTTTAGTACTGCCGTATGCAGCTTGCATTCCAGTCAGACTCTGAGAAATCATATTGACTTGCTGAGTCAATATTTTATTCTGAGCCAATATGGCATTCAGAGTATCAATCTCAAGAACTCCTTTCTTCTATGTTGTCCCATTATTCACAGGATTTCTTTCAGAAGTGTACATGAACTGGTTATTTGCAACCATTTCAATGAGTTCCTGGGCTTTAATTCAGACAAACCATCATAGAATATACATAAGATGCTCCATTCTGAAAGCATGTCAGAAGGACACCTTCTAATCAATTGCTTGTATCTTTCCCAAGCTTCATAGAGGGATTCACCTTCCTTCTGTCTGAAGGTTTGGACTTCCACTCTAAGCTTACTCAACTTTTGAGGTGGAAAGAATTTGGCCAAAAAAGCATTGACCAACTTTTCCCAAGAGTTTAGGCTCTCTTTAGGTTGTAAGTCCAACCATGTCCTAGCTCTGTCTCTCACAGCAAAGGGGAAAAGCATAAGTTTGTAGACCTCGGGATTAACCCCATTGGTCTTAACAGTGTCACAGATTTGCAAGAATTTAACTAAGAACTGATGAGGATCTTCCAATGGAAGTCCATGAAACTTGCAATTTTGCTGCATTAGAGAAACTAATTGAGGCTTAAGCTCAAAGTTGTTTGCTCCAATTGCAGGAATTGAGATGCTTCTTCCATAGAAGTCAGAAGATGGTGCAGTAAAGTCACCAAGTATCTTCCTTGCATCTCCACCATTGTTATTGGGTTCGGCCATGTCTTTTTCTTTTTCAAAAATTTCTGTAAGGTCCTCTCCAGAGTGTTGTGCTTTAGCTTCTCTTAGCTTCCTCTTCAGAGTCTTTTCAGGTTCAGGATCAGCTTCAACAAGAATGTCTTTATCCTTGTTCCTGCTCATATGAAAAAGAAGAGAACAAAGAGAATAGTGGAATCCTCTATGTCACAGTATAGAGATTCTTTTATGTGAGTAGAAGAAGAGAAGAATAGAAGAATGAGGTAGAGAGAGAATAGAGAGAATTCGAACACAAAGAGAGGGAGATGGTTCGAATTTTAAGAAGAAGAGAAGTGTTAGTAATTAAATAAAATAAATAAAAAGAGATGAGAGAGAGAGTGAATTTGAATATTAATTATAAGAAAAGAAAAATATTTTTGTTTTTATTTTAATTATAAGTTAGAATTCGAAATTATTAAAAGCAATAAAATAAAATTAGAATTTAAAACAATTAGTTAATTAAAAAGGAATTTTGAAAAAGAGGTTAGTGATTTTCGAAAATGATGAGAGAGAAAGGTAGTTAGATGGTTTTGAAAAAGATATGAAATAGTAACCTTTTAAAATCAAACCAAAAAGTCAAGTAGTTAATTAAAAAAGATTTGAAAATAAATTTTAAAAAGATAAGAAGTTAGAAAAAGATTTTGAAATTAAATTTTGAAAAAGATATGATTGAAATTTATTTTGAAAAAGATTTGAAATGGGGAATTAAAAAGATTTGATTTTTTTGAAATTAAAGTTGATGACTTGACTAATAAGAAACTAAAAGATATGATTCTAGAATTTAAAGATTGAACCTTTCTTAATAGGCAAGTAACAACTTGAAATATTTGAATCAAAACATTAATTGTTAGCAATGATTCCGAAAATTATGAAATAAAAAAGAAAAAATTTTGAAAATCAATTTTAAAATTTTCGAAAATATTAAGAAGAAAAATGACAAAGATTTGATTTTTGAAAAAGATTTGAAAAGATAAAGTTTTTAAATTAAAATTTTGACTTGACTAACAAGAAACAATTAAAATTTAAAACTTTTGACTAAATCAACCCAATATTTCGAAATTTATGAATAAAATAAAGGGAATATATTATTTTTTATTTTTGAATTTTTAATAAGGAGAGAGAAAAACAACAAAATGACACATGACATAAAAGTTCAAGATCAAAACAAATAATGCATGCAAGAACACTTTGAATGTCAAGATGAACACCAAGAACACTTTGAAGATCATGATGAACATCAAGAACATATTTTTGAAATTTTTTAAGAAAAGAAAAACATGCAAGACACCAAACTTAAAAATTTTTAAACTTTAGATACTAATAATTCAAAAATGCATATGAAAAACAGGAAAAGATATAAAACAAGAAAATGTAAAGATCAAACAAAGAAAATCATCAAGAATAACTTGAAGATTAAGGAAGAATACATGCATGAATTTTCGAAAATTTTGAGAAAAGTTAAAACATGCAATTGACACCAAACTTAAAATCTGACACAAGAATCAAACAAGAAACATAATTTTTTTTGGCTTTTATTATTTTATTAATTTTTTGTATATTTTTTTTTTCGAAAAAGAAATTTGGAAATAGAAAATAAAGAAATTCAAAATTTTTAATAAGAATTCCAAGATTCCTGTAATGTTAGTCTAAAGCTTCGGTCCAAAAGATTAGACATGGCCAATGGCCAGCCAAGCTTCAGCATAGAATCTTAAATGAGAATCCAAAGGCTCATGCAATGTTATTCTAAAGCTCCGGTCCAAAAGAATTAGACATGGCTAAATGGCCAGCCAAGCTTTAACCTAACACATACAAGCATGTCCTTTTTGCAATGGAAAGTGGAAACCTCAATCCAAAAGATTAGACATGGCTTAACAGCCAGCCAGGTTTCAACATATCTCATGAAGCTCTAGAATTCATTCTTAAAAATTCTGAAGAACACAATTTTTTTTTGTATTTTATTATTTTTTTGGAAAACTACATAAAATATTTTTTTTCTTTTTTTTTTTTGAATTTTTCGAAAATAAAAAGTTTAAACATGAAATAAAATTACCTAATCTAAGCAACAAGATGAACCGTCAGTTGTCCAAACTCGAACAATCCCCGGCAACGGTGCCAAAAACTTGGTGCATGAAATTGTGATCACACTTTTCACAACTCCGCACAACTAACCAGCAAGTGCACTGGGTCGTCCAAGTAATACCCTACGTGAGTAAGGGTCGATCCCACGGAGATTGTCGGCTTGAAGCAAGCTATGGTCATCCTGTAAATCTTAGTCAGGCGGATTCAAATGGTTATGAGGTTTTGATAATTAAAAGATAAATAAAACATAAAATAAGATAAAGATACTTATGTAATTCATTGGTGGGAATTTCAGATAAGCGTTTGGAGATGCTTTGTTGCTTCTGAACCTCTGCTTTCCTATTGTCTTCTTCCAATCATGCGTGCTTCCTTCCATGGCAAGATGTATGATCCTCTCGGATGAAAAATATCAGGTACGATCTCTGCATGGCTAATCAACTGTCGAATTTCTCGTCTCAGATGAAAAATACCAGGCACAGCTACCGCACGGCTAATCATCTGTCGGTTCTCACTAGCGTCGGAATAGGATCTCTCTATCCCTTTGCACACTGTCACTGCGCCCAACATTCGCAAGTTTGAAGCTCGTCACAGTCATCCCTTCCCAGATCCTACTCGGAATACCACAGACAAGGTTTAGACTTTTCGGATCTCAAGAATGCTGCCAATGGTTCTAGTCTATACCACGAAGGTTCTAATATTAGATTCGGATGCTCTGTTGTCAGGAGAGACGATGCGAATCATGGATTAGAAATCCAAGATAATATACTCCGGCTGTCGTCTCATGACTACGTTGAACATCATGTAGACCGCTTATGGTTGTCAAGCACACGGATCTTAGCTAAGCGAGTAACGAAGATAGTGGGTGATTGTCACGGGTCACCCCTTTATTCTGACTTAACTGAATTAAGTACAAGAGTATATCTTGGAGAAGAAGTAGGTGTGAATTGAAAGAAAAACAATAGTACTTGCATTAATTCATGAAGAACAGCAGAGCTCCACACCTTAATCTATGAGGTGTAGAAACTCCACCATAGAAAATACATAAGTGAAAAAGGTCTAGGCATAGCCGAATGACCAGCCTCCAAGTCCAAGGATGATAATATCATAATCCCCTAATACAATAGTAAAAAGTGCTAAGGGATTATAGAAAATGAATAACTAAGTACAGATAGTGCAGAAATCCACTTCTGAGGCCCACTTGGTGTGTGCTTGGGTTGAGCATTGAAGTTTTCACGTGCATAGGCTGTTCTTGGAGTTAAACGCCAGCTTGGGTGCCAGTTTGGGGGTTTAACTCCAGTTTTGGTGCTAGTTCTGGCGTTTTATGCTAGAAAAGTGTCTTTGGTGGGCGTTTGAACGCCAGTTTGGGCCATCAAATCTCGGGCAAAGTATGGACTATTATATATTGCTGGAAAGCCCAAGATGTCTACTTTCCAACGCAATTGCGAGCGCGTAAATTGGGCTTCTGTAGCTCCAGAAAATCCACTTCAAGTGCAGGAGGGTCAGAATCTAACAGCATCTGCAGTCCTTTTTCAGCCATTAACTCAGATTTTTGCTCAGATCCCTCAATTTCAGTCAGAAAATACCTAAAATTACAGAAAAACATACAAACTCGTAGTAAAGTCTAGAAATATGATTTTTGAATAAAAACTAATAAAAATATAATAAAAAGTAACTAAAACATACTAAAAACTATGTAAAAACAATGCCAAAAAGGGTATAAATTATCCGCTCATCAACAGCAGCCACCCCTACCCAATACCCGTCAAAGAAGGAACCCTAGCAGAACCTCTTCACTTTTTCGTCGTCTCCACTTCATCAGCATCGTTAAGTCGAGCGTGCGCAACCTTCTCCAACGTCGTTGTCGTCGTTGTCTCTACTTCTCCAGCAATGTTGTCATCGTCTCCATTTCTCCGTGTTGTGGTCTCCACTACTCCAGCAATGTGATCGTTGTAACACCCTCACTATCAGATTGTCATGCTTCTAGCTGCGCCACTCTGATAGTAAGAAGTATTACGACTACATCATATACTTAATAATAAAACATGAGCTTTTGACTCGAAACCGTATTGCTGATTTCTTTGAAAATCCAGAAAACATATATTTATATACAAGACTTTTTACATAAGTAGATAATAAATATAATATTCATATAAAATATACAACTTCTACCCCTCTTACAACATTTTATTAATAAGGGCGAGGAATAAATCTATAACATGTGTAATCAAATAGAAACAGCTTATCTAAGTATTTAACTAAAATTTCGCAAGCTTCTTCGTCCGTCCTGTAAAGATAAAACTGTAGGGGGTGAGAACCTAACTACACGGTCTCACCACGGAGTTTCAGAATTGTCATAAGAAGATATTGAATAAGAAAACTATTTTCAAACTTAGTGATTATCGTTGTCTTATGAATCTTTTAAAAACCGACGATTTAACCATCCGAAAATCCAAAAACCTCTTTAAAAGAAATTAGTTAATTATCCAGAAATCCAAACTTGCTTTTCTTATAAAAGAATCTTAAAAGTTTTCTAACAGTATGAATGACCAACCTGTTCCAAACATAGGTTCATTAAGTCTATGCTGAACCAGCTTGATATTTCATACTTTACTAAATTTGAATCAGAAACCAACCACGAAATCAATCAACACTATCATCAATTCAGCACTAATACTCAATCAACAAAAGTACCACACCAGAGCAAATACAGACAAAACAGACAAGGAAAGCATAAATATAGATAGCAGTTAATAACAATTAAGCAATTAGGCAAACCAAAACAAATTCAAACTCAAAAAAAGCATGCAAATTCATATGATACATGTCTGTCCTATGGCTAATGAGCTCATTTGTCGGTTATACAGCCAACCCGACATGTCCTGGTAGCTAACCATTGGACAGAACACTAAACACGGAGCAAGTGGGACATCGCCGCAACCCTTACATCTTACCCGTGTACCTGGAGTAGGGAACAACCTCACCACTGCCTGATGCCAGGGCATTTTGGCCAGTTTCACTGACCTTTTCTTTACTATTTTTAGGGTAGTTTCATGCATTTTCTTAGAAAATAAGCTAGTTTTGGGTAGATATTCACTTATATCTTGATTCAAGCATACATGTTGCACTTTACATGATTTCATGAGGATTTTGCATGAATTTAATGACAAATTGGATGTTGCATTTCCCATGACTTGGACTAGAACTTTGATGCACTTTATGGCTTGATTTCAGGACAAAGGAAGCAAGGAAGAACCACGTTAGCAGCCACGTTAATCCAACTAACGTGACCTCTAACGTGGAATGGGAGCTAACTTGCAAAGTTAATGAGAAAAGTAATCACCAATAATGCCCTCGAAGCCATCATAACCCACATTAAGAGTCACGTTAACTAAGTTAACGTGAACTCTAACGTGGAAGAAAGAAAATGGAGCCAACGTTAGTGACACTTACCTTTGTCACTAACGTTGGACCAAGCTCATAAGTGGCCACGTTAAGAGCCACGTTAACTTAGTTAACGTGGACTCTAACGTTAAGAAGCAAAAAGAGAAGCCAACGTTAGTGACATTCACCTTTGTCACTAACGTTGGCCAAGCCTCATTAAGCCATGCTAACTCCCACGTTAACTTAGTTAACGTGGAAGCTAACGTGGAGATAGCATGTGATCGCTAACGTTAGTGACACCCACCTTTGTCACTAACGTTGGAATGAACCCACACAAGCCACTATGAGCCACGTTAACTTAGTTAACGTGGAAGCTAACGTGGATAAGGGAATGATGAGCCAACGTTAGTGACACTCACCTTTGTCACTAACGTTGGAGATGGCTAGCATTGCTACGTTAGAAGCCACGTTAACCTAGTTAACGTGGACTCTAACGTGGGAAATAGGGGCACATTGGAACGTTAGTGACAAAGGCAAGTGTCACTAACGCTCTCGAAGGATTGGCAAGCTAACGTTAAGAGCCACGTTAACTAAGTTAACGTGGACTCTAACGTAATAAAGGGGGAGGCTTCTCAACGTTATTGGGAAAGGTAAGTCCCAATAACGTGTGCGAAGGACCAAGAGGCAACGTTAGTGGTAACGTTTGTGCCACTAACGTTGAGGTTAACGTGGCTCATACTTGGGTGAGGAACGTTAGTGAAAAAGGTGATTGTCACTAACGTTCTCGAACCGCACTTTCACTTAACGTTAACACCACTAACGTCCTGAGCCAAGGTCCCTGCCCACTTCACACTTTCTCTCTGCAAGTAAAGCTAAGCCCAAGGAAGAAGAGAACTGCTTCAAACTCAAGATCCAAAGGCCCATACCCAAGACTTGAAGAGCCAACTAGAAGATCAGAAGAGTAGTATATATAGGAGTAGCTTTGAATTAGTTGGGAGAGCTAGAAACTTTAGAGAGCCTTTGGCCTAGAATTACTCTCTGTATTTTACTTTCTCTGCATTTCTAGTTTACTTTCAGCATGTATTCTCCATCTTTGTTTTCATTTTCCAGAGCTATGAACAACTAAACCCCTTTCATTGGGTTAGGGAGCTCTGTTGTAATTTGATGGATCTATTTTAGTTTTCATTCTCCTTCTTCTATCTTTTCTCTTGATTTTACTAGAAAGCTTTCGATCTTCATCCAATTGGGTAGTTATCTTGGAAAAGAAGCTATTCATACTTGGATCTCTTCTGAACCTTGAAAGAGGAATGAAGGGATCATGCTAGAAATGCTTTCTCATGCTGGACCAAATTGGGTGTGGATGGATATGTGATTATAATCCTTCCAACACTTGATTTGGGAAATGCATGTGGTATAATTAGTGACCATACTTCATCTCTTCTCATGGGCAATTGACCAAGGAATTGGCTATTGATCAATATTTGAGAGATTGAATTACAAGGAATTGTAATTCGATCACTTAAGATTGCCAAGGAGATCAATGAATGCATTGATTGAGGAAGAGATGAAAATGAACTTGATCCAGAGAATGCAACATCTCCTGAACCCAATGAACTCCCCATTTCTGATCTTACCCATTCTCTTTAATTTCTGCCATTTAATTTTATGAGCAATTACCCCATTCCCATTTAAGATTCTGCAATTTACTTTCCGCCATTTACATTCAGCTCTTTATTTCTAGCATTTACTATTTCTGCTGTTTACTTTCCCGCTATTTAATTTTCTGCAATTCTCAACTCAAATTCTGGTTCGCTCAACTAGAACATTCCTCTAATTAAAGTTGCTTGATCAATCAATCTCTATGGGATTCGACCTCACTCTATTGTGAGTTTTTACTTGACGACGAATTCGGTACACTTGCTGAAGGAAATTTGTTACGAGACAAGTTTTTCGTGCATCAAGTTTATGACGCCGTTGCCGGGGATTGATTTTGAATCAACAATTATTAAATTGGAGGATAACTAGATTGAGCATTTTTAATTTGTTTGATTTAATTTTCTGTTTGAATAATTTACTTTCAGTTTTAGTTAATTTCTTCCCTTCCCCCTACTGTTTCATTTTTCTTTGTTATTTACAATTCAGTTCACTAACCCACTAACTGTTTGATATATTGCATCACTCACACTAACAGTAATTCTGACAGAATACTTTCTGCATTTATCTTCCTTGCTTGTGCTTCGTTGGTTGTATGACAGGGAGAAGAAGCGGGGCTTCAACTTCCTTTGATTCTGAACCTGAGAGGACCTTCTTTAGATTAAGGAGGGAAGCAAGGGAAAAACGTGTAGTTGGTGCTGAGGAAGAAGAGGAATACTTCAAACCAAACATGGAAGAAAACATGGAAAACCATCATGAAGAAGAGGCTCACAACCATGGCGGAGGAGGTCGAGCAAATCATGCTGGGGAGGATAGAAGAGTTTTAGGCTCTTACATCAATCCAAACCCAGGAAACTGTGGAAGTAGCATTCAAAATCCAACCATCCATGCCAACAATTTTGAACTAAAACCACAGCTCATCACCCTTGTTCAGAATAATTGTTCGTTCGGAGGAGGTGTCCAAGAAGACCCCAATCAACATCTAACCACCTTCCTGAGAATATGTGACACAGTGAAGTCTAATGGTGTTCATCCTGACGCCTATAGACTGCTCTTATTTCCATTCTCACTCAAGGATAAGGCAACCAAGTGGCTGGAGTCTTTCCCGAAGGAGAGCTTGACAACTTGGGAAGATGTGGTGAACAAATTCTTAGCAAGATTCTGCCCCCCTCAACGAATCAATAGGCTGAGAGCTGAGGTCCAAACTTTCAGGCAACAAGATGGTGAGACTCTTTATGAAGCATGGGAGAGGTTTAAGGACCTGACAAGGAGATGTCCACCAGACATGTTCAACGAATGGGTGCAGCTGCACATCTTCTATGAAGGCCTGTCATATGAATTAAAGAAGGCTGTAGACCATTCATCAGGAGGATCTTTGAACAAGAAGAAGACTATTGAGGAAGCCATAGATGTCATTGAAACAGTAGCAGAGAATGACTATTTCTATGCTTCTGAAAGAGGCAACACTAGAGGAGTAATGGAGCTAAACAATATAGATGCTCTGCTGGCCCAAAACAAGCTCATTACCAAGCAGCTGGCTGACTTCACCAAGAAGATGGAGAGGAACCAAGTAGCAGCAATAACCACTTCATCAACAACCCAAGAAGGAGTGAATGAAGAAGCAGAGGGTAGTTAGGAGCAAACCAATTACATTGAGAATTCACCTAGGCAAAACCATGATCCAAACTCTAAGACCTACAACCCTGGTTAGAGAAACCACCCAAACTTTGGGTGGGAAAATCAACAAGACCAAGGCCTAGATCAAAGACGTCCAAACCCCAACAACAATGCAGCTCACCAACATTTCACACAGAGAACATATCAACACAACTATAACAACACCTCTCCACAACCATATCAAAACCAAAATAACTTACCTCATCCTTCCATCTCTAATCCCAATCCACCATCAATTGATGACAGACTCTCAAGGATTGAGAATCTACTTGAAGGCATAGGCAAAGAGATTCAGGACAGTAAAGCGTTCCGAGAAGAAGTGATGTCCAATATGCAGAATTAGGATGCTGCCATCAAGAAACTTGAGACACAAATTGACTACTTATTCAAGCAAATTCCCAGCCACAACCTTCGCAACAATACTAACTCAACCCAAAGGGAGGAGTGTCAGGCTATCACCCTTCGGAGTGGGAAGGAACTGAAGGAAACCCCCCAGAAACCACAAGAAAAAGACTCAAATAAAGAGGAAGAAGAGCAGGATGGAGCTCGAGTTCCCACTTTGAGTTCACAAAAAGGGGAAGGAGTACTGAAGCCAGACGTCCCAAGAGTCCCATACCCTCAGCAATTAAAGAAGAAGGGGGATGATAACCAGTTCTCGAGATTTTTGGAAATCTTCAAGAAACTACAAATCAACATACCCTTTGCTGAAGCAATAGAACAAATGCCACTCTACTTCAAATTTTTAAAGGAGCTAATGACTAAGAAGAGAAGTTGGAAGAACAACGAAACTGTGATATTAACCGAAGAATGTAGTGCTATCATTCAGCACAAACTGCCCCAGAAATTGAAGGATCCCGGGAGTTTTCAGATCCCTTGTATTATAGGGGAAATCACAGTGGAAAAGGCTCTTTGTGACTTAGGAGCCAGCATCAATTTGATGTCAGTCGCTATGATGAGAAAGATGAAAATCGAGGAGGCTAAACCAACAAAAATGGCCTTACAATTGGCAGACCGATCATTCAAGTTCCCCCATGGCGTAGTAGAGGATTTGCTGGTAAAAGTGGGAGACTTCATATTCCCGGCAGATTTCGTAGTGCTAGACATGCAGGAGGAAGCCAAGACCTCCATTATCCTGGGAAGGCCGTTCTTTGCCACTGCTGGAGCTGTCATTGATGTCCAAAAAGGTGATCTCACCCTGAGATTACACAATGAAAAGATGACATTCAATGTGTTCAAGGCCATGAGTTACCCACCAGAACAATTAGGGGAATGTATGAGGTTGGACTCACTTGAAGATACAGTGCAGGAAAGTCTTGAAGAAGAAGAACCCGAAGGTTTAACAGAGGAAAGATAACTTAGTCCATGTGATATACTATGCCAGCAAAGTCCTCAATGATACTCAAAGAAATTATACCACTACTGAAAAGGAGTTGCTAGCAATGGTTTTTGCATTTGACAAGTTTAGATCGTACCTCATCGGTGCTAAAGTGATTGTTTTCATAGATCATACAGCACTTAAATACTTGTTTGCCAAGCAAGAATCAAAACCAAGACTAATAAGATGGATCTTATTGTTGCAGGAATTCAATATTGAAATCAGAGATAAGAAAGGAGTAGAGAACAAGGTAGCAGATCACCTAACCAGAATCCCACATGAGGAAAGTGGAACACATGATACAAGTGTGAACGAACTCTTCCTTGATGAGCAGCTGATGACAGTTCACAAAGCACCATGGTTCGCAGACATTGCCAACTTAAAGGCAACTGGGGCCTTACCTCCAGAGATCAATAAACATCAAAAAAGGAAGCTCATGAATGATACAAAATACTTTGTCTGGGATGAGCCATATCTCTTCAAGAAGTGTTCAGATGGAATCCTTAGAAGATGTATTTCGGAAGAAGAAGGACGAGAGGTCCTATGGAATTGCCACGGCTCATGCTATGGAGGCCACTTTGGAGGGGACAGAACTGCAGCAAAGGTGTTACAAAGCGGATTCTTTTGGCCCACCCTTTTCAAGGATGCCAAAGAACTAGTAAAGAGCTGTAATGAATGCCAAAGATATGGAAACTTGCCCAAAAGAAATGAGATGCCACAAAATTTCATCTTGGAATTGGAACTGTTTGATGTGTGGGGAATCGATTTCATGAGACCATTCCCAACCTCATATTTAAACAAGTACATCTTGGTAGCAGTGGATTATGTTTCCAAGTGGGTAGAGGCTATTGCAATCCCAATAAATGATAACAAGGTGGTCATGAACTTCCTCAGGAAGAATATCTTTAGCCGGTTTAGAGTCCCACGAGCACTCATCAGCGATGGAGGGAGTCATTTTTGTAACAGACCACTAGAAGCTCTTCTCCTACGATATGGGGTAAAACACAAGGTGGCCACGCCTTACCATCCCCAAACAAGTGGGCAAACGGAGATATCAAACAGAGAGCTAAAGAGGATTCTGGAAAAGACTGTGGGTGCATCAAGAAAGGATTGGTCAAAGAAGCTGGATGATGCTCTTTGGGCATACAGAACAGCATTCAAAACTCCACTTGGAATGTCCCCATATCAACTGGTGTATGGGAAAGCTTGTCATTTACCACTGGAGCTGGAACACAAAGCTCTCTGGGCTCTCAAGATACTAAATTTTGACAGCATTGCTGCTGGTGCAAAGAGGATCCTGCAACTACAAGAGATGGAGGAGTTTAGATCTTAAGCCTATGAAAATGCCAAGATTTATAAAGAAAAGGCGAAGAGAAGACATGACCTGCATCTGGCACCAAGGAGTTTTGAAAAGGGGCAACAAATACTCCTTTACAACTCCAAATTGAGACTGTTCCCTGGCAAACTCAAGTCAAGGTGGTCAGGACCCTTCCTTGTCACAAAGGTCTCCCCATATGGGTACATAGAAATCATGGATGAAGGTTCAGAGAGGATGTTCACTGTGAACGGACAAAGACTCAAACATTATATGGGTAACATGGGGGAAAACCCCAGATTAAACTATCATCTCAATTAATTGAGGAATCGTCGAGCTAGCGACGATAAAAGAGTGCTCTGTTGGGAGGCAACCCAACCTCAGGTAGTTTCCTTTTCATCTTTATTTCAATAAAGGTCACAAGTTGTTTCCCATGTATTGCGATGAGCTAATTTTGGTGTTCCACACCAAAACAATCCAAAAGTGAAAGTGTAATTCTAAGTTTGGTGTTCCACCAAAGGGTCTTAGTTAGAATCACACTTCACTCCCAAAGCAGATTGCTAGCTCAAACCAATCAAGGGAAACCACTTAGATGTAGTTAGACTTTAGTTAATAATTGTTTTGTTAATAACAAGATATGAGGTTCTCTGCATATATGCAAGGTTTTGTACTGGGCAAAGAACTAAGTTTGGTGTTCACACACCAAATTAAGTTCAGAAGTCACAAGTATACATGCAAGCTAACCATTTCTCAAGTGCTTTGGGAACAAGCAACTTCCAATAACTTTGCAGGAATCTTATGAGGAAATAATACACCTTCACCCAAGGAAGTGAGGTAGCAAAGACGAGGATGATGACAAAAAGAGGGCAACTAGAAACCATCACCCGAAGGTTGTATTGTTACTTAATTCCATGAACTTAGAATGTTGAAAGTTGGAAGTCCGAATGCACTTGTGATTAATAGTTACTCGTTAGTTTGAACCCTTTTTCAATTCTGTCTTTTAAACTTTTTGTTGAATAGGTCTATGCTTGCTAGTCTTTATGTCACTGCATCCTTACTTTACTTACTTGTATGCTTGTCCTTTTGAATCAAATGAAAAGAGAATGAGTGTTTTATAAAAGACCAAAGTGGAGTTCATACTATGGAGTAAGTTCCTTAGTTTGTGGTGTGGTCATAAGTTAGCTAAGTTGGTTCAACCACAAGGTGGGAAGACAACTATCTGTCATGAATATTATGCTTTGAACACACCCCATGAGACTAACTAAATAACAAGATCCTAATAAGAAAAAGGGGAAAAGAAAAATGAAAGTGGAAAAAAATAAAAGAAAAAGAGTAAGCAATAAGGCTAGGCACCAATGGTTTTAATCTTGAGGCATGTGTCTGTGGTGTTCCTGTGTGAGGGATTTACTTGGATGAATAAGCTCTTAGGCGTGCCTTATCACTTGATAACTTGGGTTAACTAACTCGGGATTATCAGCTGAAAGTCCACTATCAAGAGTAACCCTCACTACAGAGCATTTAGTAACCCAAAGAGGTGTTGGACACCAAGGTCTCAAGAAAAGAAAATAAATAAACCATATGCCTGTGGTGTGTATGTATGGGGGAAAGAGACTTGAGGGAGTAAGTTCTTAGGGGTGTCTTAACACCTAGCACCTTGAACCAACTGGTTCGGGAGTGTTGACTGAAAGCTTATCTTAAAGAGTCGCCCCCTTACAGAGCACTTAGCCTAAGAACACAAATAAGCCCTGAAATGACAACAAAAGGATCAAAGAATAAAAGTCTCATGGGATGCAATCACATTGAGTATTCTAGGACATGATAAAGGTCTGAAAGCCAGTAAAGGAATGAATCTAAGTTGCTATGCATGAAACCACCATAAAACCAGGGACATGACTTCCACAAGAATGACTCATTTCTCTTGGCATTCCGTTCATCATTCTCTTGTTCCAGTACTTGCTTAGGGACAAGCAAGCTTTAAGTTTGGTGTTGTGATGCCAGGGCATTTTGGCCAGTTTCACTGACCTTTTCTTTACTGTTTTTAGGGTAGTTTCATGCATTTTCTTAGAAAATAAGCTAGTTTTGGGTAGATATTCACTTATATCTTGATTCAAGCATACATGTTGCACTTTACATGATTTCATGAGGATTTTGCATGAATTTAATGACAAATTGGATGTTGCATTGCCCATGACTTGGACTAGAACTTTGATGCACTTTATGGCTTGATTTCAGGACAAAGGAAGCAAGGAAGAACCACGTTAGCAGCCACGTTAATCCAACTAACGTGACCTCTAACGTGGAATGGGAGCTAACTTGTAAAGTTAATGAGAAAAGTAATCACCAATAATGCCCTCGAAGCCATCATAACCCACGTTAAGAGTCACGTTAACTAAGTTAATGTGAACTCTAACGTGGAAGAAAGAAAATGGAGCCAACGTTAGTGATACTTACCTTTGTCACTAACGTTGGACCAAGCTCATAAGTGGCCACGTTAAGAGCCACGTTAACTTAGTTAACGTGGACTCTAACGTTAAGAAGCAAAAAGAGAAGCCAACGTTAGTGACATTTACCTTTGTCACTAACGTTGGCCAAGCCTCATTAAGCAACGCTAACTCCCACGTTAACTTAGTTAACGTGGAAGCTAACGTGGAGATAGCATGTGATCGCCAACGTTAGTGACACCCACCTTTGTCACTAACGTTGGAATGAACCCACACAAGCCACTATGAGCCACGTTAACTTAGTTAACGTGGAAGCTAACGTGGATAAGGGAATGATGAGCCAACGTTAGTGACACTCACCTTTGTCACTAACGTTGGAGATGGCTAGCATTGCTACGTTAGAAGCCACGTTAACCTAGTTAACGTGGACTCTAACGTGGGAAATAGGGGCACATTGGAACGTTAGTGACAAAGGTAAGTGTCACTAATGCTCTTGAAGGATTGGCAAGCTAACGTTAAGAGCCACGTTAACTAAGTTAACGTGGACTCTAACGTAATAAAGGGGGAGGCTTCTCAACGTTATTGGGAAAGGTAAGTCCCAATAACGTGTGCGAAGGACCAAGAGGCAACGTTAGTGGTAACATTTGTGCCACTAACGTTGAGGTTAACGTGACTCATACTTGGGTGAGGAACGTTAGTGAAAAAGGTGATTGTCACTAACGTTCTCGAACTGCACTTTCACTTAACGTTAACACCACTAACGTCCTGAGCCAAGGTCCCTGCCCACTTCACACTTTCTCTCTGCAAGTAAAGCTAAGCCCAAGGAAGAAGAGAATTACTTCAAACTCAAGATCCAAAGGCCCATACCCAAGACTTGAAGAGCCAACTAGAAGATCAGAAGAGTAGTATATATAGGAGTAGCTTTGAATTAGTTGGGAGAGCTGGAAACTTTAGAGAGCCTTTGGCCTAGAATTACTCTCTGTATTTTACTTTCTCTACACTTCTAGTTTACTTTCAGCATGTATTCTCCATCTTTGTTTTCATTTTCCAGAGCTATGAACAACTAAACCCCTTTCATTGGCTTAGGGAGCTGTGTTGTAATTTGATGGATCTATTTTATTTTTCATTCTCCTTCTTCTATCTTTTCTCTTGATTTTACTAGAAAGCTTTCGATCTTCATCCAATTGGGTAGTTATCTTAGAAAAGAAGCTATTCATACTTGGATCTCTTCTGAACCTTGAAAGAGGAATGAAGGGATCATGCTAGGAATGCTTTCTCATGCTGGACCAAATTGGGTGTGGATGGATATGTGACTATAATCCTTCCAACACTTGATTTGGGAAATGCATGTGGTATAATCAGTGACCATACTTTATCTCTTCTCATGAGCAATTGACCAAGGAATTGGCTATTGATCAAGATTTGAGAGATTGAATTACAAGGAATTGTAATTCGATCACTTAAGATTGCCAAGGAGATCAATGAATGCATTGATTGAGGAAGAGATGAAAATGAACTTGATCCGGAGAATGCAACATCTTCTGAACCCAATGAACTCTCCATTTCTGATCTTACCCATTCTCTTTAATTTCTGCCATTTACTTTTATGAGCAATTACCCCATTCCCTTTTAAGATTCTGTAATTTACTTTCCGCCATTTACATTCAGCTCTTTATTTCTAGCATTTACTGTTTCTGCTGTTTACTTTCCCGCCATTTAATTTTCTGCAATTCTCAACTCAAATTCTGGTTCGCTCAACTTGAACATTCCTCTAATTAAAGTTGCTTGATCAATCAATCTCTGTGGGATTCGACCTCACTCTATTGTGAATTTTTACTTGACGACGAATTCGGTACACTTGCCGAAGGAAATTTTTTACGAGACAAGTTTTCCGTGCATCACTGGCTCTTACCCAGGTGGTGTCACAGTTCTCGACCCAGTGCAAGTGGCAACAGAACTCAGCCCTTGCATCTTACCCGAAGCCTAGAACTCTTATTCTGAGCAAGTGGATAACACCATTGCGTCTTACCCGGTCATATATATCTTAATTAAAATTCAATTTCATTTTCAAATTCATTCTCAATATCATTCAATTCAATTTCATAATTCAAACTCAGTTTTCATCATTCTTATTCCTCATCTCTTTTCTAGAGGAAGTGGACTGTAAGAACCGGGGTTTCTTTACGTAAAACCGTTTTGATAAAATAATAATTTTAAGTGCCCGAGATGGATTCAAAATTTAGAAGTTTTAATTTGAAAATATAAAGGTGAAATTTGGTTTCAATGAATTTTTCTGAGTTAGAAAATGTATTTTCTGTGAAAAACCGAGAAAAGCTGAACCAGCAGCTGAACCGGTCGAACCGGTTTAAGCCTGCCCAGTACTATGTTTTGAGAAAAATAAGATTTAGAAAATTGATTTATTGTTTTGAAAGGACAAAAGTAATTTTTGAATTGAAAACCGGACACTAATCTTAAAGGTTTTGGCCCAAAGTGGGCCAAACGGGCTAAAAACGCTAACGGGTTGGACCGAGCCCAAACCGGGCCCAAGGTCCAACATATATAAGCTCATTAAATGAGCTTTGAGCTCATTTTTCAGAAAAGAAAGAGAGAGGGGCGGTGAGAAGAGAGAAGGGAGAAGGAAGGGGGTGACACTATTCACCTCCATCTTCCGGGAGCCATAACTTTTGATCCGAAGCTCCTATTGATGAGCTGTTTGCGGCTATGCGAAGCTCTTGACGAGCTCTTCCTTTCTATTTAAAGAAACCTGGTAAGAAATCTCTGTTCACTCCCCATTTTCCATCCCTAAGTTCTGTACATTTTTGGGTTTAGTTTTTGAGTAGATTCTGTGGTTTTGCTTGTTTAGGTGATCTCTAGTAGCGGGTAATTGATAGATTTTATCCATAATCTCGTTGGATAAGATAAGAAACCTCTTTATCTTGGTGGTTTGGTATAGTATGAGCTTTAGTTGTTGATGTATGGTTATGTTATATGTATGAAGCTTGTTTTTGGAGTTGATGGTGGCTTTTGGTTTGGCTTTGATGGTTTAGAGCTTGGTAGAAGCTTGATTGGAATCAAGTTTGGTGTTTGAGCATATTGGGAATCGGCCAAGGTATGGTTTCGGTTTTCTTTATGTAATATGTAATATTTCTGGACACTTAGGCTAGTTGGCCCTAAGATAGGATTGAATATTTTTGGTGTATAAATAATTATATGTGAATTGATGTTAATTGTTGTTAGTATTGGATTATTGTGGTTGATGATGATTATTGGAAATTGTTGGTGTTAATGAGTATTGATGATTGGCGTTGCTGATGAGGGTTGATAAATGAAGTGGTGGTGTTGTGTGGAATGAATCCAAATACTAATAATAATGATTATATGATTTGATGAGGTTATTGATATTTAATGATTATGAAGGTTGATGAGGAATGTGTGATTTATTGTTGTTAATGAGGATTTGTTGAGTTAGTTGATGATTGATGATAAATATTGATATTGTTGGTAATTGAAGGTGAGTGTTGGCATTGTTGATAAATGATGTGAGTTATGAAGTTAGGATAAAGTATGATAATTGATGAATTGGAATGATTGATAAATGGCTATATTGATGTTGATAGTATGATGTTGGAGATTGATGTTGAAATTGATGATGATGATGATGATGATGGTTAGTAAGGGTATTATTGGGTATTTGATAGTGAGAATTGATGATTATATAGGGTGGAGTGGTAAATTGGAGTTTGAAAAATGGTAAAATCTGATATGGGATAGAATTAATGTGGTTTTGGTTGGGTTGGGTTATGAAAGTTGGTAAATTGAGATTCTTGTGAGTTTTGGTAAAGGTTGGTTTTTGGTAAACTTTGTCTGATCATAACTTATGCCTCGGTTTTTGAAATTTGTTGAAATGTGATTTAAATTAAAGTTCATTGAAAACTCTTCAAATTGATATAAGGTTTGTAAAATTTAGATTTTTGTAGAGGAAGTTATGATCATTCAAAGATTGGTGTTGAAATCTAAAAATTCTGCAGAGTTATAGAATTTTGTGATTTCTGGTATGTGCGCACGCATACACCAATGGAGTTTTACAACCTGTGCATACGCACAGCCCTGTGCGCATGCATAAGTTGGGAAGGATCGTCTGTTGGGGGCGCTACCACAGGTTGTGCGAGTGAACAGACAGTAGGAATTTTGGTACCTATGCGTACGCACACCCCTATGCGTATGCACACGTTTTGAAAACTTCCTGGGCGTGCGCACGCACACCCCTGTGCGTACACACACGCCCTGCTTCTCAAATTTAAAATTTTGTTTTCAACTATTTCACCTTTCCAACAAGATTGTAAGCTTCTGTGACACCATTTTTAGACTTTTGGGCTTAATTTTGGGTATGAGAACTTGGGAAAGAACTTTAGAGACTTGGTTAATGTCATTTTGAAAGGTTAGCAAACGGAGGTTTAGGTTTTTGGTGTACCAAGGATGAGTTTGGTTGAAAGAGGAGAAGAGTAGTGACCCGGGTGATTGCAGATAATAAATTGAGACACTGATGAATTGATGAGTTTGGGATGGAAAGTATGAATTGATGATGGATGTGATGAGTTGAGGACTCAAAAAGGAATGGATGATTCTGATGGATGTTGAGAGAGTGCCAGGCACTATATCCTTGGAATGTTGAGAGTTGATAATTAGAAGTGATTTGAGATGAGAAATGATGACGATTTGAGATTGATGGACTTATAGATGTGGATAGTGAGCTAGGCACTATATCCTTGGAATGATAGTGAGACATGCACTATATCCTTGGAATGATTTGTGATGAATTATATGTTGTTGTTGTTTTTTCTTCTCTGTCGCAAGAGTGTACCAGGCACTATATCCTCGAAACAAAAGCATGCCAGGTGCTATATCCTCGGAAGTGGCAGAAAGGCGACATCAGAAAGGGTGTGTCGGGTTGGCATTTATAGACTGACAAGTGATATCATGAGCCAATAGGACAGGCATTCATCATATGCATCTCTTGTGTGCTTGTTTGCTTTGACTACTTGGGTTTGACTAATTGTATAATATGCCTACTTGCTTCTTGAATTACTTGCCATATATGATTATTACATGTATATTACTTGCTTGCATTAATTGTGTTTGTCTGGTGCTAAGGAGGTTAAGTAGGCGATGGTGATGGGATCGCACAGAGGTTAGGGTGGTGAAGGCTGTGGGATACATCGCTGAAATTAGTATTAGTTAGAACTTCCCTAAGTTTAGATAACCTGGTTTATAGTTTAAGTTCCTGATTTATTTATTTTATTTTGTTTAATCTTGAATATCCGTTTTGATGTGAAGTTCTATGATTGCCTTTGGCGTCCCAGAGCCTTATATCTTACATTATTGAGCACTGTTACCATATTGAGAACCTCCGGTTTTCATTCCATACTTTGTTGTTGTTTTTCATATGCAGGTTGTAATTCACCTCGGTGAAATTGCGGACATGGTGACAGAGCGGAGTATGGTTCTTTCCTCGTATGTTTCTGTTTTACTTCTGTCGTAGTATTCTCTCACCTTTTTGTATATTTAACTTTATGGCCTTAGAGGCTTATTGAGAGATAAGTTGTATAAGCTATTTTAATTCCAAAACTCTGTATTCATCTATTTGTAACTCGTTGGCTTAAACTCCGCAAGCTGCAGCTAGTTTCCTATGTTTATTATAATATTGTATCTATATATACGTTTTATTCTTTTACCTCTATACCTTGTGTCTTGTACGTTAGCTTCGTGTGAACGTTTTGCACTTTTGTAATTCTGCCTTTGAGCTTAATCCTTCATCGGGCTTCTAGAATATATTATTTCCTTCTATATATAAATATGTATAAGCCTTAGGACTGTCGTAACCTCTGATTAACCTTTGCTTTACGGCTAGAGGTAAGGCTTAGGGTAATTAGGGTGTTACATTTAGTGGTATCAGAGCGGTTCGTCCTCGTAAGCCTGAGGGATGGACCGATTGGGCTTCGTTGCACACTCTGGGTCATTTTTCTTTCATGCTATTTAGGTTATCTCATTGATATTGCATAGCATGCTTGTTTGTGAGTGCCTTTGGGTATAATTGAAGCACTGAGCTTGAGATATTGAGACCGATCACCTTGATATCGATTGTTTAGTGTGGGAAAGAAGCCCGAATGGCAACTCACGGACAAGGTTAATCACGTTCACGGAGAGATAGTAAGGATGATTAGCCTAGTTAATGTGCTTTGAGCTCAACATGTTCAAGGAGACCAGTTCGTGGAGTTTGCGGCATATCGGTTGATGGGTGCGGCTCAGCAGTAGTGGCAACGGAAATAACGACGGATGCTTTCGTGGTTTTTAACTATGATTTTTAGTTTCTAACTGGTATGGTCTTGAATTTTGTTGAAAAAGTTTTAAAGCTTAGAATGATTTTGAAAATTTGGTTTGGAACTTTGGTTTGGAACTTGGCTTGAATGATTTGGTTTTGAAAGTAAGTCAGAATTTTTGATTTGATGATATGATTTAAAAGAAAAAGTGAGTTTTAAGATTTTCTTGATTTGTGATTTTAGTTTATAATTTATCTTATCAACAAGGGATTCAACTGAAATTAGGATTTAAGGATTTTAAATGAATTTAAGAAAATTATGCTTCAAAGTAATTAATTTAAGAGTAAATGATTTTGAGTCTTTTGAAAAAGGTTTGATATTGATCTTGTTTTGAATGTTTTGAAAAATTGTTACAAAAGATCGGTATTTGTTTTAAGGAAAATTTTTGGATTCTTATTGACGATAATCAGAGTGACGCAGCGGAAGGCAAAAGGGAACCTCTAGTAAAACGCTTTGATGGGACATATCGAGAAATTCGAGTTTCGAGGGCGAAAATTTTATTAGGAAGGGAGAATGTAAGAACCGGGATTTTTCACGTAAAATTGTTTTGATAAAATAATAATTTTAAGTGCCCGAGATGGATTCAAAATTTAGAAGTTTTAATTTGAAAATATAAAGGTGAAATTTGGTTTCAATGAATTTTTATGAATTAGAAAATGTATTTTTGGCGAAAAGTTGAGAAAAGCTACGAACCGGCAGCCGAAACAGTCGAACCGGTTTAAGCCTGCCCAGTACTGTGTTTTGAGAAAAATAAGATTTAGAAAATTGGTTTATTATTTTTAAAGGACAAAAATAATTTTAGAATTGAAAACCAGGCAATAATCTTAAAGGTTTTGGCCCAAAGTGGGTCAAGCGGGCTAAAAACGCTAACGGCTTGGACCGGGCTCAAGATCCAACATATATAAGCTCATTAAATGAGCTTTGAGCTCATTTTTTAGAAAAGAAAGAGAGAGGGGCAGTGAGAAGAGAGAAGGGAGAAGGAAGGGGGTGACACTATTCTCCTCCACCTTCTGGGAGCCATAACTTTTGATCCGGAGCTCCGATTGACGAGCCGTTTGCGACCACGCGAAGCTCTTGATGAGTTCTTCCTTTCTATGAAAAGAAACCTGGTAAGAAATGGTTGTTCACTCCCCATTTTCCAGCCCTAAGTTCTGCACATTTTTGGATTTAGTTTTTGAGTAGATTTTGTGATTTTGCTTATTTAGGTGATCTCTAGTAGCGGCTAATTGATGGATTTTATCCCTAATCTCGTTGGATAAGGTAAGGAACCTCTTTATCCTTGTGGTTTTGTATAGTATGAGCTTTAGTTGTTGATGTATGGTTATATTATATGTATGAAGCTTGTTTTTGGAGTTGATGGTGGCTTTTGGTTTGGCTTTGATGGTTTAGAGCTTAGTAGAAGCTTGATTAGAATCAAGTTTGGTGTTTGAGCATATTGGGAATCGGCCAAGGTATGGTTTCAGTTTTTTTATGTAATATGTAATATTTCTGGACACTTAGGCTAGTTGGCCCTAAGATAGGATTGAATATTTTTGGTGTATAAATAATTATATGTGAATTGATGTTAATTGTTGTTAGTATTGGATTATTGTGGTTAATGATGATTATTGGAAATTGTTGGTGTTAATGAGTATTGATGATTGGCGTTGCTAATGAGGGTTGATAAATGAAGTGGTGGTATTGTGTGGAATGAATCCAAATACTAATAATAATGATTATATGATTTGATGAGGTTGTTGATATTTAATGATTATGAAGGTTGATGAGGAATGTGTGATTTATTGTTGTTAATGAGGATTTGTTGAGTTGGTTGATGATTGATGATAAATATTGATATTGTTGGTAATTGAAGGTGAGTGTTGGGATTGTTGATAAATGACGTGAGTTATGAAGTTAGGATAAAGTATGATAATTGATGAATTGGAATGATTGATAAATGGATATATTGATGTTGATAATATGATGTTGGAGATTGATGTTGAAATTGATGATGATGATGGTTAGTAAGGGTATTATTAGGTACTTGATAGTGAGAATTGATGATTATATAGGGTGGAGTGGTAAATTGGAGTATGGCAAATGGTAAAATCTGATATGGGATAGAATTAATGTGGTTTTGGTTGGGTTGGGTTATGAAAGTTAGTAAATTGAGATTCTTGTGAGTTTTAGTAAAGGTTAGTTTTTGGTGAACTTTATCTGATCATAACTTATGCCTCGGTTTATGAAATTTGTTGAAATATAATTTAAATTAAAGTTCATTGAAAACTCTTCAAATTGATATAAGGTTTGTAAAATTTGGAATTTTGTAGAGGAAGTTATGATCATTCAAAGTTGGTGTCGAAATCTGAAAATTCTGCAGAGTTGTAGAATTTTGTGATTTTTGGTATGTGCGCACGCACAAACCAATGGAGTTTTACAACCTGTGCATACGCACAACCCTATGCGCACTGATCAGCGGATAATTTATACGCTTTTTGGCACTGTTTTTACATAGTTTCTAGTATGTTTTAGTTAGTTTTTACTATGTTTTTATTAGTTTTTATTCAAAAATCACATTTCTGGACTTTACTATGAGTTTATGTGTTTTTCTATGATTTCAGGTATTTTCTGGCTGAAATTGAGGGACCTGAGCAAAAATCTGATTCAGAGGCTGAAAAAGAACTGCAGATGCTGTAGGATTCTGACCTCCCTGTACTCGAAATGGATTTTCTAGAGCTATAGAAACCCAATTGGCGTGCTCTCAATTGCGTTGGAAAGTAGACATCCTGGGCTTTCCAGCAATATATAATAGTCCATACTTTGCTCGAATTTTGATAACTCAAACTGGCGTTTGAACGCCCACTTTCTACCCTATTCTGGCGTTAAACGCTAGAACTAGCATAAAAGCTGGAGTTAAATGCCCAAACTGGCACCAAAGCTGGCGTTTAACTCCAAGAAGAGTCTCTACACGTGAAAGCTTCAATGCTCAGCCCAAGCACACACCAAGTGGGCCCTGGAAGTAGATTTCTGCACTACCTACACTTAGTTACTTATTTTCTGTAACCCTAGCTACTAGTTTAGTATAAAAACCACTTTTAGTGATTTATTTTATATCCTTGATCAGTTTTATGCTATCATAGATCATATTGTACACGTTTGGAGTCTGGCCTCACGGCCATGCCTGGACCTTCATCACTTATGTATTTTCAACGGTGGAGTTTCTACACCTCATAGATTAAGGTGTGGAGCTCTGCTGTTCCTCATGAATTAATGCAAAGTACTAATATTTTTCTATTCAATTCAAGCTTATTCTTATTCTAAGATATTCATTCACACCCAAGAACATGATGAATGTGATGATCAAGTGACACTCATCACCATTCTCACTTATGAATGCGTGCTTGACAAACAGTTCCGTTCTACATGAAAACAAGCTTGAATGCATATCTCTTGGCCTCCTGGGTCACGATGCATGGTTGCCTCTTCTGACAACAGAGCCCTCCATTCCGTGAGATCAGAGTCTTCGTGGTATAAGCTAGAATCAATTGGCAGTATTCTTGAGATCCGAAAAGTCTAAACATTGTCTGTGGTATTCTGAGTAGGATCTGGGATGGGATGACTGTGATGAGCTTCAAACTCGTGAGTGTTGGGCGTAGTGAAAAACGCAAAAGGATCAATGGATCCTATTCCAACATGAGTGAGAACCGACAGATGATTAGCCGTGTGGTGACAGTGCATTTGGACCATTTTCACTGAGAGGACGGACGGTAGCCATTGACAACGGTGATCCCCCAACATACAGCTTGCCATAGAAAGGAGTATGAATGATTGAATGAAGGCAGTAGGAAAGCAGAGATTCAGAAGGAGCAAAGCACCTTCATACGCTTATATGAAATTCTCACCAATGAATTACATAAGTATCTCTATCTTATTTTCTGTTTTAATTACATTTTAATTGTCAAAACCTCATAGCCATTTGAATTCGCCTGACTAAGATTTACAAGGATGACCATAGCTTGCTTCAAGCCGATAATCTCCGTGGGATCGACCCTTACTCACGTAAGGTTTATTACTTGGACGACCCAGTGCACTTGCTGGTTAGTTGTGCGAAGTTGTGAAAAAGAATTGAGATTATGATCGTGGGTACCAAGTCGTTGGCGCAGTTGAGATCACAATTTCGTGCACCAAGTTTTTGGCGTCCTTGCCGGGGATTGTTCGAGTTTGGACAACTGACAGTTCATCTTGTTGCTCAGATTAGGTAATTTTATTTTATTTTATTTAGCATTTTATTTTCGAAAAAATTTTCAAAAAAACAAATATAAAATAAATAAATTATTCTATGTCTTCAGAATTCTTAAGAATGAATTCTAGAGTTTCATGATGATTTGTTGAAGTCTGGCTGGCTGTGAAGCCATGTCTAATCTTTTGGACCGAGGTTTCAACTTATCATCACAAGAGCTTGTTGATTTCTATCAATCTTGCTGTTGAATGTAATGATCTGCTAAAGCTTGGCTGGCCATTGGCCATGTCTAGTATTTTGGACCGAAGCTTTCACTGAAAGCTTGGCTGGCTAGTAAACCATGTCTAATTCCTGGACCGGAGCTTTAGACTAACATTGCATGATTCCTGGAATTCTTATTAAAAATTTTGAAATCTTTATTTTCTTTTCCAAAATAATTTTCGAAAAATACAACAAAAATTTAATAAAATCATAAAACCAAAAAGAATTTTGTGTTTCTTGTTTGAGTCTTGTGTCAATTTTTAAGTTTGGTGTTAATTGTATCTTTTTAATTTCCTAAAAATTTTCGAAAATTCATGCATGTGTCCTTCATAATCTTCAAGTTGATCTTGATGATTTTCTTTGTTTGATCTTTGCATTTTCATGTTTTGTGTCTTTTCTTGTTTTTCATATGCATTTTCAATTTGTTAGTGTCTAAACATTGAAAATTTCTAAGTTTGATGTCTTGCATGTGTGTCTTTTCTTAAAAATTTTCAAAAATAAGTTCTTGGTGTTCATCTTAACATTCAAAGTGTTCTTGGTGTTCATCTTGACATTCAAAGTGTTCTTGCATGCATCATGTGTTTTGATATTGAATTTTCATGTTTTGAGTCATTTTGATGTTTTTCTCTCTCCTCATTAAAAATTCAAAAAAATCAAAACATATCTTTCCCTTATTCTTCTCATAAATTTCGAAAATTTGGATTGACTTGGTCAAAATTTTTAAAACTGAGTTGTTTCTTATGGGTCAAGTCAAATTTTTAATTTAAAAATCCTATCTTTTCAAGTTCTTTTTCAAAAATCAAATCTCTTTCATTTTTCTTCTTAGAAATTTCGAAAATTTCAAAATAATTTTCAAAATCTTTTTCTTATTTTTATTTCATATTTTCCAAAATCTTTACTAACAATTAATGTGATTGATTCAAAATTTTAAGTTATTATTTGCCTAGTAAGAAAGGTTCAATCTTTAAATTTTAGAATCATATCTTTTGGTTTCTTGTTAGTCAAGTAATTAACTTTAATTTCAAAAATCAAATCTTTTTAAATTTCTTTTTTCAAATCTTTTTCAAAATAAATTTCAATCATATCTTTTTCAAAACTTAATTCAAAATCTTTTCTAACTTCTTATCCTTTCAAAATTGATTTTCAAAATCCTTTTCAATTAACCACCTAACTTTTTGTTTGATTTTAAAAATTCTTATCTTTTTTTAAACTATCTAACTACTTTCCTCTCTCTGATTTTCGAAAATCACTAACCACTTTCTCAAAAATCTCTTTAATTAAGTAATTTATTTAGTTTTCAAATTTTGTTTTGTTTCTCTTTTTAATTTTCGAATTATAACTGATTTTTAAATAAAAACAAAAATATTTTCCTTTTCTTTTTAATTATTTTCGAAAACTCTCCCTCTGATCTCTCTCTATTTATTTATTTATCTACTAACACTCCTCTTCTACTCATAATTCGAACCCCCTCTTTTTCTCTGTGTTTGAATTTTTCTCTTCTCCTTTTTTTATTCTTCGCTTCTTCTACTTACATAAAGGAATTTCTATACTGTGACATAGAGGATTCCTCTTCTTTTCTGTTCTCTTCTTTTTCATATGAGCAGGAACAGGGATAAAGACATTTTTATTGAAGCTGATCCTGAACCTAAAAGGACTCTTAAGAGGAAACTAAGAGAAGCTAAAGCACAACCCTCTGGAGAGGACCTGACAGAAATTTTCGAAAAAGAAGGAGACATGGCCGAACCCAATAACAATGGTGGAGATGCAAGGAAGATGCTTGGTGACTTTATTGCACCCTCTTCTAACTTCTATGGAAGAAGCATCTCAATTCCTGCCATTGGAGCAAACAACTTTGAGCTTAAGCCTCAATTAGTTTCTCTAATGCAACAGAATTGCAAGTCTCATAGACTTCCATTGGAAGATCCCCATCAGTTCTTAGCTGAATTCTTGCAAATCTGTGACACTGTCAAGACCAATGGAGTTGATCCCGAGGTCTACAGGCTTATGCTTTTCCCTTTTGCTGTAAGAGACAGAGCTAAAACATGGTTGGATTCACAACCTAAGGAAAGCCTAAACTCTTGGGAAAAGCTAGTCAGTGCTTTCCTGGCCAAGTTCTTTCCACCTCAAAAGATGAGCAAGCTTAGAGTGAAAATTTAAACCTTCAAACAGAAGGAAGGTGAGTCCCTCTATGAAGCTTGGGAAAGATATAAGCCATTGATCAAAAAGTGTCCTTCTGACATGCTTCCAGAATGGAGCATCATATGTATATTCTATGATGGTCTGTTTGAGTTGTCAAAAATGTCATTGGACCATTCTGCAGGAGGATCTCTTCATCTGAAAAATCCTGCAGAAGCTCAGGAACTCATTGAAATGGTTGCAAATAACCAGTTCATGTACACCTCTGAGAGGAGTCCTGTGAACAATGGGACGCTTCAGAAGAAGGGAGTTCTTGAAATTGATACTCTGAATACCATATTAGCTCAGAACAAAATATTGACTCAGCAAGTCAATATGATTTCTCAGAGTCTAAATGGATTGCAAGCTGCATCCAACAGTACTAAAGAAGCATCTTCTGAAGAAGAAGCTTATGATCCTGAGAACCCTGCAATGGCAGAGATGAATTACATGGGAGAACCCTATGGAAACACCTATAATCCTTCATGGAGAAATCATCCAAATTTCTCATGGAAGGACCAACAGAAGCCTCAACAAGGCTCCAACAATAATGGTGGAAGAAATAGGTTTAGCAATAGCAAGCCTTTTCCATCATCTTCTCAGCAACAGACAGAGAATTCTGAACAGAGCCATTCTGGCCTGGCAACCATAGTCTCTGACCTATCCAAGACCACACTAAGTTTCATGAATGAAACAAGGTCCTCCATTATAAATTTGGAGGCACAGGTGGGTCAGCTGAGTAAGAAGATTACTGAAACTCCTCCCAGTAATCTCCCAAGCAATACAGAAGAAAATCCCAAGAGAGAGTGCAAGGCCATAACCATGACCAACATGGCCGAACCTGGAGAGAGTGAGGAGGACGTGAGTCCCAGTAAGAAAAGCCTCATGGGACGTCCTCTGGACAGAAAGGAGTTTCCCTTTGAGGAACCAAAGGAAACTGAGGCTCATACAGAGACCATAGAGATTCCATTGAACTTCCTTCTGTCATTCATGAGCTCTGATGAATATTCCTCCTCTGAAGAGGATGAAGACATCACTGAAGAGCAAGTTGCTAAGTATCTAAGAGCAATAATGAAGTTGAATGCCAAGTTATTTGGTAATGAGACTTGGGAGGATGAACCCCCTTGTTCACCAATGAACTGAATGCATTAATGAGGCAGACATTACCTCAGAAGAAACCGGATCCCGAAAAATTCTTCATACCTTGTACCATAGGCACCATGACCTTTGAGAAGGCTCTGTGTGACCTGGGGTCAGGGATAAACCTCATGCCACTCTCTGTAATGGAGAAACTGAGAATCTTTGAGGTACAAGCTGCAAGAATCTCACTAGAGATGGTAGACAAATCAATGAAACAGGCTTATGGACTAGTAGAGGACGTGCTAGTGAAGGTTGAAGGCCTTTACATCCCTGTTGATTTCATAATCCTAGACACTAGGAAGGATGAGGATGAATCCATCATCCTTGGCAGACCCTTCCTAACCACAGCAAAAGCTGTGATTGATGTTGACAGAGGAGAGTTGGTCCTTCAATTGAATGAGGACTACCTGGTATTCAAGACTCAAGGTTCTCCTTCTGTAACCATGGAGAGGAAGCATGAAAAGCTTCTCTCAATACAGAGTTAAACAAAACTCCCACATTCAAACTCTAAGTTTGGTGTTGGGAGGCCACAACCAAACTCTAAGTTTGGTGTTGAGAGGCCACAACCAAACTCTAAGTTTGGTGTTGAGAGGCCCCAACCCTGCTCTGATTATCTGTGAGGCTCCATGAGAGCTCACTATCAAGCTATTGACATTAAAGAGGCACTTATTGGGAGGCAACCCAATGTTATTTAATTATATCTATTTATTTTCCATTGTCATTTGATGTTTTCTTTAGGTTGATGATCATGTGAAGTCACAAAAACAACTGCAAAATTAAAAACAGAATGAAAAACAGCATTAAAAACAGCTCACCCTAGAGGAAGAGCTTACTGGCGTTTAAACGCCAGTAAGAGTAGCAGAATGGGCGTTAAATGCCCAGTCTGGCACCATTCTGGGCATTTAACGCCAGAAATAGGCACCAGACTGGCGTTTAACGCCAGAACAGGGCACCAAGTTGGTGTTAAAGGCCAAGAAGGGCAGAAAAGCTGGCGTTAAACGCTAGAAACAAGCAGCAACCTGGCGTTTAACGCCAGAATTGCACTCTAAGGGCGTTTTGCACGCCTAAATGGAGCAGGGATGCTAAGTCCTTGACCCCTCAGGATCTGTGGACCCCACAGGATCCCCACCAACCTCAACTCACTCTCTCTTCTTCACACCTTTTCATAACACTCTTCCCCAAATACCCTTCACCAATCACCTCATTCACTTTTCCCCAAAACACCACCTACCTTCAAATTCAAAACTCTTTTTCCCTCCCAAACCCAACCCCTAATACACGAACCTAACCCTCCCCCCACTCCTATATATAGCCCATATCACTCCTTCAATTTCCCACATCACAAACATCTTATACCCCCTTGGCCGAATTTACCCTCTCCCTCCATCTCCTCCATTTTCTTCTTCTTCTCCTTCATTCTTTCTTCTTTTGCTCGAGGACGAGCAAACCTTCTAAGTTTGGTGTGGTAAAAGTGTTGCTTTTTATTTTTCCATAACCATTTATGGCACCTAAGGCCGGAGAAACCTCTAGAAAGAGGAAAGGGAAGGCAAAAGCTTCCACCTCCGAGTCATGGGAGATGGAGAGATTCATCTCACAAGCCCATCACTAAGAAAAGGATGGAGCAAGCAAGAGAGCCCACTCATGGACCTCAACAAGAGCATGAGGAAATTTCTCATCATGAAATTCCTGAGATACCTCAAGGGATGCACTTTCCTCCACAAAACTATTGGGAGCAAATTAACACCTCCCTAGGAGAATTAAGTTCCAACATGGGACAACTAAGGGTGGAGCACCAAGAATATTCCATCCTCCTCCATGAAATTAGAGAAGACCAAAGAGCCATGAGGGAGGAACAACAAAGGCAAGGAAGAGACATTGAGGAGCTCAAGCACTCCATAAGATCTTCAAGAGGAAGAACAAGCCGCCATCACTAAGGTGGACCCGTTCTTTAACTTTCTTGTTCTTATTTTTCTGTTTTTCGTTCTCTATGCTTTATGTTTGTTTATGTTTGTGTCTTTATTTACATGATCATTAGTGTCTAGTGTTTATGCCTTAAAGCTATGAATGTCTTATAAATCCATCACGTTTCTTAAATGAAAAATGTTCTTAATTGCAAAAGAAAAAGAAGTACATAGATTTCGAATTTTAAAATAGTTTAATTATTTTGATGTGGTGGCAATACTTTTTGTTTTCTGAATGAATGCTTGAACAATGCATATTTTTTATATTGTTGTTTATGAATGTTAAAATTGTTGGCTCTTTAAAGAATAATGAAAAAGGAGAAATGTTATTGATAATCTGAAAAACCATAAAATTGATTCTTAAAGCAAGAAAAAGCAGTGAAAGACAAAGGCTTGCGAAAAAAAAGGGGGCGGAAAAAAACAAAGAAAAAGAAAAAGCAAGCAGAAAAAGCCAATAGCTCTTTAAATCAAAAGACAAGAGCAAAAAGCCAATAACCCTTTAAACCAAAAGGCAAGGGTAAAAATGATCCAAGGCTTTGAGCATTAATGGATATGAGGGCCCAAAGGAACAAAATCTTGGCCTAAGCGGCTAAACCAAGTTGTCTCTAACCATGTGCTTATGGCGTGAAGGTGTCAAGTGAAAAGCTTGAGACTGAGCGGTTAAAGTCATGGTCCAAAGCAGAAAAGAGTGTGTTTAAGAGCTCTGGACACCTCTAATTGGAAACTCTAGCAAAGTTGAGTCACAATCTGAAAAGGTTCACCCAGTTATGTGTCTGTGGCATTTATGTATCCGGTGGTAATACTGGAAAACAAAATGCTTAGGGCCACGGCCAAGACTCATAAAGTAGCTGTGTTCAAGAATCAATATACTGAACTATGAGAATCAATAACACTATCTGAATTCTAAGTTCCTATAGATGCCAATCATTCTGAACTTCAAAGGATAAAGTGAGATGCCAAAACTGTTCAGAAGCAAAAAGCTAAGAGCCCCGCTCATCTAATTAAGACTGATCTTCATAGATGTCTTCGGAATTCATTGTATATTCTCTTCTTTTTATCCCACTTTGTTTTTAGTTTCTTAGGGACAAGCAACAATTTAAGTTTGGTGTTGTGATGAGCGGATAATTTATAGGCTTTTTGGCACTATTTTTACATAGTTTTTAGTATGTTTTAGTTAGTTTTTACTATGTTTTTATTAGTTTTTATTCAAAAATTACATTTCTGGACTTTACTATGAGTTTGTGTGTATTTCTGTGATTTCAGGTATTTTCTGGCTGAAATTGAGGGACCTGAGCAAAAATCTGATTCAGAGGCTGAAAAAAGACTGTAGATGCTGTTGGATTCTGACCTCCCTGTACTCGAAATGGATTTTCTGGAGCTATAGAAACCCAATTGGCACACTCTCAATTGCGTTGGAAATTAGACATCCTGGACTTTTCAGCAATATATAATAGTCCATACTTTGCCCGAGTTTTGATAATGCAAACTGGCGTTTGAACGCCCACTTTCTACCCTATTTTGGCGTTAAACGCCAGAACTGGCATAAAAGCTGGAGTTAAATGCCCAAACTGGCACCAAAGCTGGCGTTTAACTCCAAGAAGAGTCTCTACACGTGAAAGCTTCAATGCTCAGCCCAAGAACACACCAAGTGGGCCCCGGAAGTGGATTTCTGCACTACCTGCACTTAGTTACTTATTTTCTGTAACCCTAGCTACTAGTTTAGTATAAAAACTACTTTTAGTGATTTATTTTATATCCTGGATCAGTTTTATGCTATCATAGATCATATTGTACACGTTTGGAGGCTGGCCTCATGGCCATGCCTGGACCTTCATCACTTATGTATTTTCAACGGTGGAGTTTCTACACCTCATTGATTAAGGTGTGGAGCTCTGCTGTTCCTCTTGAATTAATGCAAAGTACTATTATTTTTCTATTCAATTCAAGCTTATTCTTATTCTAAGATATTCATTCGCACCCAAGAACATGATGAATATGATGATCAAGTGACACTCATCACCATTCTCACTTATGAACGCGTGCCTGACAAACACTTCCGTTCTACATGAAAACAAGCTTGAATGCATATCTCTTGGCCTCCTGGGTCACGACGCATGGTTGCCTCTTCTGACAACAGAGCCCTCCATTCCGTGAGATCAGAGTCTTTGTGGTATAAGCTAGAATCAATTGGCAGCATTCTTGAGATCCGGAAAGTCTAAATCTTGTCTGTGGTATTCCGAGTAGGATCTGGGATGGGATGACTGTGACGAGCTTCAAACTTGCGAGTATTGGGCATAGTGACTGACACAAAAGGATCAATGGATCCTATTCCAATATGAGTGAGAACCGACAGATGATTAGCCGTGTGGTGACAGCGTATTTGGACCATTTTCACTGAGAGGATGGACGGTAGCCATTGACAACGGTGATCCCCCAACATACAGCTTGCCATAGAAAGGAGTATGAATGATTGAATGAAGGCAGTAGGAAAGCAGATATCCAGAAGGAGCAAAGAACCTCTATACGCTTATTTGAAATTCTCACCAATGAATTACATAAGTATCTCTATCTTATTTTCTGTTTTAATTACATTTTAATTATCAAAACCTCATAGCCATTTGAATCTGCCTGACTGAGATTTACAAGGATGACCATAGCTTGCTTCAAGCCGACAATCTCCGTGGGATCGACCCTTACTCACGTAAGGTTTATTACTTGGACGACCCAGTGCACTTGCTAGTTAGTTGCGCGGAGTTGTGAAAAAGAATTGAGATTATGATCGTGCGTACCAAGTCGTTGGCACAGTTGAGATCACAATTTCGTGCACCACGCACACACGAGTTAGGAAGGATCGTCTGTTGGGGGCGCTAGCACAGGTTGTGCGAGTGAACAGACAGTAGGAATTTTGGCACTTGTGCGTACGTTCACCCCTGTGCGTACGCACACATTTTGAAAACTTCCTGGGCGTGCGGACGCACACCCCTGTGCGTACGCACACGCCCTGCTTCTCAAATTTAAAATTTGTTTTCAACTATTTCACGTTCCCAACAAGATTGTAAGCTTCTGTGACACCATTTTTAGACTTTTGGGCTTAATTTTGGGTATGAGAACTTGGGAAAGAACTTTAGAGACTTGGTTGATGTCATTTTGAAAAGATAGCAAATGGAGGTTTAGGTTTCTGGTGTACCGAGGATGAATTTGGTTGAGAGAGGAGAAGAGTAGTGACCCGGGTGATTGCAGATAATAAATTGAGACACTGATGAATTGATGAGTTTGGGATGGAAAGTATGAATTGATGATGGATGTGATGAGTTGAGGACTCAAAAAGGAATGGCTGATCTTGATGGATGTTGAGAGTGTGCCAGGCACTATATCCTTGGAATGTTGAGAGTTGATAATGGGAAGTGATTTGAGATAAGAAATGATGACGATTTGAGATTGATGGACTTGTGGATGTGGATAGTGAGCCAGGCACTATATCCTTGGAATGATAGTGAGCCAGGCACTATATCCTTGGAATGATTTGTGATGAATTATATGTTGTTGTTGTTTTTCCTTCTCTGCCGCAAGAGTGTGCCATGCACTATATCCTCGGATTGAGCATGCAAGTGTGTCAGGCACTATATCCTCAGAACAAAAGCATGCCAGGCACTAGGGGTGTTCGCGGTGCGGTTTGGTTCGGTTTTAGAGGAAAAAGTCATTCGATCCGAACGCTTAATTTATGTGCGGTGCGGTTTTTTAAATAAAAAAAATTAAATACATATAACAAGTCTCAACATCAAATTTTAAATAATCAACAATGACATAACAAGTCTTAACAATATTTTAAAAAGCTAACGATAACATAACAATAGAAATAAAATTATAGGTTAGTTAAAATAAATAAATAAATAAATAACATTTTGAAAATAAAATATTTATTAAATAATAATAATACATGAATAATAAAAAATGTATAATAAATTGAACATGTTATAAGTATTGTAAATATAATAATAAAATAATAATATTATAGCACATTGTGCGGTTTGGATTGGATTGGATCGGTTATGAAAAGTATATCCGAAATCCGATCCAATCCAGCGGTTTGCAAAAAATAGAATCCAATCAAATCCCAATTAGTGCGGTTTTAATCGGATTTCAGCTTGGATCGGATTGGATGAGCGGTTTAATTTGGATCGGTTTGGATTTGAACACCCCTACCAGGCACTATATCCTCGGAAATGGCAGAAAGGGTGTGTCAGGTTGGCATTTATAGACCGACAAGTGATATCACAAGCCAATAGGACAGGCATTCATCATATGCATCTCTTATGTGCTTGTTTGCTTTGACTACTTGGGTTTGACTAATTGTATAATATGCCTACTTGCTTCTTGAATGACTTGCCATATATGATTATTACCTGTGTATTACTTGCTTGTATTAATTGTGTTTGTCTGGTGCTAAGGATGTTAGGTAGGCGATGAAGATGGGATCGCACGGAGGTTAGAGTGGCAAAGGCTGTGGGATACAGTGGTGAAATTAGTATTAGTTAGAACTCCCCTAAGTTTAGATAACCCGGTTTATGGTTTAAGTTCTTGATTTATTTATTTTATTTCGTTTAAGCTTGAATATCCGTTTTAATGTGAAGTTCTAGGATTGCCTTCGGTGTCCCGGAGCCTTACATCTTACATTATTGGGCACTATTACCATACTAAGAACCTCTGGTTCTCATTCCATACTTTGTTGTTGTTTTTCAGATGCAGGTCGTAATTCACCTCGGTGAAATTGCAGACATGGTGACAGAGCGAAGTACGGTTCTTTCCTCGTATGTTTCTGTTTTTCTTCTGTCATAGTATTCTTTCACCTTTTGTATATTTAACTTTATAGCCTTAGAGGCTTATTTGAGAGATAAGTTGTATATGCTGTTTTAATTTCAAAACTCTGTATTCTTCTATTTGTAAATAGTCGGCTTAAACACCGCAAGCTGCGGATAGTTCCCTATGATTATTATAATATTGTATCTATATATACGTTTTATTCTTTTACATCTATACCTTGTGTCTTGTGCGTTAGCTTCTTGTGAACGTTCCGCGCTTTTGTAATTCTGCCTTTGAGCTTAATCCTTCATCGGGCTTCTAGAATATATTATTTTCTTCTATATATAAATATGTATAAGCCTTAGGACTGTCGTAACCTCTGATTAACCTTTGCTTTACGGCTAGAGGTAAGGCTTAGGGTAATTGGGGTGTTACATGGACAAACGCCACTGCCTCTTACCTGGGGTCTCAACTCTTAATCAAATTCACAAATCATCACTTTCGCAACCACAATTTATTCTTTACTGAATAACTCAAAATCAAATTATAAGATCCTAAATTAAAATCCAAATCCTTCTAATAAGTATTTCAAACGAAACTTTTGGTTTTATAAAAATTTCAGCAGCATCTCCTCTAAAATTCGGACTATGCCACCCTTCAAGGGTCCCTGCCAAACTATCTTTTATTCTCAAAGATCAGTTCTGATAAATCAAACAACTCAAATCCAATGTCAAAACATCTATAAATCTAAAAGCTAACCAGGTTCAATATCATAATTATTTCCAACTCTCAATTCATTACCAATAAATCAAACCAATGTTTTCTCAAATTCTTTCCAACGGTTTCAAACCCAAGTCATTCCTTACTTTAAATGTATAAACCAAACTTTCATACAAAACTCTTTCCTCGATACGTGTAAATATGTAAACCAGATTCTTTTCCAATCATAGAATCATTTTCTCAAAATAAGCCTATAAATCGGATTTTCAAATCAAAATCACTTTTTCGTATATTTTTACAAGAACTCGGATAGAACCTCCCTTCAAAATTTGACTTTGCCACCCTGATAGGCTCCCTCACTTTCATAATTTCTCAAGTCAACAATCAAATCAAAACATCAACCTAACCAGAGATTCCAGCATCAATCACAACCTCAATTCAAACTCAATTCATATAACTCAACTTATATTTCCAATTCAACAAGTAACACCAAATTTATCACCATTCACCATCACAATACAACCAGCAGCAACTATAACAATATATATCATCATCAATAATAGAGTCACAATTAACAAATACACATATAGCTAATCCAACCACCCAATCCTTTACAGCACCATCAAACAAACTAAAAATCAATTTCAGCATATTCAAACATACTATCACCAACAATTCTTAACTTCATCAATACTCATAAATTAGTCATACAAAGTATTTATAATTTATTCACAATTACTCAATAATATGTTTGGCATTCTTAAATAAAACAACTCTTAATTTTAA
Organism: Arachis ipaensis; assembly: GCF_059453495.1. NCBI lineage: Eukaryota > Viridiplantae > Streptophyta > Magnoliopsida > Fabales > Fabaceae > Arachis > Arachis ipaensis. The sequence goes on along the minus strand of NC_142437.1, from coordinate 82,541,728 downwards.
AATGAACCCCCTACCTTAAATAGTCAAAACTGAAAGCTATACAGCGCGTCGAAGACCCTTTTTTCTCGGCCCGCAACAGCGGCATCCATCAAACACCACATCCAGTCACAAAAACTTTGACCCTGAGATATTAATGTTACAAAAACCTCAACAAACTATAACAAAATGCTAACGACAAGGGTTTTAAGGCAAGAACAGCTTATTGTACCAAGCAAGAATCAAGAACTAAGCAGCGGTAGCTCCATCAGTTGATCCTGGCGACACCCATGCCATACCCGGTAACCAGAACGGCAGCGGAGCAGCTCTAACAACCGCATGTAGCTCAGTGGCAACCTTCAACCACAACAGAAACCACAACGACAAAACTCCTCCCCACCATCACCTTCTCTCTCTTCCCGGCGTCTTCCTCTCCCTCAGTCCAAATTGGCGACGGGCTTGACCCCACCAGCAATGGCGATGGCGGCGGTAGCATGGGACCTCGTCCGCTCCATCACGTTCTGCTCTTCACGTATGGCTCTCTCTTCCGTGTTCGGCGGCTGTGCTTCGGCAGCTAGGCGTGGTGGCAGCAGCTCCCCCTCATCTCTTCTCTCTTCCCTGTCGCAGCCTCACTCTCGAATCTCTCTCTTCATCTCTTTTCATCTCTCTATGTGTGTGTTGGTCTGAAGTGTGTGTTAGGTAAGGAGTGGGGTACGAGAGGTGAGTGACGGTGAGGCAGTGAGGCGGTGGCTAGGTTAGGGTTAATGTCAATTAGAGTTTGGATTTGGGAATTAGAGTTTAGGTAGAGTATTAATTAAAAATCAAATTTAATTCAATAATATTATCTATAAAAATATTATTTAATTATCAACCTAAAATTTACTTTCAAAAATAATATTCTAATTCAATAATTAGAGATAATAAAAATTAATTTTCTTTATAATCATAAAATAAAGTTAAAAATTTAATTATTCAACTTAAAGCATATAAAATTTTTATTATTATTCAATTATTAAAATTTTAAATCATAAATAAAAAATTTCTTAATCTATATATAAAATTTCTTAAAATATAATCTTAATTAAATATAATAAATTATAAATAAGTTATTATTAAATTTAAAAATCCGAGATCTTACGGTCGTCGTCGTAGTCGCTCCACTTCTCCAGCAGCGTGGTCGTCTTCTCCACTTCTTTGGTCAGGTAAAGATTTTTTGATTTTCACTGTGTGTAACCCTCTTCAATCATCTTCTTTATTAAGTATTAATTTTTTTTATATTGTCTGTTTTTGTTTAATTGGTTTGTTATGAAAAATTGAGTTGTCATTTTTACTGTGTTTAATTTTTTTTCTTTAGTTGGTTTATTTTAAAATTCTGAGTTCTAGGTTTCAAGTTCTTGTTCTGTAAAAATTGGTGTAGTATGAAAAATGGCGAAAACTAACCATAGTAGTGATATTATTGTTGGAAGCACATCCTTTATAAGTATAGCCACTCTCAATACTATTTTTTTTTCTTGAATTTCTATTTAATCAGATACTTAATTATCCGAACCAAACTAATCTATTTTTTATTGGTTTGGATATATACCCAAAAAAATATAAAATCGAACCAAACCAAACTAATTATAATATAATTTGTTCGGTTTTTATTTCACTGCAAATCTGAATCAAATCGACCTGTGCCCTATCCAATTTCATCCGATCTATCATCTATGTACCCCTAAGCAGCTTCTATGTTTTTTTATTTTTCTTTTGTTTGGACAATTAGCAGGTTCTATGTTGAATCGGGGCTCGTTGCTGGATTTTGAATTTCTCTTTCGGGCCATGCCAGCGTCAAATAAAAAAAAGGAAAACTGGGTGTTGCAAGTGCAATTGCGCACTGTCACGTGACCCTACACAGGAAAGAAAGAATTGATACTAACCGTGTACTGTAGTGAGGCAGCTCCTAAAACCCTCAAATCCCCCTGACCGATAAACTAGACCTTTGGGGGTGTAGAGAGGTCCCCGGCGACCACCGATGGAGTTCTTCGACCTAAACGTCCCGTACGAGAAACCCTCACCAGGCATCGGCAAAACCTCCATTGAAGCTAACCGAACCAAGATTGCCGTGAAGGCCATGGAACTTGGCTACACCGGAATCGCCTACAACCGCACCGTCGAGGGTGTCCTCTCCGATAAACTGCGGTGCTCCATCAAACCTCTCTCCATCTCCTCTCTCCTCAACATTCTCCCTTCTCTCCCACTCTCCGCCAAGCTCCACCGCGACCTCCTCCGTATCCCGTTGTCCACCCCTTTCCATCAGTACACGCGCATCACCGTCTGCGTCGACAATCCCTTCCAAACCAACGCCGCCTACTGCGATAACCCTATTCTCAAGACCTACGACCTCGTCGCCATTAAGCCCTCCAATCAGATCACATTCGATATGGCATGCCAGAGATCGGAGGTTAGTTGGTTAGTTAGTTAGTTAGAGTTTGTTATAACTGTTTTTGTAACTAAATCGGTGAAGTGAAAGTTTAACAGCGAAATAGGAGTTCAATTTTATGGATAGGGGTAAGTGGTTAACTTTTGAATGCTGAAGTGATTGCAGGTAGACATCATTACGATTGATTTTTCGAAGAAGTTGCCATTTAAAATTAAGCAGAACATGGTTAAAGCCGCTGCTGAGGTGTTTGCTCTGCACTCTTTTTTCTACTTGAATGAGGAAAAAGCTTAGTGTGATATGTGAATCGTTGTAACAGAGTTGATTTAATTTTTTTCTGTGGGTTGTTATTATGTATAAACAGCGAGGGGTCTGCTTTGAAGTCAGTTACTCTGGTGTTTTAACTGATGCCGAAATAAGGAGGCCTTGGATCTACGGTGCTAAGGTAACTCTACTTCCTTGAAAAATTCATTTTTTTTTGGAGTTGATGATGATAACGATCATGATGATGATGGTGTTGAGGTTGATTAGAATGATAAAGATGATGAGTATAGAGGGGTAAAATCGGAAAAAGAATTTTGATTGCTGGTTGACCATAAAAAAATTAATAATAGGTACAAAATTGAATCAAATAAAACAACAAGAGTATGTTTGAAACTTTTCGAAAACATAAGGGAATTTGTATTGTGTAGATAAAACTTCATCAAGTGTGTGGCGTCAGTCGTAAGTAGAATTTCTTCTACATTCAGGCATGCTGCTTTTAGTTTTGAGGGCAATACTATCTCGACATTGTCTTTTTGTTGATCAAGAAAGATTTTGTGTTTTGAATTGAATTTGTTTGCAAGATGCAATTTTTGAGTATTTACAAGCGACAAATTAAGAGTAGGCTGATAACTTATCACTATTGATAGACCTCGATTTGCTTCTAGGTACTCTATGTAACACTGACATTAGGACACATGCAAACTGACATACTGATTAAATGTGTAGTGTTTGATGGAGTGGACTCGGAGAAGAAACGTTATAATTTCAAGTGGGGCTCCTTCAGTGAATGATCTTAGAGGACCTTGTGATGTCGCAAACTTGTTATCATTATTGGGACTCTCCAAGGAGCGAGCTAAAGATGCTATTTCTAAAAATTGTAGGTAGGAAAACTTGCGCTAATACTTCATAATGCCTTTGGTTTTTCGGGAGCAAGGGTTTAAGGTATTTTGAATATCATTCGGAATGTTTGCAGGAATCTTTTGGTAAAAGCTTTAAGGAAAAGACGGTTTTACAAAAGCGCAATAAGAGTGGAACCATTATTAATAACTGCAACATCGAATTCTGAGGAGGATCTGCGTGAAGAGTTACTAAAGTGGGATCCTCTCTCCAGTGAAGGTGGCATCCCCTTGAATAACTCGGCAAAGTGTTTTTCATCAAAATCTTCTGAAGCATCAAAAAAGGCGAAATCCATTGACTTTGCTTCACTTGTTGGCAGCATGCCATTTCATGGTTTTCAAGTGAAGGATTTCTTACCTGCAAATAATGCTTCCGCCGTCGTCCCAGATGGTGAAAAGGTCAGTCAGTCAACACCTGCAATTAACAACTCAACTGAGCAGCCTATCAGGCAAGGTGAAAGCTTAGTATCTGATGCTATGGAAGCAGACCAGGTAGTGACGACAACATACAATTATAATGAGATGGACAATCCTACTTGTGCCAGAGAGTTAGAAAAAAATTCTACTGATTTGGGTGATGATTGCACTACCATTGAATCTAAAGCACATGTTTCACAATCAAACTTGGGCGCTCTCAGCATCACGATGGATACTTTGATACAAAATGAGAAAGACGATCAGCAGAAATTTCTGCAAGATGCCAACCGTGATGATGAACAAGCTGGTAAACTTGAAACTGATGCTGTTGGACTTGATGAGATGGAAACTGAAGAGGATGGTTCTGCAGTTGTAACACGTCAATTGCAACATGCGACGACAAAAGATCAAACTGTTGGTGGAGTGAGCACCGAATTCAATCAAGTCCCAGTTGAGTCCATATCAGGTATTTGATGAAGAATATCTGTACTTTTAACTGCCAATTATTGTTCAATCATGTAGTTTGTTCGGTATTAGCCCCACTCACCAGAACTCGATCAATATGTTTGATTTCACTTCATTTTTCTGGTTGTGTTATACTTCATAGCTTCCCTTTGATCATCGTCTAACATGTTCCTGTTATAAGTTTCATGATATATGTATAAACACCTGAACATTTTTCGTTTTCTGTAGGTCGATCAAGAGAGAAGCGCAAAAAAAACTCCTGCACCACCTTTTGACCCACTTAAACAATCATTAAATCGAATGCCTTTTAAGAAGAAAGGAAAAAGGAGGAGCAAAACTCAGCAAGAATAATCCCCCCGGTCTTCTACACTTTATGCTCTTCAATCTCTAAATCCTCACTAGGAGGAGCTTCATACATCTCAGTAATTTTTGCATTATTTATACTGTATCGAGGAATTCGCCGTGTTAATGTCTGAACTGTGATGTCATTTCACACATACATATATGGGAACTTTTTTTTTTAACGGATATTCTCCAGTTTCACGTGAAACAAAAGCCTCTTGTATGTCTCCATTTAGCTAGGGTTAAGTAATTTTTGTTGTCCTTAAACTTTTAGGGTGAAAATCCAAATCGTCCTTAATTTATTTTTTGTTCAAAATGATTTTTCAATGTTAAATTTAGTATTAAAATTATCCTTTTAAACATAATAATATTTTAAATAACACATTTTCCTTCTCTATTATTACCACCACCACTTCACTCATTACCCTTTACCCCTCCCACCTGAAACAGAAACAAAAGGAAGGGAGAGAACAAAAGAAACATAGGGAAAGAAAGAAGAGAGAAATAGAGATGAAGAAAGAAAAGAAAAGGAAGAAAAGGGAGGCCATGGCCAGAAAGAGTGCGGCCATTACCATTATGTCGTGACTGTGAGAGAGATGGCTAGAAAGAGTGCAGCCATTATCATTACGTCGTGACTGAGAGAGAGACAAGATGAGGAGATGAGAGAGAGACAAGACGAGGAGAGTGAGACAGAGAAAATGAAGGAAGAGAGACGTAAAGGGAGAGACCGTGACTGAGGTGGGAGCTGTTCCTATCACTGCCGAGATCCATTACCGTCGTCGAGCTCCTAGTGGTGAGGGGCTCTGCTCTTCCCCTCTCTCTGCGATTTGTTCCTCTCCTCAGCCACAACTAGGATGGCAACGGCGGCAGTGGCTTCCTGCGCCATCGCTTCTTCCTCCTTTTTCCTCCTCTTCCGTTCTTCTTCTTTTCCCACAACCTCTGTTTCTCGTCCTCTCTTTCTCTTTCTCTGGTTCTCTCTTAGTGAACTCACTCTTTCTTCCTCAACCATGACGGCGACAGACGGTGACAACACCACGGCTCCTGCTGTCGCCTCCCTCTTCTCTCTTCCCTTTCTCTCCTTTCTTTCTCTATGTTTCCTTTTATTCTCTTTATTTCTCTTTCTTCCTTCGTGTATGTGTGTTTGGTGTGAATTTAAGAAATCAAGGTTAGAAAAGTATAGGTGTGTAACGCCAATGGTGAGATGAGAGGTGTGGCAATGTAGGTGATAGTGGGTGCATGGTGGAGGGTAGTGGTGATGGTGCGACCAGTTAGAGTGAGGAGGGTGAGGAAGAGAGGCGACGATAAACCAAATTCAACGTTAGCAAAGATTTTGAACACAAATTTTACTGATAAATTTAATTTTCACCCTAAATCTTAGGGACGATAGGAGCACTTATCCCATTCTGCTATTAATAATGTGTGCTTTAGTCGTTTGGTGCCATCTTCACGCTTTTATAACCAATATGGTCTATTCTAACTGGAAACTGGAAAATATATACATGGTTGAATATGTATTCCTGATTAACTGGAATAATTATTAGAAGAGAATATTTTGTATGCCAAGTTACCTTACTATGATAAAGGATAAATAGTGTTTTGGTCCCTCAATTTAGGGACAAAATCAAAATTGTTCTTAAACTTATTTTTAATTCGAAATCGTTCTCAATGTTTCATTTAATATTAAAATTGTCATTTTGAGAATTTTACCCTTATCTCACTAACCTTATCTTTATCACCATCATTAACAATCAGACACACATTCAGACGAAAACCAAAATTGAAGCAAAGAGGGTGGAAGAAGAAGAAGAGTGGAGGAGAAAAGACGGCACCGGTAGAATTGAGGGCCGTCACCATCGTCGACCAAATCTCTCTCTTTGAAGTAAAAGAGAAAAGGAGAAGCAGAAGCGGCGGCGCCTTAAAGCGGCACCACTCAGGAGAACGAGAAGCGACGAGTTCAAGTGGAACCAGGGAGGAGCAGAGGTGATGCAAAACTAAGGAAGCCACAACAATGGAGGTGGGTTGTACATGGAGGTGGACCTCTCCGTCACAGTTTCAGTCTCTCAACGGCGGCACGGATGAGCAGTGACAGCCACGACGGTCAAAGCGGTGGCTTCTCTAGTCCTTGAAGTTCTCTTCATCAAAGTGCGGCGCTGTTGTATTAGCTAGCTCTGGCATGGAGAAAGGACGTCGCTGGCGAGATTGAGTGCCATCGTTGGTGCCGAAAAGCAGCGGTTTTAGATCTCCCTTTCCTCCCTTTTTGAGAGATAGTTTTAAAGACAAACGGCGGCGACAATTTTGACAGTCTCTCTCTCTCTCTCTCTCTCTCTCTCTCTCTCTCATTTGCATTCTCTCTCTCTCTCTTCTTTTAACAGTGGTGGCAGCAGCGGCAGATTCCTCATTGCCACTGCCTGACTATCCCTTTCTCCTCCTTTTACTTTCTTCTCCTCTCTCACTGAGCTTATTGTATCTCTCTTGTCTCTCTCTGTCCTAATCTTTTTTTTAATCTTATTTTCAAAATCTATGAATTACTGTGGTGTTGTTGTTGAGTTTATTGGATTCTTAAAATTTTTGTCTTGAATTTAAATGTTGTGTTGTTGTTGATGATGGATTCTTGAATGTTTGTTGTTGGTTATGAATAATGTTGATTTAAACATTTGTCGTTGATTATGAATTATGGATTCTTGAATCTGATCATTGGTAGGAATAAAGGGGGGTAGTGGAAAATGTAGGGTGAGTACTGGTATAGTGAGAATATTTTTATCTTTTAAAAAAATATTTGTTTTAAAGGATTATTTTAATACTAAATGAAACATTGAGGTCATTGAGGACGATTTCGAATTAAAAATAAGATTAGGGTCAATTTTAATTTTGTCCGGAAATCATAAGGACCAAACCGGTACTAATTCATCTTCAATAATTACATTATATAGAAATATCATAAATATTGGGTGCCCAAATAATTTTAGTAACCAAGTCCAATAAAATCTTGTTAAACATACATGTCCTCTTTCGTCGTCGTTTTTTTTTGGCATAGTTTTCTTGATCTTTTACCCTCCTTTAAAAAACTGTACAGTACAAAATAATTCATGTCTTTTTCTTTATTTTGTTTTTTTTTTATCTTTTTGTACAATTCAACTAAAAAAAAAAATGTTTCAATGAAATTTTCCATTTTTTAAGAAAAAGATAGAAAGACACAAATTATTTAATATTGTTCTAGACAAATAATGACATAATAAAATAGCAATTAAAAATAAAAATCTGATGTTATCCGACGTTTCAAAATAACATCGGATACAGCGCAACGGCCATGCCACTAAGTCATGAAATCACCAAATCATGGCATTAAGAGCATGACATAAAGACAGTAAATGCTAAAAAAATGGTAATGTCGACATACAGGGATAAAAGAAAAGGGAACTCAATAAGTAAACTCTGAACAATATCATACTATCAAAACACATCGCTAACTTAAGCATCGGAGTATGTTGTAGGTTTTCCTCAAGGTAAGGTTCTACACTTGCCGAAGTTAGTATCTCCGATCTTCCAACTCTCCAGTTCGTGATCTCCACTACCGGTACAAACATTTGGCGCCATCTGTGGAAATCCTACTTTACTAAGAATCATGGCTGAGCAAAAATCCATTCAACGATTAACCTGGATACTTTGCTAAAGGAGCAACATCAAGAAGATGGGCACGAGACGGAAGTCACTCCTACCCACGATGAACATCAAGCTCCTCCCGGATATGAAAATCGGGAGGTACCTAACCCGAACAGTCATAATGTCGGAACCTGCTACTTCGCAGGGCTGGGCAATGATTACCATCATCCCATGCAAGAAATGCGTCATCGGGTACTGATGATGAAAAAATTATTCTTCTGTAATTAACTACCGGCAAGTACACCGAGTTGTATCAAGTAATAAAACTCACAAGAGTGAGGTCAATCCCACGAGGATTAAAGGATTAAGCAATTAATAGTAAGTTGATTATTCTAGTTAGATAATCATAGTTGGATGATAGGTAGCAGGAAATGTAAATAACTTGAGAGTAAAAGAAAACAATAAAGAACCGAAACAGTAAATGGCAAGAATATAAAGTGCAAGAAAATAAAGTGCTGGAAAATTAAAGAGCAAGAAAAATAGAATGCAAGAAATAAAGGTGCAAGGAAATAAAATGCAAGAAAGTAAATGACGGAAATTAAAGCTAGAAAACATAAGGGATTGGAGATGTTGATTTCTTTTGAATTAATGGGTCTCACTCCTTGTCAATCATATGAAGTAGATCTATGGCGGATTGTAAATAATTGAGTTCCAATTCCTTGGCAACCCAATTTCTCTTAACATAATCAATTGCCAATTCCTTGATCTAATTGTTCATGAGAAGAGGTTAAGTTCAAATTTCTAATCCATAAGCCACACGACCCTTAGGATCTCAATTTAAAGAGGTTATATGTCACGTACCAACTAAGAATGTGTTGATCAAAAGAGTTATGAGGCAGAAATTTCAAACTGAATCCTATGATCCCTTTTCCAAGGCTCACATAGAGATTCAAGTAGATCTAAACCCCCTTCTGGTAGTTAATAGATCTATGAAGCACAAAAGCTTTCCCTTAACTACAACAAGCAGATTAAGAAGAAGAAGAAGTTCTTTAATTCATTTAAGTTACAACAGAGCTCCTTTCCCAAATGATGGGGTTAGCTGGTCATTGCTCTAAGAAATCTCAAAAGAGAGTTAAAGTGCATGAAAGTAAAACTGAGAATTAAAGATTCATAACAAAAATGGAAGTTAAAGATTCATAAATGAAAATCAAAGATTGATAACTAAACTATTACAAAGTAAGAAAAGAAGTGGAAAAGAAGAAGAGTGTATGAGGGGAGGGGTCCGAAAACCCACTCCTAGAGGAGTGTGCCAATTCACAGAATTCCGAATCGGTCTCCCCTTTTTCCCCGCTCCTTCTTTCTTTGTGAAAATTAATGCCTATATATAGGCTTTTCTAGAATACAAATTGAAATGAAAAACAAATTACAATTAAATGAAAATTCCTATTCTAGATGCTTCTTGTGCCTTTGATTGAGTGATATTAATGGACTCTGCTTGCTTGAAAATTGAATGCATGCTCCAGGGGTGGATTGGCGTTATCGGGGGCGTTATTGGCGTTGCTAACACTAAAAAAAAATGCTCCCAGGCCCTTTCTGGCGTTAATACTGGCGTTAACATGCTAACGTTGTCACTAACGCTTTCCCAGTCATGCGTACGTGTCGCCCATGCGTACGCGTGACTTTCATCGCTGGCGTTAACATTGGCGTTAGTGACATAGCGTTAGCGCCTTAATGCTCTTCTCACGCGCGTGGCTTGTCAATTTCCATTCTCACGCGTACGCGTCGCCCCACGCGTACGCGTCACGCCGATTTTTTTCATGTTTTTCTCGAAGACGTTAGTATGGCAACGTTGGCAACGCTGGAAATCACGTTAGTGCTGGCGTTAGTGTGCTAACTTTGCCACTAACGCCACAATTCATCCTTGATCAACGTTATCTCTGGCGTTAGTGTGCCAACGTTGCCACTAACACCACCACCTCTTTGCTTTCCTCTGCTTCTGCTTTACCTATCATCAAACAAACAAGTGCATCAAAGTAATATACAAGATGATCTTAATATACTAAGTGTGCTAATAATACTCAGAATCACAACTTCACTTTGTGTTATCTATTTCATCACATTTACCTTGTATATTAGCTACAACTTCACCTATGCTTGAGATTTTACTTCATGCAGAGATATTTCATGCTATTTCTTATTTATTAACAAAATTTGTAAGAAAACTTAACTAAAATCTACCAAAACAATAACTAAAAATGGGCAATGATGCACATGCATCAGGTACTAGAGTTAGAGCGTCATCGCCTAGAATTGGAACAACGGCTGGCCGAACGCTCATAATCTAAGCAATCTCGTTCCCGTAGTTATCCGATTAGGGGGGACAGAATGATCATAATTATGAAATCCTAGAGCAACAGCGAGATCACAATCAGCGGGGATTCACGTTCGCCTCAACGTCGAAGGAGGTCACCCTGATGTAACATCAAACCTCAGGAACGTGAGAGGTGGGCGAGGGATGAGTCTCAATCTGCCCAGTCTAAAAGGCATCAGATACCACAAAAGAGTCCAAGTCCTAAAATGCGTAAGGACACCCGAGAACATGTGATAATAGGTCAAACCCCATTCGCATCTCACATCCTCCAAGTTTGCTTTCCAAAGCACTTCGATAAACCAACTGACCTGAAGTACGATGGGAAGTCAGATCCTCAAGAGCACATAGATTCTTTTAAAGAACGAATGAATTTAGAGGGTGTCGAAGATGCAACCTGATGTAAAGCTTTTTCAGTGACCTTGTTGGTGCGGATTTCGAACATCCACAACTGAACCGGCAAGTGCACCGGGTTGTCCAAGTAATACCTCAGGTAAGTGAGGGTCGATCCCACGAGGACTGAGGAACTGAGCAACAATGGTCAATTGATTGGCTTAGTCAGGCGAACAGAAAAGTTGGTTGTGTGGGTTTTAAGAGCATTAAACAATAAATAAAGAGTAAGGAAAGTAAACAATGCATTTGGTGTAGAAACCAATGAGAGAAACAGTTAAGGTATCGGAGATGTTTACTTTTCCAGATTAAAGTTTCTTACCAACTATTTTAATCATGCAAGATTCGTTTCATGGCATACTGTAATTGACTAAACCCTAATCTCTTAATGATTTAGTCTCCTCTAACCTTCATCAACCGCCAATCTCTTGGTCACTTGATTCCGATTAGAGGATTAAATTCAAATCTAGTTTATGGCCATAAAAACCATAATTACCTAAGCTAAACAGATTATATGTCACGTATCCAGATTAGTTCAAGTAATTAGCAGTTTAGGAGGAATTTACTTTCAAGCTGTCCAGGTGAGAGACCTCTCCCGAGGGTCACAAGATCGCATCTAGAATAAGGGTCATACTCTCATTCCACCCAGATTCATAAAAGTAAGAATGAAAGTAATTCTTGAAACTGAATCAGTACATTAATTAAAATAGAAAAACAATAGTCTTAATCCATAGAAATAAACAGAGCTCCTAACCTTAACAGAGGATGTTTAGTGGCTCATGACTTACAGAGAAAATAAGGGTTCTGAAAAATGCAGAAGAGAGAAGATCTAAGCCCCCTCTAGGGTGAATCTTTTCCCTTTTATCTCTAACCTAATTTGATTTGAAAATAAAATAAAATAATAAATCCTAAAACTAAAAGATATTGTTTGTAAATAAAAATTGCAAAAATAAAAGATAACTAATAAAAGCTAAATCCAACTAGAGATGCTCCAAGAGGGTAGATTCAGGTCAGCTTGCCTGGAGCTAAACGTCAGTTGGGTGTTTAAGGGGCAGAAGCGTTCTGTCTTGTGAAGCTTGCTAGCGCTAAACGCCAGCTTGGCATTTAGCGCTCAGAGGGGTTGCTTCAACTTTTCTCCTTTTAGCTCAAAACTCTGCCAACTTGCTCCGAATTTTACCTAAAATCATAAAAACACTAAAACAACTCAAAGTAGCATCCAAAGAGGATTTTTGCACTAAAACATAATAAAACTTAATAAATTCTAACTGAAAATAACTAGAAACTAAGTGGAAAAAGGGTACAAGATGCTCATGCATCACAATACCAAACTTAAACTGTTGCTTGTCCTCAAGCAACTAAAACAATATAGGACTGAGAAAAGAAGAGAAAAACATCCAAGACTTGAGTGTTCCTTTAAGCACATGCCTAGCTACTGAGTGGGGCTTAATGACACTCTAATTCTAAATAGGTCCGGCATCTCACTATCCTTTGAAGCTCAGAAATGTTGATGTCTCTCAGCACTAGAACTCGGATGATATTATGGATTCTCTCCTTCTCTTGAAGCTTTGATTGATCCTTGAACACAGCTTTTTCTTATCTTTTCTTTTAGTGCTTTGCACCTTCAGCCTAGCCGTGACTCTAAGTGTTTTGTTCTCAAACTTAACTTGATACGAGAACACCACAAGCACTTAACTGAGGAACTCTTTGAGTTCTAGTATTTCTTTTAATTTCTCTTAGTCAGTGGTGCTTAGAGCCTTTGGCATACTCTGTAATTTTATTTGGTCACAACTCTTAGTGTTTTGTCTCAAGGATTACTTGACACATTCCACTACTAGTGTATGATTAGGGAAAACCACTCTTTTGAGCGTTAGATCAATTTTGACCCTCCTAATCATTGATGCACAGAGCCTTGAACCTTTCTTTTCATTTTCTTTTTCTTTTTTCTATTTGTTTTGTTTCAAGGATCAATGTCTTACTTAGTTAGAAAATCCATAATACTTTTCTAAGTTCCTATGCCTCAAGAACCAGCATTCTTAACTTCGAGATCAAATATGCACTGTTTATTCATACATTCAGAAATAAAAGATAATGCCACCACATCAAAGTAACTAGAAAAACTCAATATATATAACTCAAGCCTCATGTATTTTACTATTTTTTTTTCTTTTTCTTTTGATTTTTCAAGCTCAGTGAGCAATACATGAGACATCTTTTTAAAATAAACATAAAATAACTAAATAAACAACTAAACTAGAAAGCAATAAAAGACTTTAAGGATCATGCAAAGGCTCAAATAAGTAAATGACAAGAAACAAGATAAAAGTACTGAAAAATAGAAAACAAGGAAAGAAGAAGATAATGAAACTTAACCACCTCAGTCATGGCGGCTGCTACTCCCTCCTGGGAATCCTCTCTGGCGCTTTAGCTCATCAATGTCATGCCCCTGTCTCCACTGCTCTTCCACTAGCTGGAGGAGGAGGGCTGAATGGTCTTGATGCTCAATCCTCAGCTGATCAACAGATGATGTCAGCTCCCGTATGGATGTCTGAAAGCTCCTGCTGAGGCGATGGAACTGGCTCCTGTGGTGGTACATGTCCATGCTCTCTAGCATAGTCTATACCCCCTCCTAATGATAGGTCTATCGACCTCAATAGGGGTATCTCCATCAATATGAACTCGGGCTACCTCCCACATGCGAAAGATGAGGTGAGGGAAGGCCAATCTACCAGAGGTGGAGGCCTTTGTCGCTATGCAGTAAAGCTCCTGAGGAATCACCTGATGCACCTCCACCTCATTATCGAGCATGATATAATGGATCATCACTGCTCGTTCTACAGTAACCTCAGACCAGTTGCTTGTGGGGATGATAGAGCGCTGAATGAACTCCAACCATCCTCTAGCAACCGGCTTTAGGTCATGCCTACCTAGCTCGTATGGCTGACCTTTGTCATCCCTTCCCCACTGTGCTCCAGAAAGGCAAATATCAGCAAGGACCTGGTCCAGTCTCTGGTTAGTGTTGACCCTCTGAGTGTATGAATGAGGGTCCTCTCTGGATGGTGGCAGGTGCAGTGCTTCCCTCACACTCTCGGGACTGAACTCCATAATCAATCCTCGGACCATGGTGCGCGACGTAGCGGAAATTAGCTGATTAAGAAATTAATGTAAGAAATACATTGCAAGTACAGTTCTTAACCAACAAAAATCCGCTTATCAATTTAGAAAGGTTGTCACAAATTTAGAATAAAAATACTGGGAGTATGAATCCCAGGTCGTCTCCCAACGAGTTGACAAGAGAGTGCTATTTTATTAGTCAGGGGTTTTTCGAGAATTTTTAAGAGTTGAAGAACAAAAAAATAAATGATTGAGAATTTATATAATCAAATAAAAGCCTTGACCGGGGGTGGATTAATTGGAAGTTCTTTCCTTGTTGGATTTTTCCAAGTGTAGCATCAGGAGGTTGTTGTGTTTACTTAGTTAACCCTTACTAAATAAAGGAAAGTCAAGTGATTGAGCTAACTCTTATTCGCAAGTCCTAATTCTCTCCCTTGGGAAGGATTAGCGTTAGTAAATAGAAAATTAGCCAACAACTTCCAATTTAACTAATCACTTGAGCATTCCAACTCAAGGGTCTCCTCTTAATCAACCCCCAAGTCAAGTTAGGAGTCTACTTCATTGACATGAAAATTACTTGCATAGAATTAAAAAAGGAATAAAAGGAAGACATGATCAACAATAACTAAAAATCAATTAAAAGTGAAAATAATCCCTTCCATTAATAAATTCCAAAATGCAACATACTTATCCAAACAAGGTTAATGGGCAATAAAAGAGTAAAGGAATAGGAAAACAAACTAGAATAATGAAACTTCAACGGAGGTAGTGACTCTTCTCAATATCCAAAGCAAAAGCATCAAAAGCATAAAAAACTAGAATTCCATGAATGTAAAGGAAACCTAGAGGAATTAGTAATTTTTCTCTCTCCGATTCAAAAATTAAAAACTAAAAACTATCATAATGAGAATGTGTCTTGAGTCTCTACTTGTCCCCGGGCTCTAGTCTGTGTTTCTAGGCTGAAAACTGGGTCCAAACTCGGCCCGAAATTGTCCCCAGCATTTTCTGCGATTTCTGCAGGTCGCGCATGTCACGCGTACGCGTCAGTCACGCGTACGCGTCGCTGGTCATCCTCGCGTGTCACGCGTACGCGTCAGGCACGCGCACACGTCCTGTGCAAACTCGCTTTCACGCGTACGCGTTAGGTACGTGCACGCGTCGCTGTGAAAATCTCCAGATCACGCGCACGCGTGAGCCATGTGTGCGTGTCGATGCTCGCTGGTTATCTCCCTAGTTTCTTGTGTTCCTTCCATTTTTGCAAGCTTTCTCTCTATCCTCTAAGCCATTCCTGCCGTATAAAGCCTGAAAACACTTAACACACGAATCACGGCATCGAATGGTATAAAGGGGAATTAAAATACACAAATTAAAGGCTTAGGAAGCAAGTTTTCAATCATAGAACAAAACTAGGAAGGAATTGTAAAATCATGCAAATAGTATGAATAAGTGTGTAAAGACTTGATAAAAGCCACTCAAATCAGCACAAGATAAACCATAAAATAGTGGTTTATCAAACTCCCCACACTTAAACATTAGCATGTCCTCATGCTAAGCTCAAGGAGACAAAGGGAATGAATAGGGGAAAGTAAGACTCATGAAATGCAACCTATGTATGAATGCAACTATATGCTGAGATGATTCTGTCTACTTGGTTAAAAGTAAACAAGTTCTTCAAGACAAATATAAATTAGATTCCACTAATTCAAATCATACAGTAAAGACAAGTAAACTTGTGAGAAGACAGCTCATGAAAGCAGGGAACATAGAATCAAGTAGTGTGTATGCACTCTAATCTCTCAAGTGTCTAGGGTCAATCACTCTACTCTTCCCTAGTTATGCTTTCTAAACTTTGTTCTTCATCTAACCAAACAACAAATATTTAGTATATCAATGCAAACATCATGAGGTCTTTTCAGGATTGTAATGGAGCTAAGGTAAGGGTGAGGATACATGTATGGCTAAGTGAGCTATAATATGAATCTTTGACTAACCTAAGCTCTTACCTAACACACACACACACACTCTATGTAATTCTAAAATCATGCCTAACTACCCAAAATTCCCACTTTTGTATAATTCACATACTCATGTACCAAAATTTTCTTTAATTTTACCGCATGTGCATTGATCTTTTATTAAACTTGGCACTGGGGTAATTTTCTCCCCTTATTTATTTATTTACTTAATTATTTGAATATTTTTGGTTTTTTTTTATGTGAAAGCAGACATAACATATCAATGCACATGAGTTTTTAATTTTTCTGGTCTCTCATGAGTAGGTACCCAAATTCCCAATATTTTGTCAATGAAACACTGTATACTTTCATCAACCCAAGTTCCCACAATTCTCCACACTTAATTGATACACAATCTCCAACTTAAGCTAACCAAAGATTCATTTGGGATAATTATTTGTTTTTCCGCTTAATGCTAGTGATGTGGTAAAGTATAGAACAAATGGGGATTAAAAGGCTTAAGGTGGCTAACAAAGGTGATTGAAAGGGTAGGTTATTTGGGATAAGTGAGCTAACAACAAATGATAGCCTCAATCATATGCAAGCATGTAAATACACTAAACAATGGATATATAAAATGGAACAAAGCATAGATTGCAATCGTAGAGAAGAAAACACACAAGAAAAAATATTATGGTTAAATAGTGTAACCATGCAATTAAGCTCAAGTCTCATAGGTTGTGTGTTCTTTGCTATAATTTATGTTCCAAATACAAGTTTCAAACAAATTTAACACAAATTTTCAATTTAAAGTAGTGAAATGCTATAAAAAGGGTCTTGAAAGAAACTCATCACTTTAACCAAGCAAAACAAACATGCAAGAAATTACTACCATGCAATCTATCCTATCTAACAAAAGAAAAACTAAAATTGTTGGTGTTAAAAGAGAGAAGTTACCTCCAGAAGTTAAGGACTGACCTCCCCACACTTAAGGCTTGGCACGGTCCTCCGTGCCATCAGTAAGGAGCAAGGGGGGCTGGAAGCGTCGCCTCCAGTGTCTGGTTCGCCTTGGCTGCCTGTGCTATTGGATGAAGGGGAGTATGGGGTGTCCTTTGGTTCTGGAGGTGGGTGTGTACCAAGTATGAGTTTCTTCAGGTAGTCGTATCGGCACTTGTTACAGCGCTCCATTTGCTCCATTCGTCGGTCTTGCCGGTCGAACCTCTCAAGGATCTGAAGGAACATCTGATGGATGGATGGTATTTGTGGTGTAGATGATGGTGGTGGAGAAGAAGGAGGAGTATCCAAAGATGGACCTGCAGGCTGCCTAGGGACATTCTGACGGCCTGATGTACTTCCCGTTCGGGACATACTGGTCGGCTCTAGGGATCATGACCTTCGTGTCGCCTGTCCGAGAGGACACACATGCTGCGGAGACCAAATCTGAAACCAAGGCAGGGAACGACAGATTTCCCGCGATCTGTACGTGTCCCATGACATTCTGGATGTGTCAGGGCAGGTTAAGGGGTTGCTCTGTCAGGATGCACCAGATGAGGACAGACATGTCTGCTGTGAAGGTCGACTCATGAGTGCTCGAAAAGACATAGTGGGACATAATTTGTGCCCACACGCGAGCCTCTAGGGTGAGTGACTGGGCTGAGATGCTCTTGGGTATTGAACGATGCTGACCGTAGATCTACTTGCTGCCAGGTTGGGCTATAACTCCAAGTACGCTATCCCAGTCGAACTGATATATCTAGCGCTTACGAGATGCTTCTTGATATGCATCTCATCCCTCAAGACTAGGGGGAAGGTCCAATGCTCTCTGTATGGCACTCTCGGAGACAGAGACTTTCTGATGACGAACGTAGACAGTCTGCAGAGTAGGCGAGTGGAAGTTTGAGTAGAATTCAACTACCCATGATAAGTTGACTTCTCGCGGCTGCCTTCTCAAAAATCCCCACTGTCTCCTCTCTATGCGGGGCTCCACAAAATCAACAACGTGTGTTGGAATAATGAGTAGATACTCATTGTTGTAGTTCCTCTCAGCTAGGATGAGGAACATCTATTCGCAATAACGGTTAGTAAACCGTGTGGAGTCTTGGGCGGGAAAGGATTTCTCTGATTCATCAACTTTAATGATCCTATTTACCCGCTTTGTTGGTGTCTTTACACTGGTAGATGGAAGTGCTTTCACCAGTGTTCTCTTGGTTCCTCTCCTTGCTGGTGTCTTGTCAGTGGCCTTCTCTTTTCCTTTCTTGGTTCCCATGCCTAAGGAAGAAGAAAAAGGAAGAGTGTGAAATGTAGATAACTAAGACCAGAAGGGGGAAAGTGATAATGAATGCCAAAGAAAAGATGATAGCCCAAATACATGGTAGCTACTACATGTAAGTAAGACATCAATGAAGAACAGGTAGGCAATTCGTGTTAATTAGATGCAAAAGGTTAAAAGCATGCAAGTACTAGGCATGAGAAGCATAACTTAAGCATCAAGTAATAAATGTGCCAAATAAAAGGGCATTTGTAATGATGACAATTGTGAATGATAATCTCAAATACATGTGGAATTCAAGTGTTGTGAAAAAGAGGCATACAAGTAATAGTAAAAGAAAATAGGATTCAAAGTGCCCTAAAGGCTTTTTCACAAACACATGGTGTGCAAGGTATAATAGGAATGAAAATAATGTAATTCAAATGTATAAGAGAGCTAAATAAAAAATATCAATTGTCAAATCACTCCTCATAATATCCACAAGCTTCATTATAATAAGGTAAGACCCAAATAAAATTCCAACACCAACCCTAAAAATGCATGGAGGAAGAAAGAAAAAAGAAACCATAAATAATGAAATTAAAAGAAAAAGAAAAAGGAAACATAAATTAAAGTAATAATGAAAGAGTAAAAGGGGAAGAAGAAGAAAAGGACCTTGATGAAGAAGATGAAAAAGGGAAGAAGAAAGTAGTAGGAAGTAAGAAGAAATAAAGAAGAAAGAAGGGAGGAGAAAAAAGAAAGAATGATAATGGAAAGATAATTAGGATTTGGGGGGGAAGATATGAAATAGGCGCTGAGGTGTTTTAGTTTTGCGCCGCATGCGACGCATACGCGTGCTTCGCGCGTACGCGTGGATCGCGCTATTTTCAAGTGGCGCGTGTGACGCGTACGCGTGACATGGGTTGTGCAATTGGCGCGAAGGCAGCCTCGCGCACGCACAGCTCTTTGTCCAATACACACATTTGCAAAAATTTTAAACGACGCGTGCGCGTCAGAGACGCGCACGCGTGGATGGCCTTGATGGGAAAACGACACATACGCGTCAGGGACGCGTACGTGTGATAGGACTTGTGCTCCTAGCACAGTTCCAGCCCCACACCATCATAACTCTCTGGCCATACACCCATTTACGCTGATTTGCAGGGTCACGCGTACGCGTGAGTGACGCGTACGTGTGGAGGGCTGAACTTGCAAGCGACGCGTACGCGTCATGGATGCATACACGTGGGTGTGGTTGTTCCTAGAGCATGCTTCCAGCCCTGCTCCCACGGAACTCTCTGTTCAATCCCTCTTCATTTCGCATGCACATATGACGCGTACGCGTCAGCGACGCCTGCGCGTCGTGTGCCCCCCTCTTTTTTTTTTTATGCAGAATGCAAAATGCAGCATGCAGATGAATATGCAGAAATTAGGAATGACTACTACGAAAAGTAAAATAAAATGAACTAGGAATAAGAAGAAACGATCATACCATGGTGGGTTGTCTCCACCTAGCACTTTGCTTTTGCGTCCTTAAGTTGGACGGTCCACAAGCTTAATCTGCTTCTATTGGTGGGTCCTGCAAGAGGAAGACCTCTAGCTCTTTATTTTCCTTCATCTTCTCACCATGATTCAGCTTTAAGCGATGTCCATTGACCTTGATGAGATTGGAACTTGAAGGATGACTCAGGTGGAAGACTTCGTATGGCTTTGCCTTCTCTACTTTATAGGGTCCTTCCCACCTTGAGCGCAGCTTACCTGGCATGAGCCTCAGCCTTGAGTTGTACAGGAGAACTAGCTCCTCAGGTTTGAACTCCTTTCTTTTAACATGCTTGTCATGCACAGCCTTCACCTTCTCTTTGTATAGTCTGGAGTTGTCATATGCTTCGAGTCGAAGGGTCTCCAGTTCTGCCAGTTGTAGCTTCCTTTCAGTGCCAGCCTTCTCAATTCCCATGTTGCACTCCCTCACAACCCAGAAAGCCTTGTGTTCCACCTCCACTGGGAGATGACAGGCCTTTCCGTATACTAGGCGGAAGGGGATCATCCCAATTGGTGTCTTATACGCTATCTGATACGCCCACAGCACATCAGCAAGTCTGGTGCTCTAGTCCTTCCTATGAGGCTTGACTATCTTCTCCAGAGTATACTTTATTTCTCTGTTAGACACCTCCGCTTGTCCATTGCTCTGGGGATGATAAGTTGTTGCTACCTTGTGAACAATCCTATGCCTCTTCAGTAGTCCTGCTAATCTCCTGTTACAAAAGTGGGTGCCTTGATCACTCACGATTGCTCATGGTGATCCTAAGCGACAGATAATATGGTTTCTAAAAAAGGAGACAACCGTGTTAGCATCATTAGTACGGGTAGGAATTGCTTCCACCCATTTAGAAACATAATCTACAGCTAACAGTATGTATAAGAAGCCGCTAGAGTTTGGGAATGGACCCATGAAGTCAATGCCCCAAACATAAAAAATTTCACAGAATAGCATAAGCTGTTGGGATATCTCATCCCTCTTGGATATACCAAACTTTTGGCATGGGGAACAAGATTTACAGAAGGCAGTAGCATCTTTAAAGAGAGTAGGCCACCAGAATCCACAGTCTAAAATTTTTCTAGCTGTTCTCTGATGGCCAAAATGTCCACCACTCTCAGATGAGTGGCAAGCCTCTAAAATGGACTGGAATTCTGATTGAGGCACACACCTCCTAATTATCTGGTCAGCACCATACCTCCATAAATATGGGTCATCCTATATATAATATTTGGACTCGCTTTTCATCTTGTCCCTTTGATGCTTAGTAAAATTGGGAGGGAATGTATGACTAACTAGATAATTAGCTATAGGCGCATACCAAGGAGCTACTTCAGATACTGCATGCAAGCTATCAAATAGAAAAGTATCATTGATAGGAGTAGAGTCATTCTTAATGTGCTCTAGGCGACTCAAGTGGTCTGCCACTAAATTCTGAGAACCACTCCTATCCTTAATTTCTAAATCAAATTCTTGCAGCAGCAGTATCCAACGTATTAGCATTGGTTTGGACTCTTTCTTAGCTAATAAATATTTTAGAGCTGCGTGGTCTGAGTACACTACCACCTTAGTACCAAGTAAGTAGGCTCGAAATTTATCCAGAGCAAAAACAATAGCCAGAAGCTCTTTCTCAGTGGTAGTGTAATTAGTCTGAGCAGCGTCTAATGTCTTTGAAGCATATGCAATTACGAAAAGATCCTTACCTGCGCGCTGAGCCAACGCCGCTCCTACAGCATGGTTGGAGGCATCACACATAATCTCAAAAGGCTGGCTCCAGTCTGGTCCTCTCACAATTGGAGCTTGAGTCAAGGTGATCTTCAGCTTATCAAACGCTTCTATACAGTCCTCACTCAGCTCGAATTCAACATCCTTCTGCAGCAGTCTGGATAAGGGAAATGCTACCTTACTAAAGTCCTTGATGAACCTCTGGTAGAAACCTGCATGGCCAAGGAACGAACGGACTTCCCTCACAGAGGAGGGGTAAGGTAAACTAGAAATGACATCTACCTTTGCTGGGTCAACTGAAATACCAGTATTAGAAACAACGTGTCCTAGAACAATACCTTGTTTGACCATAAAATGACACTTTTCAAAATTCAAAACAAGGTTTGAACTAACACACCTGTCTAATACTCTAGATAAACTATCCAAGCAAAGGCTAAAGGAATCACCGTATACGCTAAAATCCTCCATGAAAACTTCCATACAGCTCTCAATAAGATCAGAGAAAAGACTCATCATGCACCTTTGGAAAGTAGCTGGTGCATTGCATAAGCCAAAAGGCATCCTCTTGTAAGCATATGTTCCAAAGCGACATGTAAAAGTAGTCTTTTCCTGATCTTCAGGAGCTATATGGATCTGGAAATAGCCTGTGTAACCATCTAAAAAGCAGTAATGTGATTTACCTGACAGGCGATCCAGCATTTGATCAATGAATGGCAGGGGGTAGTGATCCTTACGAGTAGCCTGGTTGAGGCGCCTGTAATTAATGCAAACCCTCCAGGAACTCTGCACTCTAGTTGCTATGAGCTCTCCTTGCTCATTCTTCACTGTAGTGACTCTAGACTTTTTGGGCACCACTTGTACTGGGCTGATCCATTCGCTATCTGAGATTGGATAGATGATATCAGCTTCAAGCAGTCTGGTCACTTCCTTCTTGACAACCTCCAAGATGGTGGGGTTCAGCCGCCTCTGAGGTTGACGGACAGGTCTTGCACCCTCTTCTAAAAATATCTTGTGCTCACAAACTTGAAATTTGAGATTTGAAAATTTTTAAATTTGAATTTTGAAATTTGATTTTTGAAATAAGATAAGATAAGATAAAAATTTTAAAATAAAAATCTGAAATTTTTTTATGCAAATTTCGAAAATTCAATTAAAGTAAAGAGAAAAAATATTTTTGAATTTAATGAGGAAAGAGAAAAACAATAAAATGACACCAAACTTAAAATTTTTAGATCAAAACGAAGAAAACAACTAGGAACAACTTGAAGGTCAAGATGAACACCAAGAACAAATTTTTTAAAAAATTTTTAATAACTAAATAAAAACCAATAACCTCTTAATTTATGAAAAAGTAAAAATTAAAAACAAAAATAAAAATAAATAATCAGGTAAAAGAAAATATTTATGATAACCAATAATAAGGCACACATTTGCAATTCCCCGGCAACGGCGCCATTTTGAAGAACTGAAGATTGATGGTTTAGAAGTTATAGTAAACTCTCGTTGCAAGTATAGTTACTAAACCAAGCAATCAACCTTTCTTACAAAAGTTTTGGTTGTCACAAGTAACAAACCCCTTTTTAAATTGATAACCGAGTATTTAAACCTCGGGTCGTCTTCTCAAGGAATTGCAGGGAGGTGTTCTTATTATTGGTTATGAGTTTGTAAATTGGGGGTTTTTAATGTATAAGATAAAAAGCGAGAATAGTAAATGGCAAGAAAGTAAATTGTATCAAATTAAATAGATAATAAAACTCTTGGAAAGGTATGAAAACTGGAAGTCCTATCCTGGTTATCCTTATCAATTGTAATGAGAATTGGATTTTTCTCCCACTTTGTTAACCTCTAATTATGAAGGCAAGTTAAGTGGATGAATTAATTCTGATTTCTCAAGTCCTAGTCATTCCTTGGGAAAAGTTAGAGTTAGTGGAACTCGAATTAATTCTTGAAGAATTTTCAATTTTCAATTAACAATGAGTTTGATAACTCAAGAGTCTCCAATGACTCAACCAAAGCCAAAAGGGAAAAATCCAAATTATTTATATAATAAATAAAAGAAAGCAATCATAATTCTGAAATACCTCAATTAGCACTAATAAAGATATCAAATGTAACATGGAAGAGTTCATAAATTAAATTAGGAAAATAAATAAAAGGAACATTAAACTTGTGATGAAGAAGAAATAATCCTAAATTCTAAAACTAAATCCTAAGAGAGAGGAGAGAACCTCTCTCTCAAAAAACTACATCTACCCCTAAAATTGTGAATGTGAAAGCTTGTTTATGAATGGATGCATTTCCCCACTTTATAGCCTCTAATCTGTGTGTTCTGGGCTGAAAACTGGGTCAAAAGCAGCCCAGAAATCGCTCCCTGTGATTTCTGTTACGTTCAGGTTGCGGGCAAGTGACGCGGAGGCGTCGTCCACGCGTCCGCACGGATTGAAGTTCGCAGATGCGACGCGGGCGCGTCATTCACGCGTTCGCGTCGCCTAACTTCAGGGAAGCTATGACAAATTATATATCAAATCGAAGCCCCGGACGTTAGCTTTCCAACGCAACTAGAACCGCGTCGTTTGGACCTCTGTAGCTAAAGTTATAGCCGTTTGAGTGTGAAGAGGTCAGGCTGGACAGCTTAGCAGTTTCTCCAACTTCTTGTATTCCTTCCACTTTTGCATGCTTCCTTTCTATCCTCTGAGCCATTCCTGCCCTGTAATCTCTGAAATCACTTAACACACATATCAAGGCATCTAATGGTGATAAGAGAGGATTAATATTAGCAATATAAAGGCCAAAGAAGCATGTTTTCAATCATTCCACAAAATCAGGAAGGAAGACATAAAGCATGCGATTAGTATGAATAAATGGGTAAAGAGTTGATAAAAACCACTCAATTGAGCACAAGATAAACCATGAAATAGTGGTTTATCAACCTCCCCACACTTAAACATTAGCATGTCCTCATGCTAAGCTCAAGAGAAGCTATAAAGGTGAAGAGGAGTAGTAGAATGTATGAAATGCAACCTATCTATATGAATGCAACTACATGCAAAATGATTCTACCTACTTGGTTAAAAATAAATAAGTTCTCCAAGACAAACATGAATCAGATTTCACTAATTCAAATTATACAATAAAAGACAAGTAAACTTGTAAGAAGATAGCTCATGAAAGCAGGGAACATAGAATCAAGCACTGAACCCTTACTGGTAGTGTATATGCACTCCAATCTCTTAAGTGTATAGGGTAATTCACTCTACTTTTCTCTAGTCATGCTTTCTAAAACTTTGTTCTTCATCTAACCAATCAACAAATATTTAATGTTCCAATGCAAACATCATGAGGTCTTTTTAGGGTTGTAATGGGGCTGAGGTAAAGGTAAGGATGTATGTATGAGGCTAAGTGAGCTAACAAAGTGAATCCTTGATTAGTCTAAGATCTCACCTAACATATACATACTTTATATAATTTAAAAATACTTTGCCTAGCTACCCAAATTTTTTCCACTTTTGCATTACATGCTCATGCATCAAACTTTTCTTTAATTTTATCACATATGCATTGATTTTTTTTCATTAATTTAACATTGAGGTAATTTTGTCCCCTTATTTAATTTGTTCTTTTCCTTTTCTTTTTCTCTTTTTCTCTTGTTTTTTTAAATAGAAAAATAAACATAACTTATCAATGCACACGGATTTTTAATTTTTCTAGTCTCACATGAGTAGGTACCCAAATTCCAAATATTTTATCAAATTAAAAATATAACACATTCCCTTATTAACCCATGTTCCCACAGTTTCCCCACACTTAATTAACACACTATCTTAAGCTAACCAAAAATTCAATTGGGATAATTAATTTATTTTCCGCTTAAGGCTAGTGATGTGGTAAAATATAGAACAAATAGGGATTAAAAAGCTTAAGGTGGCTAACAAGGGTGATGTAAAGGGTAGGCTTATTTGGGATAAGTGAACTAAAATCAAATAATGGCCTCAATCATATGCAAACATGTAAATACACTAAATATTGGACACACAAGAATAAAATATTTATGGTTAAATCATGTAACCATAAGCTCAAATCTCACAGGTTGTGTGTTCTTTAGCTATAATTCATGTTCCAAATACAACTTCCAAACAAGTTTTAACATAAAATTTTTTTTTCCAATTTAAATTAGTGAAATTTTTCAAAAATAGAGTTACTTTAACCAAGTAGTAACTAAATGCACAAAATCAAATAAACATGCAATCAAATATGCAGATGTAACAATGAACAAATAAAGAAAATAAGATTATTGGTGTTGAAAAGAAAGTAACTAACCCATGGAGATCGGTATCGACCTCCCCACACTTAAAGATTGCACCGTCCTCGGTGCATGCTAAGATGTGCAAGTGGACGGGGGTTGTGGTTCCTCAGCTGGGGCTCTTTTTGGTCCTCTCCTTGCCGGTGGTTTGGGAGTAGCTTTCTCTTTACCTTTCTTGGTGGCCATCATGAAAAGGGAAGAAGAAAGTAACTTAAATTCAAAGGGATAGAGCAAGGAAGAGAATAAGAGAGGTGGTAATTAATGCACATTAAAAGATAAATGATGTTAACACATGGTCATGACTACATGTGAAAAATCATAAACGGGAATATAGCAGTGCATATGAAGACAATTAAATGCAAGGTGTTTATTGGCATGCAGGCAAAGGCATGAGTAGCATAGATCAAGCATTTAATGTCCAATTTAAATTACCAAGTCTTTCATACTAACAACCTATTTGTAAGAACAATTATATTAAATTAATAAAATATAAAAAAAGGGAATTTGTGAAAAACAGGCATCAGAATAGTAGAATGGAATAAACTAGAAAAATGCATAATGCCATATGAACTTTTTCACAAACACATAGCATGCATGGTAAATAAGCTATTGAAAGTATTAAATTGAATATGCAAGCAACCCTTTAAAAAGTATAATTGTCAAACAAATCTTGAATAATCCACAAAAATATAAAAAATAATGACCCAAATAAATTTCGAACACCAATGAAAATAATGCAATGAATGAAAGTATGCAAATAAATTAAATGAAATAGAATGGAAGTGAAGAGGGATGAAGAAGAAGAAAGTAAAAAAAGGACGAAGAAAGAATAAGAAAAGATAGAAAAATTAGGATTAGAGAAGAAAAGATAAGAAAATTGGCTGATCTGGATATTCTGTGCGCCGCTTGTGACGCGGACGCGTCGGTGACGTGGTCGCGCGGATAGCGCTTCTATGAAATGACGCGGACGCGTCATCCACACGGTCGCGTGAATAAATCTGTGCCATTAGCGCGAGGGCAGCCGCGCGGTCGTGTAACTTTCTGTTTGAAGCTCATATTGCCAAAGTTTAGGGTGATGCGGTCGCGTGGGGGATGCGATCGTGTGGTTGACCAATATTGGGATATGACGCGGACACGTGGGGCACGCGTTTGCATGGTAAGGTCTGTGCGTCTAGCGCCAGTCCAGCATCACTCCAGCTCATCTTTCGGCCATGCACCCTTCTCACGTCGATTTCCAGGGCACGCGGCCGCGTGAGTGACGCGGTCGCGTGGGAGGCCAATGTTCCCTCATGACGTGGTCGCGTGGGGCGATTTGTGCCATGGGCACGCCTCCAGCCACGCTTTCGCGTGACTTTCTGTTCATTTTCTTTTCTTCCCATTGCACTGGTGACGCGGACGCGTCATCGACGCTGCCGCGTCGCGTGCGTGCTTTTTTTTATAATCTGAAAAAAATGTAGAATGCAGTGTTAATATGAATGTGATACAAAACTCCAGGTTCAATATAATAAAATAAAATAAAATTCGACAACAAATAAAACTAAATAAAAATGAAAAAGGAACGATCATACCATGGTGGGTTGTCTCCCACCTAGCACTTTTAGTTAGAGTCCTTAAGTTAGACATTTGGTGAGCCCCCTGTTATGGTGGCTTATGCTTGTATTCATCCAGGAATATCCACCAATGTTTGTGATTCCAATGGCCTCCGGGGTCCCAAACTAGGCGCAGAAAGCCTTCAAGTAAGTTAAAGCAAGTGACAAGGCCCCAAGAGTGTTGACTGTTGGAATGAATTCCGGGGTCCCAAACCTTGCTTTTGCACCCATCTTCAAGTTGATTATAATGATTCCATCCGGGTGGTTCAGCTTTAGAATTCTCACTGAAGCGCCCAAACAACTTCCTAGACCCATTCAATTGAGCTTTACACCAACCTTTGCGTTTAAACTTAAAGCTTCCAACCATAATGAACCTTGCAGGACAGTTCTTACCACTGACCATCTTCCTCTTACTCTTAATGCCACAAAGAGTTCTAAGTTGACCATCCGTCTCCAGTAGCCCATATTCAAGTGGAATTAGAAAGCTAAGGGATATGAATTTTACCCACTTGAATGTTGTGAAGGATAATGGCAACTTAGGGGGAGGGGTCTCCAATAACTTTGGCAAGGTGATTTCAAGCTCCACTCCCTTGTGCTCTTTGACAACTTCCACCTCTTTGCAAGCTTCTTCAATTTCAACCTCTTCCTCTTGGTATCTTTCTTCCAATTCAATCTCTTCTTCATCACTTACCAAGGGCATGGGAGGCTGTGGTTTTTCTTCTTTACTCTCCATCTCTTGATCAACCTCTTCCAAGTCTTCAACTATGATATGACCTGGAGGTTGTACACCCTCCTTAACATCAAATGCAACCGTCTTGGAAGGAGGTTCTATGTCTTGACTTTCCCATGGAGGTTTAGCATCTCCCAAGTCTTCAACCACTCCTTCCTCTTTAATAATTACAGCTTCCTCCACTTGTTTCAGTACAAAGTCATGCTCCGTACTGTCCATTGATGCACGAAAAACTTGTCTCGCAACAAATTTCCCTTCGACAAGTGTACCGAATTGTCGTCAAGTAATAACTCACAATAGAGTGAGGTCGAATCCCACAGAGATTAACGGATTAAGCAATCAATGGTTAATTGATTATCCTAGTTAGACGAATCATTAAAGAGTGATAAGCAACAAGGAATTGTAAATTGACAGAAAAGTAAAGAAAGCAATAAAGTGCAGAAAAGTAAAATGGCAGGAAAAGTAAATGTAAGAACTAAAAATAAAATGAACATTGGGATCAAGAGATATTGCAATCCTCCGGATCAAGTTCATTCTCATCTCTTCCTCAATCAATGCATTCATTGATCTCCTTGGCAATCTTAAGTGATCGAATTACAATTCCTTGTAATTCGATCTCTCAAATCTTGATCAATAGCCAATTCCTTGGTCAATTGCTCATGAGAAGAGATGAAGTATGGTCACTGATTATACCACATACATTTCCCAAATCAAGTGTTGGAAGGATTATAGTCACATATCCATCCACCCCCAATTTGGTCCAGTATGAGAAAGCATTTCTAGCATGATCTCTTCATTCCTCTTTCAAGGTTCAGAAGAAATCCAAGTATGAATAGTTTCTTTTCCAAGATAACTACCCAATTGGATGAAGATCGAAAGCTCTCTAGTAAAATCAAGAGGAAAGAAAGAAGAAGAAGAATAAGAACTACACTTAATCCATTGAATCACAATAGAGCTCTCTAACCCAATGTAAAGAGTTAGTTGATCATTGCTCTACAAAAAAAAAAAAAAAAGAAAATGCAGAAAAATAAAGATGAAGATAAAAACTGAAAATAAAACTTCAAAATTCATAAATGAAAAGTACAAAGAAAGAAAAGGAAAAGTGTGTGAGGGGAGGGAGTCCGAAGACCCCTCTTCAATCCCCTAATTCCCGTATTTCCAGCCTCTCTAAGATATTTTCAATATAAAGACTAAGGCCTTTATATAGGCTCTCCTAAATTACAAAATGAAATTAAAAGTAAATTACAATTAAATGAAAATTCCTATTCTAGATGCTTCTTGTGGTCTTGATTGGTTGACAATTGTGGGCTTGCTTGCTTGAGCTTTGAAGTGGACTTGAGAGAGAAGTGAGTCAAGTTGAGGTCCAGGTGCTAAAGTTAGTGCTAAAGTTAGCCACACTAACGCTACAAGTGTGGCGTTAGTGCTAAAGTTATTGTGGCTAACGTTGCACTTGCTGCCCAGTTGGTGTTTTTGGGGCTTAAAAGATGCCTCTTGTTTGTGCTCCAATTTCATGCCCACTATAGAGTATTAAATATCGTCGGAAAGCTCTGAATGTCAGCTTTCTAACGCAACTGAAATCATCTCAATTGGACCTCTGTAGCTCAAGTTATGCTCCTTTGAAGTGAACATGGTCGCTGGCATAGTTGCTAGCGTTAATGAAAAACTTGAGTGCCAATAACGCTAGCGATCAGGGCTTCATTATTGCCAGTTTCTGAAGCTCAAACTTAGTGTCCACCCCATACTATTATATATTTTTGCAAATCCATGGATGTCTACTTTCCAATGCCTTTGGAAGCGCATCATTTGGAGCTCTACAACTCGAGTTACACTTCTTGGAAGGTGAAGAGGTCAGCTGGCCTTAATACAGGTTGATACCATGTTCATCATTGCACTTTCGGAGCAGGTTTTCTCCCTCAAATTTAGTGTCAACCATGTAGTGCCATATATGCTTGGAAAGCTCTAGAATCCTACTTTCCAATGCCACTGGAATCACCTCATTTGGAGTTTTGTGGCTCAAGTTATTCTTGTTTGAAGAAGGCATGGTCAGGCTGCCAGGTGGGACTTTTGCCCACGTTAACTACCACGTTAAC
This sequence comes from Arachis ipaensis, assembly GCF_059453495.1. Lineage (NCBI taxonomy): Eukaryota > Viridiplantae > Streptophyta > Magnoliopsida > Fabales > Fabaceae > Arachis > Arachis ipaensis. The sequence continues at coordinate 82,511,309 of NC_142437.1, read as the reverse complement.
TAAGTTAACGTGGGAGTTAACGTGGCTCATAGTGGCTTGTGTGGCTCATTCCAACGTTAGTGACAATGTTGGGTGTCACTAACGTTGGCGATCACCTCCCTTCTTCACGTTAGCTTCCACGTTAACTAAGTTAACGTGGGAGTTAACGTGGCTTATTGGGGCTTGTGTGGGTTCCTTCCAACGTTAGTGACAATGTTTGGTGTCACTAACGTTGTCGACCACCTTGTTTATTCACGTTAGCTTCCACGTTAACTAGGTTAACGTGGGAGTTAACGTGGCTTATTGTGACTTAGTCAACGTTAGTGATAAAGTTGAATATCACTAACGTTGGCTTCCCCTTTACTTCTTAACGTTAGAGGCCACGTTAACTAAGTTAACGTGGCAACTGACGTGGCCACTTATAAGCTTGGTCTAACGTTAGTGATAATGTTAAGTGTCACTAACGTTGGCTCCATTTCTTTTCTTCAAAGTTAATGCCACTAACTTTTCTCACTAACGTTGTGGCTTTCCTTCCCTCCACGTTAGTGCCCACGTTAGTGTAACTAACGTAGCCACTAACGTGGCTCTTCTCTTCTTCTTTTGGCCTGAAATCAATCAAACAAAGTGCATCAAAGTCTTGCTCTTAATCATGGGATCATGCATCATCCAATTTATCATATAATTCATGCAAAATTCTCATGAAATCATGTAAAGTGCACAATGTATGCTTGAATCAAGATGTAAGTGAATATCTACCCAAAACTAGCTTATTTCCTAAGAAAATGTATGAAACTACCTTAAAAACAGTAAAAAAAAGGTCAGTGAAACTGGCCAAAATGCCCTGGCATCACAACACCAAACTTAAAGCTTGCTTGTCCCTAAGCAAGTACTGGAACAAGAGAATGATGAATGGAATGCCAAGAGAAATGAGTCATTCTTGTGGAAGTCATGTCCCTGGTTTTATGGTGGTTTCATGCATAGCAACTTAGGTTCATTCCTGGCTTTCAGACCTTTATCATGTCTTAGAATACTCACTGTGATTACATCCCATGAGACTTTTATTCATTGATCCTTTTGTTGTCATTTCAGGGCTTATTTTTGTTCTTAAGCTAAGTGCTCTGTAAGGGGGCAACTCTTTAAAATAAGCTTTCAGCCAACACTCCCGAACCAGTTGGTTCAAGGTGCTAGGTGTTGAAGCACCCCCTAAGGACTTACTTGCTCAAGTCTCTCCCCCATACATACACACCATAGGCACATAGTTTATTTATTTTCTTTTCTTGAGGCCTTGGTGTCCAGCACCTCTTTGGGTTACTAAATGTTCTGTAGTGAGGGTTACTCTTGATAGTGGACTTTCAGCTGATAATCCCGAGTTAGTTAACCCAAGTTACCAAGTGATAAGGCACCCCTAAGAGCTTATTCATCCAAGTAGATCCCTCACACAGGAGCACCACAGACACATGCCTCAAGATTAAAACCATTGGTGCCTAGCCTTATTGCTTACTCTTTTTTTTTCTTTTATTTTTCAACCTTTATTGTTCTTTCCCTTTTTCTTATTAGGATCTTATTATTTAGCTAGTCTCATGGGGTGTGTTCAAAGCATATGATTCAGGACAGATAGTTGTCTTCCCACCTTGTGGTTGAACTAACTTAGCTAACTTATGACCACACCACAAACTCAGGAACTTACTTCATAGTATGAACACTACTCTCGTCTTTTATAAAACACTCATTCTCTTTTCATTTGATTCAAAAGGGACAAGCATACTAGTAAGCAAAGTAAGGATGAAGTAATGACATTCAGACTAGAAAACACAGCCTTAATCAATAAAAAGTTTAAAAGACAGAATTGACATGCTTATTCACAAGGAGAAAGCACACATACATACAAAGAACATAGAAGACAATCATGCAAATTAAAGTGCTGAAAATAAGTAAGAAGAGAAAGGAACTTTACCACCTTGTATTTTATCTTCATTATTGTTGCCCTTTTCCTCCTATTCTTCCCCTTCCCACACCAGACATAGAATGATTGCTTATACTCAAGCAACAATTAAAACAGTGGTGACGGGGTTTATGATGGATCATGAATGTCTTAAAATAAAGTGTGAGTATGCATGTGTTTCAGCAAGCAAGATTATGGATCACAACAAAAGCACAAGAAGTAAAACAGAGACAATGTGATTGCATTAATAAGTGGTGTTGGCATGGTACTTTGCATGAAAGTTAAGTGGCAACACCAAACTTAGTGTGCCACTGTCAATTTAGAATGTTGCAAGTACCCAGTGAAGATTGAAAATCAAATTGTTGCATGGCAACACCAAACTTAGAGTGCAATCATATGCCAAATTATTGAAAGTAAACTAAGCAAAGCAAGAAAATGTTACCTACGGTTGAGTTGCCTCCCAACAAGCGCTCTTTTAATGTCATTAGCTTGACATGTTGTTCACGACTTTCTTCCTCTTCTTCCAGTTTGTTAAGAGGAATGACCTCAAGAGGAAAGAGGAGCCAGTTAATGCCCCTTGTTTTGAGTGCCTCTCCCTAGCAAGCCTTCTTCTGTTGTTAGCTTGAGTAAACTTGCTTGTTGGGGTAGGGGTGGGATGGCTTTTGGTTGACCTTTTCTTCTTCATGAATATTGTCCTTCTTTTCTTGGTCACCATCCTTTTGTTAGTGTTCATGTTGATTACCTTTACCACCTTGATTTCAGGATTTTGGTATTGTATGATGGGTGGAGCATCCTCTTTATCAAGATCTTCTTGAATTGGTGGTTCAATGAACTCACCCTCTATGCAACTCTCTGTTTCGTTGGAGTGTGGGTTCCCTTGATTGACTTCCTCCCTTTCTTCTACATGATGTTGCATTGTGTCTTTTGGGAGTGAGTTTGCATGATCCTTTGTCACCACTAGTAGTCTCTGTGGGTATTGAGTCTTGGGCTTATATACTCTCACATCCTCCTCCTTCTTCATAGAAATCTCACTTGGTATAGGTTACTCTTTTTCTTGTTCTTCTGATTCCTCCCTTGTTTTTGACCTTTGAATGAATTTCTCTATTTCTGAAGAGAGTGAAGTGGACTCTCTTTGTGATCTCAGCTCTTCAATGAATTGTTCTTCAGAATAGAGTTGTGCATTCTGTCTCAATTTTTCTTCATGGTCTCTTTCTGCTATTTTTTCCTCTTCGATTGTCTTCATTATTTCTTCAAGGAGGAGTTCTATCCTAGCAAGTCTATCTAAAAGTGGTTGGGTAGGTTGTAATGGTTGGGCGGGGTTGGTTTGTGAATGGAATTGGTTGTTTTGTGGTTGTGTGTTCTGAAAGTGGTATGACTCTTGTGGGTAGTGGATTGAGTTTTGTGGATGGTGAAATGAATTGTATGGATTTGGGATAGACTTTTGTGCTGAGGCATACTCAAATGATGAAGAATTTAGGCATATAAAACTTGGAGGTGAGGTTGTATAATTGAGAGGTGATGGCTCTTGATGAATGGGGTATGAATGAGTGAAATCTCTTTGATTATGATCTTCCCAGCCACAACTTGAGTAGTGATCAATTTCACCAAAATATGGACCATTTTGTGGCTCTGGAAAGTACCCCATTTCATGTTCTTGATACTCCCACCCACCATGAGCATAGTAAAGTGAATGATTATGTGGTGGTGGAGAGTTTTCCATGAAATTTGATTGACTAAAATATGATGGATGCTCCTTTCTTTCCTGCAGAAAGCTCTGTCTCAAACAATAATCACCAAAAGAAATTGGAATCTCCATTGTCATAGATGATGAAATTTCCAGTGAGGCAATATCACAAACAGTTAGTTAGCAAAAGAAAATAAAGAAACAAAAGAAAACAAAGACAAAAGAAAAGTGTCTAATCTAGTAAATCAATCAACCGGTAGTTTGTTAATCACGATTAATCCCCGGCAACGGCGCCATAAACTTGATGCACGAAAAACTTGTCTCGCAATAAATTTCCCTTCGACAAGTGTACCGAATTGTCGTCAAGTAATAACTCACAATAGAGTGAGGTCGAATCCCACAGAGATTAACGGATTAAGCAATCAATGGTTAATTGATTATCCTAGTTAGACGAATCATTAAAGAGTGATAAGCAACAAGGAATTGTAAATTGACAGAAAATTAAAGAAAGCAATAAAGTGCAGAAAAGTAAAATGGCAGGAAAAGTAAATGTAAGAACTAAAAATAAAATGAACATTGGGATCAAGAGATATTGCAATCCTCTGGATCAAGTTCATTCTCATCTCTTCCTCAATCAATGCATTCATTGATCTCCTTGGCAATCTTAAGTGATCGAATTACAATTCTTGTAATTCGATCTCTCAAATCTTGATCAATAGCCAATTCCTTGGTCAATTGCTCATGAGAAAAGATGAAGTATGGTCACTGATTATACCACATGCATTTCCCAAATCAAGTGTTGGAAGGATTATAGTCACATATCCATCCACCCCCAATTTGGTCCAGCATGAGAAAGCATTTCTAGCATGATCTCTTCATTCCTCTTTCAAGGTTCAGAAGAGATCCAAGTATGAATAGTTTCTTTTCCAAGATAACTACCCAATTGGATGAAGATCGAAAGCTCTCTAGTAAAATCAAGAGAAAAGAAAGAAGAAGAAGAATAAGAACTACACTTAATCCATTGAATCACAATAGAGCTTTCTAACCCAATGTAAAGAGTTAGTTGATCATTGCTCTACAAAAATAAAAAAAAAAAAGAAAGTGCAGAAAAGTAAAGATGAAGATAAAAACTAAAAATAAAACTTCAAAATTCATAAATGAAAAGTACAAAGAAAGAAAAGGAAAAGTGTGTGAGGGGAGGGAGTCCGAAGACCCCTCTTCAATCCCCTAATTCCTGTATTTCCAGCCTCTCCAAGATATTTTCAATGTAAAGACTAAGGCCTTTATATAGGCTCTCCTAAATTACAAAATGAAATTAAAAGCAAATTACAATTAAATGAAAATTCCTATTCTATATGCTTCTTGTGGTCTTGATTGGTTGACAATTGTGGGCTTGCTTGCTTGAGCTTTGAAGTGGACTTGAGAGAGAAGTGAGTCAAGTTGAGGTACAGGTGCTAAAGTTAGTGCTAAACTTAGCCACACTAACGCTACAAGTGTGGCGTTAGTGCTAAAGTTATTGTAGCTAACGTTGCACTTGCTGCCCAGTTGGTGTTTTTGGGGCTTAAAAGATGCCTCTTGTTTGTGCTCCAATTTCATGTTCACTATAGAGTATTATATATCGTTGGAAAGCTCTGAATGTCAGCTTTCTAACGCAACTGGAATCACCTCAATTTGACCTTTGTAGCTCAAGTTATGCTCCTTTGAAGTGGACATGGTAGCTGGCATAGTTGCTAGCGTTAATGAAAAACTTGAGTGCCAATAACGCTAGCAATCAGGGCTTCATTATTGCCAGTTTCTGAAGCTCAAACTTAGTGTCCACCCCATACTATTATATATTTTTGCAAATCCCTGGATGTCTACTTTCCAATGCCTTTGGAAGCGCATCATTTGGAGCTCTACAACTCGAGTTACACTTCTTGGAAGGTGAAGAGGTCAGCTGGCCTTAATACAGGTTGATACCATGTTCATCATTGCACTTTCGGGGCAGGTTTTCTCCCTCAAATTTAGTGTCAACCATGTAGTGCTATATATGCTTGGAAAGCTCTAGAATCCTACTTTCCAATGCCACTGGAATCACCTCATTTGGAGTTTTGTGGCTTAAGTTATTCTTGTTTGAAGAAGGCATGGTCAGGCTGCCAGGTGGAACTTTTGCCCACGTTAACTACCACGTTAACTAAGTTAACTAAGTTAACGTGGGAGTTAACGTGGCTCATAGTGGCTTGTGTGGCTCATTCCAACGTTAGTGACAATGTTGGGTGTCACTAACGTTGGCGATCACCTCCCTTCTTCACGTTAGCTTCCACGTTAACTAAGTTAACGTGGGAGTTAACGTGGCTTATTGGGGCTTGTGTGGGTTCCTTCCAGCGTTAGTGACAATGTTTGGTGTCACTAACATTGTCGACCACCTTGTTTCTTCACGTTAGCTTCCACGTTAACTAGGTTAACGTGGGAGTTAATGTGGCTTATTGTGACTTGGCCAACGTTAGTGATAAAGTTGAATGTCACTAACGTTGGCTTCCCCTTTACTTCTTAACGTTAGAGGCCACGTTAACTAAGTTAACGTGGCAACTAACGTGGCCACTTATGAGCTTGGTCCAACGTTAGTGATAATGTTAAGTGTCACTAACGTTGGCTCCATTTCCTTTCTTCAAAGTTAATGCCACTAACTTTTCTCACTAACGTTGTGGCTTTCCTTCCCTCCACGTTAGTGCAAAGGTTAGTGTAACTAACGTAGCTACTAACGTGGCTCTTCTCTTCTTCTTTTGGCCTGAAATCGATCAAACAAAGTGCATCAAAGTCTTGCTCTTAATCATGGGATCATGCATCATCCAATTTATCATATAATTCATGCAAAATTCTCATGAAATCATTTAAAGTGCACAATGTATGCTTGAATCAAGATGTAAGTGAATATCTACCCAAAACTAGCTTATTTCTTAAGAAAATGCATGAAACTACCTTAAAAACAGTAAAGAAAAGGTCAGTGAAACTGGCCAAAATGCCCTGGCATCATTAGTATGAATAAATCGGTAAAGAGTTGATAAAAACCACTCAATTGAGAACAAGATAAACCATCAAATAGTGATTTATCAGGCTTTAACTCCAATTTCTGCTCATGGCTAGGTACTTGATCATCTGGAGCTAGTGATGATGGCAAAGTGTCCTCATTGTGTTCAGGGGGTTTCCCCGCACTTGTATCTTGCTCCATGTGCATCTTCTCTACTTTTTCTCGGTGGACCTCAGCCACAGTCCCATCAATGATGTCGAACTGGAAGATGGAATGATCTTCCGGAGGGTGCTTTATGGCTTCATTCAGATTGAAGCTCACGGCTCGGCCGTCTATCTCAAAAGACTAAGTCCCTGAGAAGGCATCCAACTTGAACTTTGAAGTCTTCAGGAATGGTCTTCCAAGCAGGATGGATGACGGTCTTCCTGAGTCATTAGAGGGCATTTCCAAGATATAGAAGTCAATGGGAAATGTGAGCCCCTTAATGCTCACCAGCACGTCCTCAGCAATTCCAACGACTGTAATAATGCTTTTATCTGCTAACACAAAATGAGCTACCGACCTTTTTAAGGGAGGGAGCCTCAAAGCATCAAATATAGACAAAGGCATAACACTCATGCACGCTCCTAAATCACACATTAAGTCAGAAAATATTACACCCCCAATGGTACAGTTAACCATGCATGGACCTGGGTCACTACATTTTTCAGGTATATCCCCCATTAAAGCAGATATGGAACTACTTAAAGGAATAGTTTTTAATTCATTAATCTTATCCTTATGCATGCATAAATACTTTAGAAACTTTGCATATTTAGGTACTTGTTGAATAACATCAAAAAGGGGAACAGTTACCTCAACCTTTTTGAAGATTTCTACCATTTTGGGATCAAGTTCCATCTGCTTTCTGGGCTTCCTTGCAAGGTGCAAAAATGGGATAGGGATGGCGTTTCCTATAGCTTCTGCGTCCCTTGGTGCTCCATTCCTGGGGTGAGCTTCTTCTTCTCCAACCAAGTTTTGTATTACATTTTCTTCTTCAGCATCCTTTACCTCCACAGTACCTTCAACTGGCGTGTCTTCTTTTAAGCTTGGCTTCTCATGATTCCTCTCTAGTAGTTTAGTCCCGGACCTCAAAGTGATTGCGTTGATTCCACCTTTGGGGTTGGGTAGAGGCTGAGAAGAAATTCCACTGGAGCTTGCAGGTTGAGTGTTAGAGATACTCGATGATCCCATCTGGGAGACGAGAGCTTGTATAGCAGAAGTTAGACCAGTAAGTGTGCTTTCAATGGTCTTCTATCCTTGCGCAAGGGAGTGAAGCAACTCGTCCTTAGAAGAAGAGGGATAAGTGATTTGAGGGGCTTGCTGTTGGTTGTTCTGAGGTGCTTGGGACTGCCTTAGGTGAGGCGCTCTGTAAGGCTGGTTCTGGTTCTGCTGTCTGTTGCTGTTGTTGTTCCACCTCTGATTTCCATTGTTGTCTCTGCCTCCTCTGTTGTCCCTCCAGCCTTGGTTGGAATTATCCCTCCATCCCTGGTTGGAGTTGTCTTGCCAACCGTGATTGTAGTTTCCACCTTGGTTGTAATTGCCGCCTTGTTGATTGTATCCTTGATTCGGGCGGTCATAGAAATTATGAGTAGCTGCCAAGGTGTTGTCTTCTTGTTGGAGCTGCGGACACTCATCAGTGTAATGAGTATAATCAGCACATATTCTACATACTCTTTGAGGAACCAACTGTTGACTTTGTTGTGATGGGGGAGGCTGAGGTTGTTGTTGATTCAACTGTATCTCCTTCAGTAGGTTGGTCATCTCACATATAGCCTGTGTGAAAGCAGTAGTGTCACTGCTAGAGGAAACCTCTGCAACAGCTTTGGGATGGTGGTTCCTGTGTCTAGCATTCCGAGTGGACTCAGCTAGATCGGCAATCAGCTGTCACACTTCTGTTGCTGTCTTGTACTTCTTCAGAGAGCCATTACTTGCAGCATCTAGTGTGGTCTTGTTCTGAGGCTTCATGCCTTGTGTGAAGTAGCTGATCAACACCATCTCATCAATCTTGTGCTGGGGACATGAATCTAAGAGGTTCCTGAAGCGTTCCCAGTACTCATAAAGGGTTTCTGACTCTCCTTGGATAATGCAGGAGATCTCTTTTCTCAGTCTGTCTGTAACTTCAACCGAAAAGTATTTGTCCAAGAACTCTCTCCTGAGCGTATCCCAGTTAGTAACCACTACCTCAGGTTGAGTGTAGTACCACTCCCTCGCCTTTCCCTCAAGAGAAAATGGGAAGGCGATCAGCAAAATAGTAGTCTCATCTACACCATGACGCCTAACAGTAGAACAGGCTGTCTGAAAATCCCTGAGGTGCTTTATAGGCTCCTGAGCAGGTAAATCATGAAACTTAGGTATCAAGTTGATTAGCGCAGTCTTCAGTTCAAAATCTGCAGCCAAATTTGGGTGACGCGCTTGATACGGTTGCAGGGTAAAGTCTAGAGCTCCAGCTTCCTGGAGAGTAATCCTCCTGGGCTCCGCCATATTACCTGCACGTAAATAAACTGAATCAGTAGTAGAGGAGCTTGTTTCTTCCTCAAATGGCGGTTCAGATTCGCCCTCAGATGAGATTGGTGAATTAATAGTAATCACTTCACCACCCTCAGAGAATAACTGACGCCGAGCTCGCCTAATACGTGAAAGAGTTCTTTCAATTTCAGGATCAAATGCGGCTAAGCTCGGATCAGGCAGTGAACGCGTCATTCAACGAAAGAAACATACAGCTCATGGTAATAAAATAAAATAAAAATATGCAAGTAAATAAAATTAAAAATATTTACACCAACTAACAATTTAGCACGCTATTGCAACTCCCCAGCAATGGCGCCAAAAATTGATGTGGTGGAAATTAGCCGATTAAGAAATTAATGTAAGAAATACATTGCAAGTACAGTTCTTAACCAGCAAAAATCCGCTTATCAATTTAGAAAGGTTGTCACAAATTTAGAATAAAAATACAGGGAGTATGAATCCCAGGTCGTCTCCCAACGAGTTGACAAGAGAGTGCTATTTTATTAGTCAGGGGTTTTTCGAGAATTTTTAAGAGTTGAAGAACAGAAAAATAAATGATTGAGAATTTATATAATCAAATAAAAGCCTTGACCGGGGGTGGATTAATTGGAAGTTCTATCCTTGTTGGATTTTCCCAAGTGTAGCACAAGAGGTTGTTGTGTTCACTTAGTTAACCCTTACTAAATAAAGGAAAGTCAAGTGATTGAGCTAACTCTTATTCGCAAGTCCTAATCCTCTCCCTTGGGAAGGATTAGCGTTAGTAAATAGAGAATTAGCCAACAACTTCCAATTTAACTAATCACTTGAGCATTCCAACTCAAGGGTCTCCTCTTAATCAACCCCAAGTCAAGTTGGGAGTCTACTCCAATGACATGAAAATTACTTGCATAGAATTAAAAAGGGAATAAAAGGAAGACATGATAAACAATAACTAAAAATCAATTAAAAGTGAAAATAATCCCTTCCATTAATAAATCCCAAAATGCAACATACTTATCAAAACAAGGTTAATGGGCAATAAAAGAGTAAAGGAATAGGAAAACAAACTAGAATAATGAAACTTCAACGGAGGTAGTGACTCTTCTCAATATCCAAAACAAAAGCATCAAAAGCATAAAAAACTAGAATTCCATGAATGTAAAGGAAACCTAGAGGAAGTAGTAATTTTTCTTTCTCCGATTCAAAAATTAAAAACTAAAAACTATCCTAATGAGAAAGTGTCTTGAGTCTCTGTCTGTCCCCTGGCTCTAGTCTGTGTTTCTGGGCTGAAAACTAGGTCCAAACTCGGCCCGAAATTGCCCCCAGCATTTTCTACGATTTCTGCAGGTCGCGCATGTCACGCGTACGCGTTGTTGGTCATCCTCGCGTGTCACGCGTACGCGTCAGGCACGCGCACGCATCGCTGTGCAAACTCGCTTTCATGGGTGCGCGTCAGGTACGCGCACACGTGAGCCATACGTGCGCGTCAATGCTCGCTGGTTATCTCCCTAGTTTCTTGTGTTCCTTCCATTTTTGCAAGCTTCCTCTCTATTCTCTAAGGCATTCTTGCCCTATAAAGCCTGAAAACACTTAACACACGGATCACGGCATCGAATGGTATAAAGGGGAATTAAAATACACAAATCAAAGGCTTAGGAAGCAAGTTTTCAATCATAGAACAAAACTAGGAAGGAATTGTAAAATCATGCAAATAGTATGAAAAAGTGTGTTAAGACTTGATAATCAAATCAGCACAAGATAAACCATAAAATAGTGGTTTATTAGTGCGCCAGTTCTTCAGGTCCGGGTTCACGCCTTGTGCATGCTTGTACGTCACCCAAGTGTTGGCGTAGAACTCCCTAACCATAAGCACGCCCACGTCAGTCATGGGGTTAGTTAGAAATTTTCAATCCCGTCTCAGAGTCTGGTATTGATTCTCTGGATACTCATCCTATTTCAGATTGAAGTGGACCTCGGGAATCACTTTCTTTTTTCTCACTATCTCATGGAAGTGATCCTTGTGGGTCTTGGAGAAGAACCGGGTGAAATCATAAGGACCGGAGGCAGTGACTTTCTCTTTCCTTTTTCTAGAAGAGGATTCACCAGTTTTAGGTGCCATATTAATAGTAAAAATGAATAAAAAGCTGGAGCGCCCAACACCAAACTTAAAAGTTTTGTTCGTCCTCGAGCAAAGTAAAAAATAGAAAGAAGAGATAGAAGAAAGTAATGTAATAATAGCAAATCAAAAAGACACATAGGGGAAGGAGGGAGGGGGCTCACAATTATGTGGCTTGAAAGAAGTGGGAAAGAGGCTAGTGTATGAAGAGGATGAAAGAGTAAGAAGAGAGAAAGTAATTGGAAGTGTGGTGAAAGTGAAAAGGAAGTGGCGCTAAACCCCCAACTAGCTACTGGCATTTAACGCTAGTTCCTGCTCCTCTTCTTAGCATTAAACGCCATCCCTGCTTGCTCCACTCTTGGTGCTAAGTTCCCAGCTTGGCGTTTAGCACCAGAACACCTCTTGCTCTAGGGTGTTCTGCTCTTCCTTCTGAGTTCTTCTGTCCTGTTCTAAGTACTGTGCATGATCACAAACAAGATTAAACCTAGAAAAACTTATGAAAAATCAATGAAAATAAAAATAAAAATCAAACTGAAATAAAACTGAAGGATACTCATGGTTGGGTTGCCTCCCAACAAGCGCTTCTTTACTGTCACTAGCTTGACGGTCAGCTCCTCTAAGGAGGAGGGTCATAGGGGCTCAGGTGTTCACCCCTCACTGTAAACTTCTTTCCTATGTTCTCATGAATCAAATCAACATGCTCAAAAGACAGGATCCTATTCACTGGATGGGGGTAGGATTGGATTTCTAGTGAACACCACTTTCATCCCAGGTTGGAAGTCTTCAGTAGGGATCTTCTTATTCCTCCAGTCCTTGGGTACCTTCTTCTTGGGACCTCCTCCCTCTTTGGTGGGCGATGAATGTCCAACACCAAACTTAGGTTTGATTTCAGGGGAAATTGTGTTTGTTCCCACCAAAGGAGGAGGCCTAAGCAATGAACTCTGCATGCAAGTGCTCCGGAGTGTGGTGAAGGTTTAAAAACCTTGAACACCAAATAGTCTTTCCACAGCCTCAGGACTAATTCACTTCTCTCAACATCAATTAAAGCTCTTCTAGTGGCCAGGAATGGTCTTCTTAATATTATGGAGTCATTTGCATCCTCTCTCATATCAAGTACTACAAAATTTGTAGGGAGGAAAAGCTGTCCAACTTTGATCAAGACATTTTTCACTTGCTCATATGCCTGCCTCAGAGATTTATCAGCCATCTCTAATGCTATCCTAGTAGGCTGTGCTTCTTGAATTTGCAGCTTTCGCATTACAGACAATGGCATCAAAATGATACATGAGCCAAAATCACAAAGAGCTTTGTCAAAAGTGATATTCCCAATAGTACAAGGAATCTAAAAGCTCCCCGGATCTGGCATCTTCTTTGGTAGCTTATTTTGAATGAGGGCACTACATTCCTTGGTCAACACCACTGTTTCATCTCTCTTTAAGGCTTTCTTCTCAAAGAGTAGGCCTTTCATGAGTGCCACATAGGGTGGCATTTTCTCCAAAATCTCAGCAAAAAGAATATTGATTTTGTAGCCTTTTAAAAATTTCCAAGAACTGAGAGAACTGCTCGTCCTTGGTCTCCTCTTGGAGCTTCTGAGGTTGTGGTGCTTCGAGCTCTTGAATAGGCGCCCTAGGTGGGGTGTGTGATAGTGTAGCTTTAGCTTGTTTTGGAGCTTCTTTCTCCTCTGACCCTTTAGCAACTTGCACCTCTTTTTTCAGTATGGATTCTTTATCTATTGTGAGGGCCTTACACTCTTCTCTTGAGTTAGTCACTATGTCACTGGGAAGAGTGTTGGGAGGTCTCTTAGGTATTCTCTTGCTCTAGTGACCCACTTGTACTTCCAAGTTTCGAATGGAAGCTCTAGTTTTCTACATAAAGTTATGAGTGCTCTTGAAAAGTTTTGCACCTAGAGAGGCCAAGTCAGAAGTATTCTAAGGTTGAGTGGAAGCTTGCTGTGGTTGAGAAGGTTGAAATTGACGGTTGTTGAAATTATTGAACTTGTTTTGATTGAGACCGCCCTGAGAGTTGTTATTGAAATTTCGCTAGGGCCTCTGGGTTGCTCTTTCCACCCAAAGTTAGGGTGATTCCTCCATCCTTGATTGAATGTATTCGAATAGGGATCATTATTAGGATTTCTGGAGGAATTTCCCATGTAATTAACTTACTTAGGAGTGGTTCGAGCATAATCAGAGTTCTCCCCTTGGTTGAAGCCTCCACTCATGTCATAGGATATATCTTGAGTCTTGACAGCTGAGAGCAAGGTCCTGAAAATTGGACCGAATCAGTCGGTTCAACTGGGTTAACCGGAAACTAGTCACTTGGCCAGTCCGGTTGACCTTTAGAACCGTTCTGCAAAAAACCAGTAAAAAAACCAGTTGAACCACTGGTTAACCGGTGAACCGGCCAGGTTTTTAATGGCACTAGTTTTTTACTTTTGGGCTGAAATGGCGTCATTTTGACGCGCAGAAAAAAAATGAAAATCATGACTAAACGTCTGAACCCAGTAACCCACCCCCAGCCCCTTTTGTTCAGTCCCTCACCTCACCACACTTCACCCTAATTTCCTCTTCCAATCTTCCTCTAACTTCAACGAAGAGCAGCTGCCACCCAGCCACCATCACCGCTATCCACTCCTCAGCCTCGGTCGATGGTGCTTCTCCCCTCCTCGGCGCTGCTCCTTGATAAACCCCGATTTTGTGATTTATCTTGTGCTTATTTTGGGGGATTTTGTCACTTTTTCTCACATTTATTCAATGAAATAGCATGCTTTTGTAATTTCCCCCTTTAATTTTGCTTAAGTGTAAAAACATGCTTTTTAGACCCTAAATTGGTGATTTTTATTTCACTTTAATTCCATTCGATGCCTTGATGTGTTTGGTGAGTGATTTCAGGTCCATAAGGCAAGTATTGGATGGAAGAAATGAAGAGAAAAGCATACACAAAGGGGAAATGCATGGAGAAACAAGGATTGGGATTTCACCAAAGGACGCGCGCGCGCACCAGGAACGCACGCACAGAAGTGATTTCACCAAAGGACGTGCACGCGCACATAACGCGTCCGCGTGGATTGAGAATTTGACATCGACGCGCACGCGCACATGGCGGCACGCGCACATGGCGGCACGCGCCGATATCCTCACGTGGCCCACTTGAAGGCAAAACACTGGGGGTGATTTTTGAGCTGCCCAGGCCCAATTCCAACTTGTTTCTGAGTGTATTTCATGCAGAATTGAAGTCCAAGCAAAGGGGGAGCAATTAGTTTTAGCCAACATGAGCCTTTAGTTAGTTTCTAGAGAGAGAATCTCCCTCTTCTCTCTAGAATTAGATTAGGATTAGGTTAGATTATTTTAATTTCATGTTTGAATGCTAGGTTTCATCTTGTTCTTTGATAATCTCTCAATTCCACATCTTGACCCTCTTAGTTCTTTTATGCCAATTCCTCATTTTGCTCTCTTTTGTGATGATGAGTCATGTTGGACTTGTTTAAATTTAATGCAATTTGATGTTGATATTTCCCTACTTGATGAATTGAGTTGTGATCTCACTTTTCTTGCAATCAATAGTGATAGACTTTGACATTCTTAAATTTTATGATGTTGATTTTTATTGCACTCCAAGTGTTCGATGAAATATTCTCTTTAGTTCTTGAGTAGTTTTATGAACTCTTGGCCTAAGCTAAGGGACTTGAGTGATCTTGAGTTTTTGGACGTAACGGATTTGGTAATTTGAGAACCCTGTGTGATCAATTTGAAGCTCATTGACGCTAACCCACTACTAAGCTGATTAGTAGATAGGTTAGGACTTATGGGTGGATGTGATTAGGCCTATTTGACATACTTCGGGTCTAGGAGTAAATGTTACGTACTTAAGGCTTCGAGAAGTAGACTTAATGGGTTGGCCTTTCATAATTATCAATAGTCGGTTTGTTAACTGGGATGGTGACCTCAAGTACCCAAGTCTTAGCCAAGAGTTCTTTATTTTGCTTTCTTTACTTACTCGCTCAATTTACTTTCTCGCCATCTCACAAACAAAACCCCTCTCTTTTTACCCCATCATAGCCAATACGCATGCACTCCATTGTATCCTAGAGAGACGACCCGGAGTCCAAATACTTCGGTTACTTTTTATTTGGGGTTTGTTATTCGTGACAACTCACTCAAATTTATTTTTGCATGAACGGACTCTTGTTTGGTTTAGAAACTATACTTTACAACGAGAACTCATTCATTTGTGAATTCTAAACCATCAAAAGTTCGTTCGTCAAAATGGCGCTGATAAACCCATATTTCATGAGTTCTTTTGTGCTTAATTAGAGTGATTTATTTAACTCTTCACCAACTTATTCACATTAATTGCATGGCTTTAATTTCCCTTCCTTATTATGTGATGTAAATGAAAAACATGTTTCCTAAGCTTTAAAAATTAATTATTTTAATTACCTTTATTTCCATTCGATGCCATGATCAGTGTGTTGAGTAGTTTCAGATTTTCTAAGGCAGAATGACTTAAAGGGTGGAAAAGGAAACATACAAAATGGAAGGAGAAAGCAAAACGGAGCTTTTAAGGAAACTGGTATCCACGCGATTGCATGGATGACGCGATCGCGTGCCAAGCACGAATCAGCAGCGACGTGGCCGCATGACTGACGCGACCGCGCGCCTTAAGCAGAACGCACATGATGCGGTCGCGTGACTGACGCGACCGCGTGGCAAGAAAAAGCTCCGAATGACGCGACCGCGTGACCCACGCGGATGCATGACAGAGGCCATGCACCAGAAGTTACAGAATACGCCCCCAGCGAATTCTGAAGCCCTTTTTGGCCCAGATCCAAGTACAGACAGCATAGACCAGAGGTTATAAAGTGGAGGAATGCATCCATTCAGAGAGAGCTCGCCAATTTTTAGTTTCTATGATTTAGATTTAGTTTAGAGAGAGATCTTCTCTCTCTCTCTTAGGATTTAGGACTTCTTCTTGTTTTGGGAGTAACTCTGGATCCAAGTTTTAATGTTCTTTTATTTCAATTTTACTTCTATTTATTTGATTCCAATATTTGAATTGATTATTATAATTTAGATCATGAATTATTCCATGTTACAGACAGTTATTTGAATTAATGATATTTGAGGTATTTTCAGTTTATAATTGTTCTCTTTGATTTAAGTTACCATTGCTTCCCATCTAAGGATATTTCTACTATTCCAGCAATTTTACTTTTTCCCCTTTTGGTTCTGGTTAAGAATTTAGTAACTCAACAGTTATTAAACTCAACATAATTGATAATCGTGATCTTGCTAATTGAGCTGAACTTGAGTAATCCCAACCTTTTCTTAGGAAATAAATAGGATTCAAAGGTCAATTTAATTAGTCCCTTGACTTTCCTTTGCCCTGGTAAAGGTTGACCAAGTGGAATTAAGATACAACTTTCATTATTGTTGAGAGGGATAACTAAGTTGGACTTCTAATTTCCCTTATCTTGCCAAAAGTTGTTTCACAGTTATTATTTACTTTTAATTGCCATTTAATTCACTCGTCATTTAAATTACTTGCTTCTCACCTTCTAAACCCCGATTACAACCTTTATAACCAATAATAAGAACATACTTCCTCGCAGTTCCTTGAGAAGACGACCCGAGGTTTGAATACTCGGTTAACAATTTTTAAGGGGTTTGTTACTTGTGACACCCAAAACGTTTGTAAGAAAGGTCGATTGTTTGGTTTAGTAACTATACTTACAACGAGAGTTTGCTATAACCTCTAAACCATCAATCCTCGGTTCTTCAGGCGCCGTTGCCGGGGATGCTCAATGGTGCTATGTTATTGGTTATTGTACATATTGTGAATAGCTTGAACTTTGGCTTGTTTGCCAGTTTTTACTAGTTAGGATTTTATCTTCTTTATTTCTTATTGCCTTTTGTCTTTATTTTCTATTTCATTATGAATTCTCACCCTTTTGGCTATGAGTGTAGTTCAAACTATGTTGTTGGAGATGGAAGCTCCAATGAGGATATGCATCAAGGATTTGGAAATCAAGGATGGGAGGAACTTCAAGCTTATGAACAACCTTCATGGCAACAACCTCCTACGAACTCCTATGGGTATAATTCTGATCTTAATGTGTACCAGTCCAATGTGTGTGATGACCTTTATTGTGGTTGTCAACCACAATCATCATATGCATGTGACCTCATTCCTCAATATAGCTACGCATCATACTCGCAAGCCTCAACCCAATATTCCACTCTACATGACCATAATTCATACATACCATATCAACCACCGTTCGAATCATATATGGAACAACCACCATCCCAATACCAATATTTCCAAGAAACACAAATTCCACATACACCACCTCAAGAACTCCACCAATATGAACCACCTTCCGATTACAACAATCTTCTCTTAACCGATGAACCCTCTCTTTTAACACCACCACCTCCCGACGAAGCCTTAATATCAGAACTGAGAGACCTTGAATCTCGCATCTTGAGGTGACAAGAGGAGGATGAAACTAAGTTTAAGGAGCTAAGAGTAAAGATAGCTAGCATGGTAGAGACTGTAAATCACTTAACATCTCACCTAAGTTCATGCACTTTGAGTACCCCCATTGTTGAATGTGGAGAGACAATCAAGGAACCCCGTGAGGATGTGAACTTGAAGCTCCATGGTGAGGAAGGAGAATTGAGGCTAGAAGGACAACAAGAGGAGAAGATAGAGATGAGTGCACATAAGGAAGTAGTGGATGGATGTTTAGGGTACGTTGAGCACATAAAGGAATGTCAAATTGAAGAACCCTCTTCCAAGAAGCTTGGAGGGGATGTTGCAGAAAAAAGTAATGTTGCGGAAGTAAACAAAAAGTTGGAGGAAATTGGTCAAGAAGTGGATTCCATCGCTAGTGATTTTTTGCCCATGTTGATCAATCCCCTTGACGGTCTTGTTAAACCTTTCCCCAGTGGATTAGAAAGCAAGGTTGAGGAAGACTGGAACCCTCCAAGGCCTACTGAAGATGAAGAACTGGGAGAAGTATTCCAAGTAACAAACGCTCCTATTTATGATGATTCCGAATCAACATATGATCCTTTCGAGTTTGAAGAGTCCTTCCCCGAATTGTCTAGATTCGATGATGAGGTAGATTTTACTTTGCCTCCTATCTATGATGAGAGTGATGGGGAAGAAATAGAAGAAATTGGTGAAGAAGGATGTAAACTTGAGGAAGCTTGGCATGATGAGGAATTTGAAGAACCTCGCCAAATGGTGGAAACCTTTAGAAGAAGATGGACGGGAGTAGAACATGCTTTATCAGGATCTTTGGGAACCCCTCCACCTAATTCGTCATCCAATCCTTCGCTTGAGTGGGTAAAACTTCTAACTCTCAGCTTTATTATCCCACTTGAGTATGGTTCGCTCGAAACGGATGGCCAACTTAGGGCGCTTTGTGGAATTAAGCGAAAGAGGAGGATATTTAGTGGTTGGCGTTCTAAATCTAGGCTCATTATGGTGGGAAGCTCGAAATTGGAGAGCATGGATTGGTGTAATGCTCAAGTAAATGGGTCTAGGAGAGTAGTTTGGTGCTTCCGTGAGAATTCTGCTTTCTCGTCGCCCGGACAAAGTCAAGGCAATCAGCTAGAATATGGGTGCGAGGACAAGATCTGGGATCCTGGATTATCCTATGATAGTCAATTTCGGGAGCTCACGTCTTGGAAGGAACCTCACCAAGGCTTAAGGAAGAAGGTTGGAACATCTGACAACTGATTGAAGGACAAGCACTCTTAGAGGTTCAAGGATGGATACAAGCATAAGCCACCTTGATAAGAAGCCCCCCCGATGTCCAACTTAAGGACTTAAACTAAAAGTGCTTGGTGGGAGACACCCCACCATGGTAAACTCTTTCCATTCTCTTGAAGATATAATGAATGAATGAATTGAGTTCCATTGTATAGAGTCTTTATTTCTTGGTATGTTCTTCTTTACTTGCTAAGTTGTCTATGCATTCTATGCTGTGATACAGCATGAATCTTTAAATTGAGTTTTTGCTTGAATTGCAAGTTTTCTCAAGATGTTTGAAAAGTCCCCTATGTTTCAAAATGTGCTTAAAAGTTCATCTTAGCTAGTTTAGAGTCTTGAAGAAGGATGGAGAATTTTGGAGGTCTTTTGATGCTCTTTTTATAAAAAAAAAAAAAAAAAAAAAACCTACGCGCAAGCGCAGAGCGCGCGCGCGCAGTCTACCTATTTCGGCAATCTGGGCCAAAGACCAGAGAGTTGTGCCACTTTTGGGCCAACTCTGTGTCTCAACCCATGTGGACGCACGTTGTACGCGTCCGCGCATATCCCTATTCTTCATACAGGCATTGGCGTACTTCGCGCCTCCGCGCCCCTTCTATAGGCTCATACCATCCACGCGAACGCGCAAGGTGAGCGCACGCGTCGATGCGTTTTCGCATCATCCAGGCCAAAGGACCCGAGAGTTGTGCCAACTCTGGGCCTCTTTTGTGCCTCTGGCCCAGTATACCCGTGCGGACGCGCACCGTACGCGACCGCGCCAACCCTTAACTCGCCCATATACGCGTAGGCGCATGTGGTGCTTCCGCGCCATCTCCCTATTTTCATCACCCACGCGGACGCGCAAGGTGCGCGCTCGCGTGGATTCAAAAACCCCATTTAACCAGGGACGCGAAGCCCTAGAGCATTCGCGCAAAACCTCCCCTTCGTCCCCAACGTTCCATTTCTCTTCCACCACCATCTCCCTCCTTTGTTCGTCAACCTCCAGCACTCCGGCGAGCGACCGAGACCGCCGCCACCATCACCGCACATCACCGCGCAACCTCCACCCTCTCTCTTGCTCTCTCACACCTATGCTCCCTCCTCTCTGTCTCAGCTCTCTCTGTCTCCCGCAGCAAGCTTCACACCGCCCCCAGCGCCACCGCAACCGCCATTGTCGCCGGCGCGAACTCAACTGTCATTACGAGCCACCACTCCACTTCACCTTCCCTTTTCCCCCGTTCAGCCTCTGCCCCCAGGTTCTTGCTTCCCCTGTCCCTCATTCTTTTACTACTTACTGTAATTCATTTAGCTTAGTTAGGATTAGTTTAGTTAGTTAGTTTAGTTTGATTTAGGTGGTTAGCGAATCTGGGCTGAGTAGTGAATTTAGGTTTGTTTGAACTTTTGCTGCTCTGTGGTATTACTCTGTTTCTAATTTGTTCTGCGCTCAAGTGATATGTGGTGCTGTATTGTAAGCCATGATTTTTTTTTTATCATTGTTTCAAGAAAGAATGCTTGCTGGCTGAGTCAATCCATACTGTTTACTGCTGTTTGTGCTGCTTGTTGGCTTACATGCCCTCTTCTTATGAATTCACATTTGGCTTTTGTCTGTAATTGTTACTGAATTCATGTGAGAATTGATTTAATTGTTTAAATTTGGGAATTGGCCAATTTGCTGCTGAAATGCTGCCGGATTTGCCTAACCATGTTCCTTGAATTAACAACGTTTTAATTGGTTTAACAAGCTTCTAGTTGATGATTTTTGTGTCAATTGGAACTTTGTTGCTAAAAGGGTTTTGGAAATCCTCAAGGGCATGTTTACAGGTTGTTGGTCATGTTTCTAATACTTTCTGCTTGCTCGCAATGCTAACTAGCATATATGCATTACGTAGTCGAGTGAGTTTTTAATTCAACTATAGCTTGAAAATCCTTTGAATTTTTATGCCTCTTTTGCATAAACACACAAGTTTGAATGCTCTCATCTATGTGACCAACTGGTTCATTATATTCGTACGTTATCTCAATGAGTTACATAGACCATGAGATTTTCAATTAATATTTGAACTTGTGACTTGTGTGCATTGTTAGAATTGGTGTTAAATGTGCTTGATTTACTTGTCTCTCAAGATTTTAATTTCACCAACATTGCTAGTGATCCTTGCATTGATTGATGGTGTGTTTCACATTAACTGCTTTCTAGTTACATCATATTTCATCATCAATGACCTGTTGCAATTCATGATTGCGAACATGCTTGCATCCTTATTTTGTACATTTCTTTCGAGTTGAGTCCGTAATCGCCATATCACTAATTTTCAAACTGATTTCTGACTTTAACCTGTTTAACTGCCTGACTTCTTTTGGTTTTCAACTTAACTCTTTATATCATTCTTTTAGATATGGTGCTTTCTAAGCTCAATGAACAAACCATGTGCATAATATGGTTTGGATTCTTGGTTTGAAGCTTGGTTTAAATTCTTAATTCTGTTGCTTGCATTCCAAGAAATCTCATTTCTTCTTTCGCTTCATGAGTTTGCTTTGCTTTGAGTGCTTTATGTTTCATTGGCTATTTACTTATATTATATTATCTTTGTTTTTCAGGATGTCAGATAAAGGAAAAGCCATAGCCACCACTTCCAAAAAGAGGAAGCGCTCCAAGACCTCTACCCCCTCAATATATGTTAACTATGCAAAGAACCCGCTGAATGATGAAGATATAGAAAATCAGTCACTTTCATCCACTGATTCAATCAAATTCCCCAACCTCTACTGCGAGCTACGCTTCTCTCGTTATACAAAGAAAAACCTGAACATTGAGAAGAAGCTGTATCTTCCCAATGACGTGAGGCGTGCCATAAACGTCCGTATTTCAGAGTTGGGATTGGACTTCGTTGATAGGGACCTTGGAAGGATTAACGTTTCATGGGTTAAAGAGTTTTACTGTAACTTCTTCCGAGTAAATTTGGAATCAGTGCACGTAAGGGGTAGAGAAATTATGATCACTGAAGAGGCTATAGCGGATGAACTACTTTGCAGAGTTGGTACTCCTGAGGCTTGTGCCTATCAGCAGGCAGATGTGGCTATCCTTTCCATGACCTTTGACTATGAGGCGCTTAAGCGCGTGATTGCTACACCAGATGCTCCCTGGGTGATGGATGCGAACAATAAGAAGCCCAAGGGGATGCTATCTGCATATCTGTCTAGAGAGGCTAGGACCTGGCAGCAGATCTTCGCCCACTACGTCCTGCCTACCACTCACTTCTCAGAGATCCCGATGGATATGCTGACTCTGATTGGGTGTGTCATGGAAGCGAAAGAGGTGTATTTCCCACGGCTGATTAGGCATAGCATGTGGAGAGCTCATATCCGCGGCTTGCTACCGTTTCCTACGCTGGTTACCAGCTTGGCTGAGCTGGCTGATGTCCCGTGGGAGGACGATGACGCGACACCACCACCCCCAGATGATGATGAAAAGGAAGTTACTATTCCATGGGGTGGATGGGTGCACGAGAAGCCCTCGATCAGACGTCGCTCTCGGGCTAGAGCGGCAGTTGAGGCAGCCGGACCTTCTTCCTCCACAGCAGCAGCATCCTTACCACCACCACCACCAGCACCTGAGCCGACTTATCTATTGGTGCAGTACCTGCTTCGCTTCATGGTGCGCTTCGAGCGTCGTTTAATGTGACGTCTTGATCGCCTAGACCAGGTGTTTGCGTCACAGGGCATTGAGCTTCCTCCACTCCCAGACTCTCCCGCCTCTGACGAGCAGGACCAGGAGGAGGAGCATACTGAGGAGCCGGTACATCAGGAGGCACCACCAGAGACACAGACCACCGTTGAGGTCCAGCAGCCTCCTGAGGTCCAGCATGACATTCCTAAGCCACAGCCAGTGCCACCTCCAGTTCCACAACCCGAGCCTGAGCATGAGCCACAGCCTGGTGCGATTGTTGACCCCCATCCCGAGCTTCAGTAGTAGCATCGAGGACGATGCTTAATTCTAAAGTGTGGGGAGGTCACCGCTCGTGACCGGTGTTTGCATTCATGTGGTGAATTTTCATATTTTTATTTCTACTCGCTACTACTTTATTTTGTTTTATTCCGCACTTTATGTTTTAGATCATTTTGGGATTACTGTACATATTTGTGCCATTGTAGATACTCTTATTTTGGTTGTTGCACACTCTTAGTACATATATATTTTGCATCTTGGTTGTGTTTTGCATCCTAGTTGTTGATTGTGATTAGAAAATTAATGGATTACTAAAAA